>NC_134492.1:62889424-63021924 GCF_040206685.1 Ascaphus truei | reverse complement strand
GGTGGGGGACAATAATTACACGAATACTAGGGATAGGGTATAATGATTGCAGGGTATATGGGTAACAGTTTCACACAGGGGTGTGGGGGTTAATGTACGTCTCTCAGCTTGTGGCAGGTGCTGATATAGTGTGCAGCTAGTTCTGCTGTGGTTTCATCTTCTCCCAGGAGGATCGCTATTTTTTGGTTTTCTTCTGTATTATTAAAGTTCTGGATAACAGCAGTGAGTTTCTCTAGGTGGGCACTCCTCACTTCAGAGTATTGTGTGCAACGCAACAGGAAGTGAGTTTCATCTTCTACCTCACCTAGCTCACATCTTTGGCACAGTCTCATCTCCCGGGGCTTCCAGTTCTGTCTGTGTCTGCCTGTTTCTATTTCTAGGCTGTGGGCACTTATTCCTGTGGGCACTTATTCTGTACTGGCTCAGGGTCTGTCTCTGTTTTGGGTCTTTTACCTTCAGTAGGTAGGGTGCCAGAGTGTATTCTCTCTGTAGGCTGTGGTAGGTCTCCAGCTTCTTTGAGCGTTGGATATCATTTTCCCATCTTGTCACATACTGCTTCTTCATTTCGTTGGCGATTGAGTTGATTTCTTTTTTCGGCAGGTTGTTAATCTGTGTGGGGTTTTGTCCTTGGAGTGAGAGGACAAGTTGTTTGATGGCACAGGGTTTAGTGAGGAGGTCCTGACTTTGCATTGCTCTGTAGCAGTAAGACTGTGGATGGCTGGTGTTTAGGTGAGCCCAGAATGTCAGTGCTCTCTTCTGTACCGTGAGCAGTAGAGGAAAGCGGCCCAGCTCAGCCCGGCATGCATTGTTTTATGTACTCCTGTGTACTTGGAGAAGGTATTTGCAGAATTCCAGATGCAGTATTTCTGTTGGGCTGGTATCCCATTTTGTGGAGTCTGGGTATGTTACAGGGCCCCACACCTCGCTGCCGTACAGAAGGATGGGTGTGATGATGCTGTTGAATATTTTCTCCCAGATTCTTATTGGTGGTTTGAGGTGGTACATCTGTTTCCTTATTGCATAAAATGCTCTGCGGGCCTTCTCTTTCAGTGTATTTATGGCCAGGTTGAATTTCCCCGATGAGCTGATTGTCAGACCAAGGTATGTGTAGCTCGTTGTCTGTTCCAGTGCTTTGTCGTCCAGTGTGAATTGAGATATGGTTGGATGTTTTTTTGATTTTTTTTGGAATACCATTATTCTGTTTTTTTCTAGGTTCACAGAGAGTGCCCAGGTCTGGCTGAATTTTTCTAGTATTGCCAGTTTCTGTTGGAGGCCTTGTTCTGTTGGAGACAGCAGGAGCAGGTCGTCTGCGTATAGTAGAGACTTAATTTCAGTTCCAGCCAATATGAGCCCAGGTGCTGAGGAGGATTCTAGGGCTGCTGCGAGCTCATTGATGTAGATGTTAAACAGTGTGGGACTCAGGCTGCAGCCCTGTCTAACTCCACGGCCTTGATGGAAGAAGTCTGTCCTTTTGTTATTTACTTTCACGCAGCATTTGTTTTCGGAGTACATACTTTTGATCGTGTCGTATGTTCTACCCCCTATTCCGCTCTCTAGTATTTTCAGCAATAGGCCTGGATGCCAGATGGAGTCGAAGGCTTTTTTGAAGTCCACAAAGCAAGCAAAGATTTTGCCCTTGTTGGTGTTGTGGACGTATTTATTGATCAGGCTGTGTAAGGTATAGATGTGATCCGTGGTGCGGTGGTTTGGCAGGAAGCCTGTCTGGCTCTTACTCAGTACACTCTGCTCTGTCAGGAAGGTGAGGATTCTGCTGTTCAAGATGCTCTCTCTCTCTCTCTCTCTCTCTCAGACCTCTCTCTCTCTCAGACCTCTCTCTCTCTCTCAGACCTCACTCTCTCTCTCTCTCAGACCTCACTCTCTCTCTCTCTCAGACCTCACTCTCTCTCTCTCTCAGACCTCACTCTCTCTCTCTCAGACCTCACTCTCTATCTCTCAGACCTCACTCTCTCTCTCTCTCTCAGACCTCACTCTCTCTCTCTCTCTCTCTCTCAGACCTCACTCTCACTCTCTCTCAGACCTCACTCTCTCTCTCAGACCTCACTCTCTCTCTCTCAGACCTCACTCTCTCTCTCTCAGACCTCACTCTCTCTCTCAGACCTCTCTCTCTCTCTCATACCTCACTCTCTCTCTCTCTCTCTCAGACCTCACTCTCTCTCTCAGACCTCACTCTCTCTCAGACCTCACTATCTCTCTCTCTCTCTCTCTCTCTCAGACCTCACTCTCTCTCTCTCTCTCTCTCTCTCAGACCTCACTCTCTCAGACCTCTCTCTCTCTCAGACCTCACTCTCTCTCTCAGACCTCACTCTCTCTCTCTCTCAGACCTCACTCTCTCTTTCTCTCTCTCTCAGACCTCACTCTCTCTCTCTCAGACCTCACTCTCTCTCTCTCAGACCTCACTCTCTCTCTCTCTCTCTCAGACCTCACTCTCTCTCTCTCTCAGACCTCACTCTCTCTCTCAGACCTCACTCTCTCTCTCTCTCTCTCTCTCAGACCTCACTCTCACTCTCTCTCTCAGACCTCACTCTCTCTCTCAGACCTCACTCTCTCTCTCTCTCAGACCTCTCTCTCTCTCAGACCTCACTCTCTCTCTCAGACCTCTCTCTCTCTCTCATACCTCACTCTCTCTCTCTCTCTCAGACCTCACTCTCTCTCTCTCTCAGACCTCACTCTCTCTCTCAGACCTCACTCTCTCTCTCTCTCTCTCAGACCTCACTCTCACTCTCTCTCTCAGACCTCACTCTCTCTCTCAGACCTCACTCTCTCTCTCAGACCTCACTCTCTCTCTCTCAGACCTCACTTTCTCTCTCAGACCTCTCTCTCTCTCTAATACCTCACTCTCTCTCTCATACCTCACTCTCTCTCTCAGACCTCACTCTCTCTCTCAGACCTCACTCTCTCTCTCAGACCTCACTCTTTCTCTCTCATACCTCACTCTCTCTCTCTCAGACCTCACTCTCTCTCTCAGACCTCACTCTCTCTCTCAGACCTCACTATCTCTCTCTCAGACCATACTCTCTCTCTCAGACCTCACTCTCACTCTCTCTCTCTCTCAGACCTCACTCTCTCAGACCTCTCTCTCTCTCAGACCTCACTCTCTCAGACCTCACTCTCTCTCTCTCAGACCTCACTCTCTCTCTCTCTCTCTCTCAGACACACACACACTCTCTCTCTCAGACAGACACACTCTCTCTCTCTCTCTCTCTCTCTCAGACAGACACACTCTCTCTCTCTCTCTCTCTCTCTCTCTCAGACAGACACTCTCTCTCCCTCAGACAGACACTCTCTCTCTCTCTCAGACAGACACTCTCTCTCTCTCTCTCTCTCAGACAGACACTCTCTCTCTCTCTCAGACCTCACTCTCTCTCTCTCAGACCTCACTCTCTCTCTCTCAGACCTCTCTCTCTCCATACCTCACTCTCTCTCTCAGACCTCACTCTCTCTCTCTCATACCTCACTCTCTCTCTCTCATACCTCTCTCTCTCTCTCTCAGACCTCACTCTCTCTCTCAGACCTCACTCTCTCTCTCAGACCTCACTCTCTCTCTCAGACCTCACTCTCTCTCTCAGACCTCACTCTCTCTCTCTCACACACTCTCACTCTCTCTCTCTCTCAGACCTCACTCTCTCTCTCAGACCTCACTCTCTCTTTCTCTCTCTCTCTCTCTATCGGACCTCACTCTCTCTCTCTCTCAGACCTCACTCTCTCTCTCTCTCTCTCAGACCTCACGCTCACTCTCTCTCTCAGACCTCACTCTCTCTCTCAGACCTCTCTCTCTCTCTCTCTCTCTCTCTCAGACCTCACTCTCTTTCTCTCTCTCTCTCAGACCTCACTCTCTCTCTCTCTCTCTCTCTCAGACCTCTCTCTCTCAGACCTCACTCTCTCTCTCTCAGACCTCACTCTCTCTCTCTCAGACCTCACTCTCTCTCTCTCTCTCAGACCTCACTCTCTCTCTCTCTCAGACCTCACTCTCTCTCTCTCAGACCTCACTCTCTCTCTCAGACCTCACTCTCTCTCTCTCTCTCTCTCAGACCTCACTCTCTCTCTCTCAGACCTCTCTCTCTCTCTCAGACCTCACTCTCTCTCTCTCTCAGACCTCACTCTCTCTCTCAGACCTCACTCTCTCTCTTTCAGACCTCACTCTCTCTCTCTCTCAGACCTCACTCTCACTCTCAGACCTCACTCTCTCTCTCAGACCTCACTCTCTCTCTCAGACCTCTCTCTCTCTCAGACTTCACTCTCTCTCTCTCAGACCTCTCTCTCTCTCTCGCATACCTCACTCTCTCAAACCTCACTCTCTCTCTCAGACCTCACTCTCTCACTCTCATACCTCACTCTCTCTCTCTCATACCTCACTCTCTCTCTCTCAGACCTCACTCTCTCTCTCAGACCTCACTCTCTCTCTCAGACCTCACTATTTCTCTCAGACCTCACTATCTCTCTCTCTCTCTCTCTCTCTCTCTCAGACCTCACTCTCTCTCTCTCTCTCTCTCTCTCAGACCTCACTCTTTCAGACCTCTCTCTCTCTCTCTCAGACCTCACTCTCTCAGACCTCACACTCTCTCTCTCTCTCAGACCTCACTCTCTCTCTCAGACCTCACTCTCTCTCTCTCAGACACACACACACACTCTCTCTCAGACAGACACACTCTCTCTCTCTCTCAGACAGACACCCTCTCTCTCTCTCAGACAGACACTCTCTCTCTCTCTCTCTCTCTCTCTCAGACAGACACTCTCTCTCTCTCAGACACACACTCTCTCTCTCTCTCTCTCTCTCTCTCTCAGACAGACACTCTCTCAGACAGACACTCTCTCTCTCTCTCAGACAGACACTCTCTCTCTCTCAGACCTCACTCTCTCTCTCTCTCAGACCTCACTCTCTCTCTCTCAGACCTCACTCTCTCTCTCTCAGACCGGATACTTTGTTGAGCCTTCGGACCATGAACAGTCTTTTGGAGTCTGATCTCAGGTGATAAGTGCTGCATGTGGTAGGGGTGAGGAGCTTGTTCAGATAGACAGGTAGCTTGCCCATAAAGAATTTAAAGGCAAGACAGGAAAGATGAACTTTGCGCCTAGACTCTAGTGATGACCAATCTAGTTCTTTGAGCATTTCGCAGTGATGTGTGTTGTAATTGCATTGGAGAACAAAACGGAATATTGAATTGTAGAGGGTGTCAAATTTGCTAAGGTGGGTTTGAGGTGCCGAGCCATATACTATGTCTCCATAGTCAATAATTGGCATTAGCATCTGCTGTGCGATACGCTTTCTGACCAGCAGACTTAGGGAGGACTTAGGGAGGATTTGTTCCTGTAGAGAAGTGGTTCCCAAACTTTTTCGGTTCAAGGCTCCCCAAGGCGATCAGGATTTTTCCGCGGCGCCCAAAGTAAAAACAAAGGTGTATATACATACCTAACAGTTGCAGTGCGCAGTTGGTGTCTCTCTCAGACACTCTCCCACTCTCTCTCACACACTCTCACTCTCTCTCTCTTAGACCTCACTCTCTCTCTCAGACCTCTCTCTCTCAGACCTCTCTCTCTCTCAGACCTCTCTCTCTCTCATACCTCACTCTCTCTCTCAGACCTCACTCTCTCTCTCAGACCTCTCTCTCTCTCAGACCTCACTCTCTCTCTCACACACTCTCACTCTCTCTCTCTTAGACCTCACTCTCTCTCTCAGACCTCTCTCTCTCAGACCTCTCTCTCTCTCTCTCAGACCTCACTCACTCTCTCTCTCTCTCTCTCTCTCTCTCTCTCAGACCTCACTCTCTCTCAGACCTCACTCTCTCTCTCTCTCTCTCTCTCAGACCTCACTCTCTCTCTCTCTCAGACCTCTCTCTCTCTCTCTCTCTCTCAGACCTCACTCTCTCTCTCTCAGACCTCACTCTCTCTCTCAGACCTCACTCTCTCTCTCACACACTCTCACTCTCTCTCTCTTAGACCTCACTCTCTCTCAGACCTCTCTCTCTCTCTCTCAGACCTCTCTCTCTCAGACCTCACTCTCTCTCTCAGACCTCACTCTCTCTCTCTCTCTCAGACCTCACTCTCTCTCTCTCTCTCTCTCGCTCTCTATCAGACCTCACTCTCTCTCTCTCTCAGACCTCACTCTCTCTCTCTCTCTCTCTCAGACCTCACGCTCACTCTCTCTCAGACCTCACTCTCTCTCTCTCAGACCTCTCTCTCTCTCTCTCAGACCTCACTCTCTTTCTTTCTCTCTCTCTCTCTCTCTCTCTCTCTATCAGACCTCACACTCTCTCAGACCTCACTTTCTCTCTCTCTCTCTCTCTCTCTCTCTCTCTCTCTCAGACCTCACTCTCTCTCCCTCTCTCTCTCTCTCTCTCTCAGACCTCTCTCTCTCTCTCAGACCTCACTCTCTCTCTCTCAGACCTCACTCTCTCTCTCTCAGACCTCACTCTCTCTCTCTCTCTCAGACCTCACTCTCTCTCTCAGACCTCACTCTCTCTCTCAGACCTCACTCTCTCTCAGACCTCACTCTCTCTCTCAGACCTCACTCTCTCTCTCTCTCTCTCTCTCAGACTTCACTCTCTCTCTCTCAGACCTCACTCTCTCTCTCTCTCTCAGACCTCACTCTCTCTCTCTCAGACCTCTCACTCTCTCTCTCTCTCAGACCTCACTCTCTCTCTCTCTCTCTCTCAGACTTCACTCTCACTCTCTCTCTCAGACCTCACTCTCTCTCTCTCTCAGACTTCACTCTCTCTCTCTCAGACCTCACTCTCTCTCTCTCAGACCTCACTCTCTCTGTCTCAGACCTCACTCTCTCTCTCATACCTCACTCTCTTTCTCTCTCTCTCTCTCTCTCAGACCTCACTCAAATCAAATCAAATCAAATCAGCTTTATTGGCATGACGAAAGAACATTTCAGTATTGCCAAAGCGTGAATAATAGGGGGTGGGGGACAATAATTACACGAATACTAGGGATAGGGTATAATGATTGCAGGGTATATGGGTAACAGTTTCACACAGGGGTGTGGGGGTTAATGTACGTCTATCAGCTTGTGGCAGGTGCTGATATAGTGTGCAGCTAGTTCTGCTGTGGTTTCATCTTCTCCCAGAAGGATCGCTATTTTTTGGTTTTCTTCTGTATTATTAAAGTTCTGGATAACAGCAGTGAGTTTCTCTAGGTGGGCACTTCTCACTTCAGAGTATTGTGTGCAACGCAACAGGAAGTGAGTTTCATCTTCTACCTCACCTAGCTCACATCTTTGGCACAGTCTCATCTCCCGGGGCTTCCAGTTCTGTCTGTGTCTGCCTGTTTCTATTTCTAGGCTGTGGGCACTTATTCTGTACTGGCTCAGGGTCTGTCTCTGTTTTGGGTCTTTTACCTTCAGTAGGTAGGGTGCCAGAGTGTATTCTCTCTGTAGGCTGTGGTAGGTCTCCAGCTTCTTTGAGCGTTGGATATCATTTTCCCATCTTGTCACATACTGCTTCTTCATTTCGTTGGCGATTGAGTTGATTTCTTTTTTCAGCAGGTTGTTAATCTGTGTGGGGTTTTGTCCTTGGAGTGAGAGGACAAGTTGTTTGATGGCACAGGGTTTAGTGAGGAGGTCCTGACTTTGCATTGCTCTGTAGCAGTAAGACTGTGGATGGCTGGTGTTTAGGTGAGCCCAGAATGTCAGTGCTCTCTTCTGTACCGTGAGCAGTAGAGGAAAGCGGCCCAGCTCAGCCCGGCATGCATTGTTTGATGTACTCCTGTGTACTTGGAGAAGGTATTTGCAGAATTCCAGATGCAGTATTTCTGTTGGGCTGGTATCCCATTTTGTGGAGTCTGGGTATGTTACAGGGCCCCACACCTCGCTGCCGTACAGAAGGATGGGTGTGATGATGCTGTTGAATATTTTCTCCCAGATTCTTATTGGTGGTTTGAGGTGGTACATCTGTTTCCTTATTGCATAAAATGCTCTGCGGGCCTTCTCTTTCAGTGTATTTATGGCCAGGTTGAATTTCCCCGATGAGCTGATTGTCAGACCAAGGTATGTGTAGCTCGTTGTCTGTTCCAGTGCTTTGTCGTCCAGTGTGAATTGAGATATGGTTGGATGTTTTTTTGATTTTTTTTGGAATACCATTATTCTGTTTTTTTCTAGGTTCACAGAGAGTGCCCAGGTCTGGCTGAATTTTTCTAGTATTGCCAGTTTCTGTTGGAGGCCTTGTTCTGTTGGAGACAGCAGGAGCAGGTCGTCTGCGTATAGTAGAGACTTAATTTCAGTTCCAGCCAATATGAGCCCAGGTGCTGAGGAGGATTCTAGGGCTGCTGCGAGCTCATTGATGTAGATGTTAAACAGTGTGGGACTCAGGCTGCAGCCCTGTCTAACTCCACGGCCTTGATGGAAGAAGTCTGTCCTTTTGTTATTTACTTTCACGCAGCATTTGTTTTCGGAGTACATACTTTTGATCGTGTCGTATGTTCTACCCCCTATTCCGCTCTCTAGTATTTTCAGCAATAGGCCTGGATGCCAGATGGAGTCGAAGGCTTTTTTGAAGTCCACAAAGCAAGCAAAGATTTTGCCCTTGTTGGTGTTGTGGACGTGTTTATTGATCAGGCTGTGTAAGGTATAGATGTGATCCGTGGTGCGGTGGTTTGGCAGGAAGCCTGTCTGGCTCTTACTCAGTACACTCTGCTCTGTCAGGAAGGTGAGGATTCTGCTGTTCAAGATGCTCTCTCTCTCTCTCTCTCTCTCTCTCAGACCTCTCTCTCTCTCAGACCTCTCTCTCTCTCTCAGACCTCACTCTCTCTCTCTCAGACCTCACTCTCTCTCTCTCTCAGACCTCACTCTCTCTCTCTCTCTCTCTCAGACCTCACTCTCTCTCTCTCAGACCTCACTCTCTCTCTCTCAGACCTCACTCTCTCTCTCTCTCAGACCTCACTCTCTCTCTCTCTCAGACCTCACTCTCTCTCTCTCTCAGACCTCACTCTCACTCTCTCTCAGACCTCACTCTCTCTCTCAGACCTCACTCTCTCTCTCTCAGACCTCACTCTCTCTCTCTCAGACCTCACTCTCTCTCTCAGACCTCACTCTCTCTCAGACCTCACTATCTCTCTCTCTCTCTCTCTCTCTCAGACCTCACTCTCTCTCTCTCTCTCTCTCTCTCAGACCTCACTCTCTCAGACCTCTCTCTCTCTCAGACCTCACTCTCTCTCTCAGACCTCACTCTCTCTCTCTCTCTCAGACCTCACTCTCTCTTTCTCTCTCTCTCAGACCTCACTCTCTCTCTCTCAGACCTCACTCTCTCTCTCTCAGACCTCACTCTCTCTCTCTCTCTCAGACCTCACTCTCTCTCTCAGACCTCACTCTCTCTCTCAGACCTCACTCTCTCTCTCTCTCTCTCTCTCTCAGACCTCACTCTCACTCTCTCTCTCAGACCTCACTCTCTCTCTCAGACCTCACTCTCTCTCTCTCTCAGACCTCACTCTCTCTCTCTCAGACCTCACTCTCTCTCTCAGACCTCTCTCTCTCTCTCTCATACCTCACTCTCTCTCTCTCTCTCAGACCTCACTCTCTCTCTCTCTCTCAGACCTCACTCTCTCTCTCAGACCTCACTCTCTCTCTCTCTCTCTCTCAGACCTCACTCTCACTCTCTCTCTCAGACCTCACTCTCTCTCTCAGACCTCACTCTCTCTCTCAGACCTCACTCTCTCTCTCTCAGACCTCACTTTCTCTCTCAGACCTCTCTCTCTCTCTCATACCTCACTCTCTCTCTCATACCTCACTCTCTCTCTCAGACCTCACTCTCTCTCTCAGACCTCACTCTCTCTCTCAGACCTCACTCTTTCTCTCTCATACCTCACTCTCTCTCTCTCAGACCTCACTCTCTCTCTCAGACCTCACTCTCTCTCTCAGACCTCACTATCTCTCTCTCAGACCATACTCTCTCTCTCAGACCTCACTCTCACTCTCTCTCTCTCTCAGACCTCACTCTCTCAGACCTCTCTCTCTCTCAGACCTCACTCTCAGACCTCACTCTCTCTCTCTCAGACCTCACTCTCTCTCTCTCTCTCTCAGACACACACACACTCTCTCTCTCAGACAGACACACTCTCTCTCTCTCTCTCTCTCTCTCAGACAGACACTCTCTCTCTCTCTCTCTCTCTCTCTCTCTCTCAGACAGACACTCTCTCTCCCATAGACAGACACTCTCTCTCTCTCAGACAGACACTCTCTCTCTCTCTCTCTCTCAGACAGACACTCTCTCTCTCTCTCAGACCTCACTCTCTCTCTCTCAGACCTCACTCTCTCTCTCTCAGACCTCTCTCTCTCTCTCCATACCTCACTCTCTCTCTCAGACCTCACTCTCTCTCTCTCATACCTCACTCTCTCTCTCTCATACCTCTCTCTCTCTCAGACCTCACTCTCTCTCTCAGACCTCACTCTCTCTCTCAGACCTCACTCTCTCTCTCAGACCTCACTCTCTCTCTCAGACCTCACTCTCTCTCTCTCACACACTCTCACTCTCTCTCTCTCTCAGACCTCACTCTCTCTCTCAGACCTCACTCTCTCTCTCTCTCTCTCTCTCTCTCTCTCTCTCTCTCTATCGGACCTCACTCTCTCTCTCTCTCAGACCTCACTCTCTCTCTCTCTCAGACCTCACGCTCACTCTCTCTCTCAGACCTCACTCTCTCTCTCAGACCTCTCTCTCTCTCTCTCTCTCTCTCAGACCTCACTCTCTTTCTCTCTCTCTCTCAGACCTCACTCTCTCTCTCTCTCTCTCTCTCTCAGACCTCTCTCTCTCAGACCTCACTCTCTCTCTCTCAGACCTCACTCTCTCTCTCTCAGACCTCACTCTCTCTCTCTCTCTCAGACCTCACTCTCTCTCTCTCTCAGACCTCACTCTCTCTCTCTCAGACCTCACTCTCTCTCTCAGACCTCACTCTCTCTCTCTCTCTCTCTCTCAGACCTAACTCTCTCTCTCTCAGACCTCACTCTCTCTCTCTCTCTCAGACCTCACTCTCTCTCTCAGACCTCACTCTCTCTCTCAGACCTCACTCTCTCTCTTTCAGACCTCACTCTCTCTCTCTCTCAGACCTCACTCTCACTCTCAGACCTCACTCTCTCTCTCAGACCTCACTCTCTCTCTCAGACCTCTCTCTCTCTCTCAGACCTCACTCTCTCTCTCAGACCGCACTCTCTCTCAGACCTCACTCTCTCTCTCAGACCTCACTCTCTCTCTCTCTCTCTCAGACCTCACTCTCTCTCTCTCAGACCTCACTCTCTCTCTCTCTCTCAGACCTCACTCTCTCTCTCTCAGACCTCTCACTCTCTCTCTCTCTCAGACCTCACTCTCTCTCTCTCTCTCTCTCTCTCAGACTTCACTCTCACTCTCTCTCTCAGACCTCACTCTCTCTCTCTCTCAGACTTCACTCTCTCTCTCTCAGACCTCACTCTCTCTCTCTCAGACCTCACTCTCTCTGTCTCAGACCTCACTCTCTCTCTCATACCTCACTCTCTTTCTCTCTCTCTCTCTCTCTCAGACCTCACTCAAATCAAATCAAATCAAATCAGCTTTATTGGCATGACGAAAGAACATTTCAGTATTGCCAAAGCGTGAATAATAGGGGGTGGGGGACAATAATTACACGAATACTAGGGATAGGGTATAATGATTGCAGGGTATATGGGTAACAGTTTCACACAGGGGTGTGGGGGTTAATGTACGTCTATCAGCTTGTGGCAGGTGCTGATATAGTGTGCAGCTAGTTCTGCTGTGGTTTCATCTTCTCCCAGAAGGATCGCTATTTTTTGGTTTTCTTCTGTATTATTAAAGTTCTGGATAACAGCAGTGAGTTTCTCTAGGTGGGCACTCCTCACTTCAGAGTATTGTGTGCAACGCAACAGGAAGTGAGTTTCATCTTCTACCTCACCTAGCTCACATCTTTGGCACAGTCTCATCTCCCGGGGCTTCCAGTTCTGTCTGTGTCTGCCTGTTTCTATTTCTAGGCTGTGGGCACTTATTCTGTACTGGCTCAGGGTCTGTCTCTGTTTTGGGTCTTTTACCTTCAGTAGGTAGGGTGCCAGAGTGTATTCTCTCTGTAGGCTGTGGTAGGTCTCCAGCTTCTTTGAGCGTTGGATATCATTTTCCCATCTTGTCACATACTGCTTCTTCATTTCGTTGGCGATTGAGTTGATTTCTTTTTTCGGCAGGTTGTTAATCTGTGTGGGGTTTTGTCCTTGGAGTGAGAGGACAAGTTGTTTGATGGCACAGGGTTTAGTGAGGAGGTCCTGACTTTGCATTGCTCTGTAGCAGTAAGACTGTGGATGGCTGGTGTTTAGGTGAGCCCAGAATGTCAGTGCTCTCTTCTGTACCGTGAGCAGTAGAGGAAAGCGGCCCAGCTCAGCCCGGCATGCATTGTTTGATGTACTCCTGTGTACTTGGAGAAGGTATTTGCAGAATTCCAGATGCAGTATTTCTGTTGGGCTGGTATCCCATTTTGTGGAGTCTGGGTATGTTACAGGGCCCCACACCTCGCTGCCGTACAGAAGGATGGGTGTGATGATGCTGTTGAATATTTTCTCCCAGATTCTTATTGGTGGTTTGAGGTGGTACATCTGTTTCCTTATTGCATAAAATGCTCTGCGGGCCTTCTCTTTCAGTGTATTTATGGCCAGGTTGAATTTCCCCGATGAGCTGATTGTCAGACCAAGGTATGTGTAGCTCGTTGTCTGTTCCAGTGCTTTGTCGTCCAGTGTGAATTGAGATATGGTTGGATGTTTTTTTGATTTTTTTTGGAATACCATTATTCTGTTTTTTTCTAGGTTCACAGAGAGTGCCCAGGTCTGGCTGAATTTTTCTAGTATTGCCAGTTTCTGTTGGAGGCCTTGTTCTGTTGGAGACAGCAGGAGCAGGTCGTCTGCGTATAGTAGAGACTTAATTTCAGTTCCAGCCAATATGAGCCCAGGTGCTGAGGAGGATTCTAGGGCTGCTGCGAGCTCATTGATGTAGATGTTAAACAGTGTGGGACTCAGGCTGCAGCCCTGTCTAACTCCACGGCCTTGATGGAAGAAGTCTGTCCTTTTGTTATTTACTTTCACGCAGCATTTGTTTTCGGAGTACATACTTTTGATCGTGTCGTATGTTCTACCCCCTATTCCGCTCTCTAGTATTTTCAGCAATAGGCCTGGATGCCAGATGGAGTCGAAGGCTTTTTTGAAGTCCACAAAGCAAGCAAAGATTTTGCCCTTGTTGGTGTTGTGGACGTGTTTATTGATCAGGCTGTGTAAGGTATAGATGTGATCCGTGGTGCGGTGGTTTGGCAGGAAGCCTGTCTGGCTCTTACTCAGTACACTCTGCTCTGTCAGGAAGGTGAGGATTCTGCTGTTCAAGATGCTCTCTCTCTCTCTCTCAGACCTCTCTCTCTCTCAGACCTCTCTCTCTCTCTCTCTCTCAGACCTCACTCTCTCTCTCTCAGACCTCACTCTCTCTCTCTCTCTCAGACCTCACTCTCTCTCTCTCTCTCTCTCTCTCTCTCTCTCTCTCAGACCTTACTCTCTCTCTCAGACCTCACTCTCTCTCTCTCAGACCTCACTCTCTCTCTCTCAGACCTCACTCTCTCTCTCAGACCTCACTCTCTCTCTCTCTCTCTCTCTCAGACCTCACTCTCACTCTCTCTCTCAGACCTCACTCTCTCTCTCAGACCTCACTCTCTCTCTCAGACCTCACTCTCTCTCTCAGACCTCACTCTCTCTCTCTCAGACCTCACTCTCTCTCTCTCAGACCTCACTCTCTCTCTCAGACCTCTCTCTCTCTCTCAGACCTCTCTCTCTCTCTCATACCTCACTCTCTCTCTCATACCTCATTCTCTCTCTCAGACCTCACTCTCTCTCTCATACCTCACTCTCTCTCTCTCTCTCTCAGACCTCACTCTCTCTCTCAGACCTCACTCTCTCTCTCAGACCTCACTATCTCTCTCTCAGACCATACTCTCTCTCTCAGACCACACTCTCTCTCTCAGACCACACTCTCTCTCTCTCTCTCTCTCTCTCTCAGACCTCACTCTCTCAGACCTCTCTCTCTCAGACCTCTCTCTCTCTCTCTCTCTCTCTCTCTCAGACCTCACTCTCTCAGACCTCACTCTCTCTCTCAGACCTCACTCTCTCTCTCTCAGACACACACACACTCTCTCTCTCAGACAGACACACTCTCTCTCTCTCAGACAGACACCCTCTCTCTCTCTCTCTCTCAGACAGACACTCTCTCTCTCTCTCTCTCTCTCAGACAGACTCTCTCTCTCTCAGACAGACACTCTCTCTCTCTCTCAGACAGACACTCTCTCTCTCTCAGACAGACTCTCTCTCTCTCTCTGAGACAGACACTTTCTCTCTCAGACCTCACTCTCTCTCTCTCAGACCTCACTCTCTCTCTCTCTCTCAGACCTCTCTCTCTCTCTCTCATACCTCACTCTCTCTCTCAGACCTCACTCTCTCTCTCTCATACCTCTCTCTCTCTCTCAGACCTCACTCTCTCTCTCAGACCTCACTCTCTCTCTCAGACCTCACTCTCTCTCAGACCTCACTCTCTCTCTCAGACCTCACTCTCTCTCTCAGACCTCACTCTCTCTCTCAGACCTCACTCTATCTCTCAGACCTCACTCTCTCTCTCAGACCTCACTCTCTCTCTCAGACCTCACTATCTCTCTCTCAGACCATACTCTCTCTCTCTCTCTCTCTCTCAGACCTCACTCTCTCAGACCTCTCTCTCTCTCTCTTTCTCTCTCAGACCTCTCTTTCAGACCTCACTCTCTCTCACCTCACTCTCTCTCTCTCTCTCTCTCAGACAGACACACTCTCTCTCTCTCTCTCTCTCTCAGACAGACACTCTCTCTCTCTCAGACAGACACTCTCTCTCTCTCTCTCTCTCTCTCAGACAGACACTCTCTCTCTCTCAGACAGACACTCTCTCTCTCTCAGACAGACACTCTCTCTTTCAGACAGACTCTCTCTCTCTCAGACAGACTCTCTCTCTCAGACAGACTCTCTCTCTCTCAGACAGATACTCTCTCTCTCTCTCAGACAGACTCTCTCTCGCAGACAGACACTCTCTCTCTCGCAGACAGACACTCTCTCTCTCGCAGACACTCTCTCTCTCTCTCTCTCGCAGACACTCTCTCTCTCTTGCAGACAGACACTCTCTCTTGCAGACAGACACTCTCTCTCTCTTGCAGACAGACACTCTCTCTCTCTCGCAGACAGACACTCTCTCTCTCGCAGACAGACACTCTCTCTCTCTCTCTCGCAGACAGACACTCTCTCTCGCAGACAGACACTCTCTCTCTCTCTCTCGCAGACAGACACTTTCTCTCTCTTGCAGACAGACACTCTCTCTCTCTAGCAGACGGGAGTGGACGAGGGGGGAGGAAAGGCAGGAAATCCGTGCAGGCACACACACAAATAAATACACACACACACACACAAATAAATACACACACACACACACACAAATAAATACACACACACAAATAAATACACACACACAAATACACACACACACACACACACACACACATAAATATGCACACAAATAAATACACACACACAAATAAAAACACACACACACACAAATAAATACACACACACACACATAAATACACACACACACACACACACACACACACAAATAAATACACACACACAAATACACACAAATAAATACACACACACAAATAAATACACACACACACACAAATAAATACACACACACACACACAAATAAATACACACACACACAAATAAATATACACACACACAAATAAATATACACACACACAAATAAATACACACACACAAATACATACACACACACACACACACACACACACACACACACAAATACACACACACACAAATAAATATACACACACAAATAAATACACACATACACAAATAAATACACACACACACAAATAAATACACACACACAAATAAATACACACACACACACACAAATAAATACACACACACACACACACACAAATAAATACACACACACACAAATAAATACACACACACACACACTCACTAATAAATACACACACACACAAATAAATACACACACACACACACACAAATAAATACACACACACACAAATAAATACACAAACACACAAATACACACAAATAAATACACACACAAATAAATAAATACACACACACACACACACACACACACACACAAATAAATACACACACACACACACACAAATAAATACACACACACACACAAATAAATACACACACAAAAATAAATACACACACACACACAAATAAACACACACACACACACACACACACACACACACACACACACACACAAATAAACACACACACACAAATAAATACACACACACACAAATAAATACACACACACACACAAATAAATACACACACACACACACACACACACACAAATAAATACACACACACACACACACACACACACGAATAAACACACACACAAAGATACACACAAATAAATAAATACACACACACATAAATACACACACACACACACACACACACACACAAATAAATACACAAACAAACACACAAACACACATAAATACACACACACACACACACAAATACACACACACACACATAAATACACACACAAACACACACACAAATAAATACACACACACACAAATAAATACACACACACAAATAAATACACAGACACAAATAAATACACACACACACACACACACACAAATACACACACAAATAAATACACACACAAACACACATACACAAACACACACACACACACACACACACACAAATACACACACACAACTCTCCCCTCCCTCTCCCTTCTCCTATCACCCGGGCAGAAGGGGACGGGACACAGCGCAGACAGAGGAGCAGGAAGGCAGACACACACACTCACCGTGTGCTCTGCACAAAGCCCCGCCCCCGGCTTCCTCTCTGCCTGCAGCCAATCCCCTGCGGCCCGGCCGGCATGAAGCAGTAATGGTGGGGAGGATAATCAGAGGGATGGTGGGGAGGATAATTGCGGCGCCCCTCTAGGCAAGCCGCGGCGCACCAGGGCGCTGCGGCGCACAGATTGGGAACCACTGCTGTAGAGTACCCCTAGTTTGTCATAGGGTTTGGTTGTCAGGGTATCAATGTGCATCCCGAATGTTAAGTGGGAGTCAAATCATAAGCCCAGGTATTTAAAACTAGTGACAGGGGTTAGGGTGGTGTTAGCGTTGGTTCTAATCAGGAGCTCAGTCACTGGAAGCTTTAAAAATTTAGTCTTGGTCCCAAATACCATTGTTACAGTCTTGTCAGTGTTTAAAAACAGTTTGTTTTGGGAAATCCAGTTTTCGAGTCTCAAAAAGTCAGACTGAAGTATGTGTTGAAGGTCAGAGAGGCTATGGCTGTGTGCATATAGGATTGTGTCATCTGCATACATGTGTATTGAGGCTTCCTTGCAAGCTGTGGGAAGATCATTAATGAACACTGAGAAGAGTAGGAGCCCCAGAACAGAGCATTGCGGGACACCACAGGTGATATCCAGGGGGTTGGAGATAGAGCCTGAGATGGACACATGTTGGGATCTTCCTGATAGGTAGGACTGAAACCAGTTTAAAGCATGTTTCCCTATTCCAGAGCTCTGGAGTTTGTTAAGCAGGATAGCATGATCAACTGTATCAAAAGCCTTTGCAAAATCTAGGAATACTGCACCAGTGAGTTGTCCCCGTTCCATTCCACACTGGATTTCATTGCAAACTTTCAGCAGGGTAGTTACGGTGGAGTGTTTGGGGCAAAAGCCAGATTGGAATTGGCTAGGGAAATTTGTCTTGGTATAGTAATCACATAATTGGGAGTGAACACATTTTTCCATGACTTTGGACAGTATTGGGAGAGGAGAGATTGGCCTGTAGTTTGAGACAGTGTTTTTGTCCCCACTTTTGAAAACTGGCAGTTTTCCAGGTCTTAGGGATATGGCCTGCAGACAGGATATAGTTGACTATGGAAGCAATTGGTTTGGCAATGGCTGGGGCACCAAGTCGTAGGAACTTAGATTGTAGTAAGTCAGGTCCGCATTGGCTGCTTAGTTTTAGCTTGAGGAGCGCTTGTGTAATCTCCTCTTCAGATACTGGGCCAAATTGAAAATTGTGGGCAGTGTTGGGAGGGGGTGGGGCTATGTGGGTACTCCCAGGATGAGATTCAGGTTTGTGGTTTGGGCTGCGTTTCGCTAATAAGTTAGTGGCACACCCAACAAAGTAATCATTGAATGCATTTGCAATGTCAGTGGGGTTTGTCAGAGTAATATCCCCCTTAGTAATATTACTTGGTTGTTGATGGTTAGAAGGCTGGAATATATTGTTGATAACCTTCCAGAAGTTAGCTGGGTTTGATGCATTCTGGAGGAGTGTCTCAGAGTAATATTGTGCTTTTGCATGCCTTGTTTGCCTTGTGCACATGTTCCGCAGGCATCTGTAGTGATTGAGATCCTTGCCAGTTACTTTGAAGCTTTTCCACAAGTCATCCCTGAACTGGTAGAGTGCTTTAAGGTCAGTTGTAACCCATGGAAGGTGGGTCCCCCGTACCCTTATTCTGCATAGTGGAGCATGAGTATCACAGAGTTTTAAGAACTCTGATTGGAAATAGTCGAGCACAGAATCAGAGTCGGGAATTAAGTTGATTATGTACCAAGGGCAGTTGGTAAGGTCATCCAGAAACTGTTGTTGGTTAAAGTTTCTATATGTTCTAGTGAGGAGAACTTTAGGGCTTGATTGGGGCGGTTTAATTTTCCTTACATAGTACACTATTACATGGTCACTGAAAATGTCAGGTTGGATGCCAGAGGATTGGATTCTGCTGGGATTTGGGGAGAGAATCCAGTTTAGCAAGGAATGGTTGTGCGATTTCAGATTTGTCCGTGTGGGTTGGGAAATAAGTTGTGATATGTTAAGCGACTTGATTTGTATCTGGATTTTGTGGTTTTCAGGGTCGAGCCAAGTGAAGTTGAAATCCCCAAGAACTAGAAGCTCACTCTTCTCATTCAGAGAGGAAATGGAGCCAAGAAACTGGGTTATATCAGTCAGGGATTGTAGAGGGGTTTTAGGGGGCGGTAGATGCTAGCTAGCAAGATGGGCTTAGAAAAGGGGAGGCAGATTTTGCCAACTAGGATTTCAAAAGTGGGTGGGCTTGGGGGGCAATTTATCAGTGTAAATTGTAAGGTGTCTGCAATATAAAATAACACCCTTCCTCCTCTCTTTGACCTATCTCTCCTAGAAATGGAGTATCCCTGAATGGCAATATTTGCATCAGGGGTTCTAGGGGTAAGCCATGCTTCTGTAAAAACGATTTGTTTTATCCATAAGGCACCATGCTTTTAGTTCATCCAGTTTGGGCAGCAAGCTCTGGATATTTAATGGGCGGCAGATAGACCTTTTTGGAATTTAAAGGGGGTATTCTCAGGGGCATGGGACAGAGCTGAAATGGGAGGACCTGGGTTAGGTTCAATATCACCTGCTAAAGAGAGTAATAGTATGAGTAGAAATTTGAGTAGTTGTTTGCAAGTTTTAATTTGTGGTGTTTGCCATTAGAGTAAGCGGTGGTTGGTGTGCTGGATTTTAGAGTTCTCCACCAACATTCAGCAGATACTGCAAGGCTTTTGAGTAGTCCAGGGTGTATGGTGATGTTGGGTGTGGGCCAGGATGGAGGAGTTTGTATTGGATAGAGAGAGTAACATTTCCATGAGGCCACAAGAAAGAACAGAGTTGAGATACATACCAGGTTCATTATGCCAGAGGTAGGTAATGCTGCATAGAGCTGTTGTGAGCCAAGTGTGTGTGTGCAGACTAAACAGCAGGGGTGTGCCTTTTCCTTGTCAAATGTTTTTCTGCATTGCAAAGCAAGGGTTGGCAGTTGGCTGTGTGGGTGAGGGTTGGGAGGGGGGGTAGTTGTGTGCAGTCAGTGCTGGGAAAGGCTGCAGTGAAGTAAGTTGTAAAGGAGTGGGGGTTTAAATTGTGCAGGCTAACAAGCATGGGATCATAGTGTGGTCAGAGTAGCTCACCGTTTGTTGCCATATGTACAAAAGTTTGCAGTAGATGCAGTCCCCAGTCACCTCTAGTCATACTATAGTCTAACTATATATTCTCACTTAAAAGGCACACTTTACATGCCTCTCTAAAATGCCAATGCACGTCCCGGAAATGCAGGGGGGGTATTAGTTTTATATATCTAAAGCAGTCACATGACCCTCCCACCTCCCCAATAAATCAGCTTGTTCCAGTTGGTCAATTAGCAGCACACAGCGGAGAGAGAAAAAAAAAACACCCTTTGATATTCAAACATACCACAAGATCGATAATAAAGGCCGGGTGGGGTCATTCTTACAGGTGTGTGTGTACAGTATGTGTGTATCAGTGTATATACAGTAGTGTGTATCATTGTGTATGTACAGGTGTGTGTGTGTGTCTGTGTGAGTGTGCGTGTGTGTGAGTGTCTGTGAAAGCACTCCCAGTGTGACACGATTGGTGCCGTTGCAGAATCTCCCACATCTGGGAGGGCAGGATCGAGCTTTCCAGACTCAGAGAGAAAGTTTATAACGAAGACGGGAGACTCATCCTAAGAATTGAGAAGGAGGAATGGAAGGTAATGCAACTCCTGGATTTGTATCGCACCATACTGTATATACCAATACAGTCCTATCATAGTGAGTGCTTCATAGCCCCCCTGGCAGGGAAGTGTCAGGTTTGTGACACCCGTGGGTGTCTCGTGTCCCCTCTCTGTCCCAGATGCTGCCTGCGTGTTTGCTGAAGATCCCTCACCTCCAGGAGTGGCAGCTTCACCGCACCGGCCTGACCGCAATACCCCCATTCATCGCAAAGTTTACCAGCCTGGTGGTCCTGGATTTATCCCGAAATGTGATCGCAGAAATCCCCAGGGAGATTGGTGAGTCTTACCAGCGGTGCAAGCGTTACCGGAGGCGCACGTCTTACTGGTGGTGCAAGCGTTACCGGAGACGCATGTCTTACTGGTAGTGCAAGCGTTACCGGAGGCACTTGTCTTACCGGTGGTGCACGCGTTACCGGAGGCGCACGTCTTACCGGTGGTGCAAGCGTTACCGGAGACGCATGTCTTACTGGTAGTGCAAGCGTTATCGGAGGCACTTGTCTTACCAGCGGTGCAAGCGTTACCGGAGGCGGACGTCTTACCGCTGGTGCAAGCGTGCGTTACAAGCGTTACCGGTGACGCGTGTCTTACTGGTAGTGCAAGCGTTACCGGAGGCACTTGTCTTACCGGCGGTGCACGCATTACCTGAGGCGCATTTCTTACCGGCAGTGCAAGCGTTACCAGAGGCGCATGTCTTATCGGCGGTGCAAGTGTTACCAGTGGCGTAAGCATTACCAGCTGCGCAAGACTAAGGCTGCGGCCATGCTGCTGCTGAGCGTGCTTGGTGCTTGGAGAGATCACTTCAGTGATTCCCAATAAGTACGGCCACGCTCAAGTGGCGCTCAGGCGCACGTGCATGTACGCTTGGAGAGACAAGGACATTTTATTTCCAAGCTTACAGCAGGGTCACATGACCCTTCAATAACAATGGGGAGAGAGGGGCAGATAAAGAATGGGGAGAGGGACAGACTCAGAATGGGGAGAGAGAGACAGACACAGAATGGGGAGCGAGAGACACAGACACAAAATGGGTAGAGAGACACAGACAGAATGGGGAGAGAGAGGCAGGTACAGAATGGGGAGAGAGACAGACACAGAATGGGGAGAGAGACAGACACAGAATGGGGAGAGAGAGGCAGGTACAGAATGGGGAGAGAGAGACACAGAATGGGGAGAGAGACAGACAGAATGGGGAGAGAGACACAGGCACAGAATGGAGAGAGACAGACACAGAATGGGGAGAGAGACAGACACAGAATGGGGAGAGAGACAGACAGAATGGGGAGAGAGACAGACACAGAATGGGGAGAGAGACACAGAATGGGGAGAGAGACACAGAATGGGGAGAGAGACAGAATGGGGAGAGAGACAGAATGGGGAGAGAGAAAGACACAGAATGGGGAGAGAGACACACACATAATGGGGAGAGAGAGAGAGACAGACAGCATGGGGAGCGAGAGACAGTATCGGATGAGCGGAGAGAGAGAGGTGGGAGGGGGGAGGGAGAAAAGTGGGAGGGGGGAAGGAGAGAGGTGGGAAGGGGGCAGATAGAAAATGGTGGGACATAAATACACAAAGACACAGACACACACACAGCCCGATCCAGCCAATGACTCACCCCTCCCGTAATAGCCACGCCCCCCAGCTCCTGCTCTACAAATATTGCAGGACACCAATCGCTCATGCTTGGAGAGCTGGTGATGTCACTGCTCTCAAGCATGAGCGAGCTCAGCGGCAGCGTGGCTGCAGCCTCAGGCTGGGGCCATGGTACCGCAGACTATGCGGAGGCATCCGCACGCTGAGCGAACAGACTGCCTAAGGCAGTGTTCGTGTCCATGCGGCGTGCGGGCGGAAGCAGGAGGGGGCGCATGATACGCAAGAAATCAGTTCAAACGGATTTCTTGGCGCGACAGACCGGTCACGTGAGCGGCTCTCCCAATGAGGGCGAACCAGTTCCGTGACACCCCTAGGAACGCCTAGACACGCCCACAGCCCGTCCACCATGGCCAGGGAAAGCACCCGCTTACCTCACAGCCTCCGTGCGGGCGAAGGCCCCATGGCCCGGGCCTTAGGCTGCGGCCACGCTGCCGTGACACTCACGGTAATGTTGTAAAATGAGCATGGTCACGCTGACGCTGCGTGCACACACACACACGCATGTACGCTCGGCAATGCTCAGCACTTGGTGAGACATGGAAAAGTGATTTCCAAGCGCTCAGAAGGGTCACATGACCCTTCAACAACAAATCAGCACCAGTCAATACACAAACACACACACGATCCAGGCAATGGCACGCCTCCCCCCCACCCCCCCGCTCGCAAATTCCTGCAGGACAGGCTAGTGCTCAGGGAATGGAAACAAAAGAAAACAGCGCACAACGCCAAATAATGAAGCAAATTCAACAATATACTATAGAATTAAAAAGGGGGTAATATATCTGCGTACATGAAAAAAGTTGGTAAAAGGCATGTAGTGTGTATCACACTGTTTACCACTCGGCAGCTGTTAGCTGTAGATTCAGGTGCTTGCTTCCCTCTGCTGCTGCAGCTCACCCCCCCGCTCGCAAATTCCTCGCAAATTCCTGCAGGACAGGCTAGTGCTCAGGGAGTTGGTGATGACACGGCTCTCAAGCATGAGCGCGCGTCGCTGCACCCGTCTTACCATCAGCTAGGAATCAGGGAGCCCGGTGTATAGGGGGCGCTGGGCGGTGAGGAATCAGGGAGCCCGGTGTATAAGGGTCACTATGCGGTTAGGAATCAGGGAACCCCCACGTGTATAGGGGCGTTGGGCGGTTAGGAATCAGGGAACCCCCGCGTGTATAGGGGGCGCTGGTTGGTTAGATACCAGGGAGCCTCTTGCGTGTTATATCTGTCTGCGTGTTATTATATCTCTGCGTGTTATTATATCTGTCTGCGTGTTATTATATCTCTCTGCGTGTTATTATATCTCTGTGCGTGTTATTATATCTCTGTGCGTGTTATTATATCTCTCTGCGTGTTATTATATCTCTCTGGGTGTTATTATATCTCTGCGTGTTATTATATCACTCTGCATGTTATTATATCTCTGTGTGTTATTATATCTCTGCGTGTTATTATATCTCTCTGCGTGTTATTATATCTCTGCGTGTTATTATATCTCTCTGCGTGTTATTATATCTCTCTGCGTGTTATTATATCTCTCTGGGCGTTATTATATCTCTCTGCGTGTTATTATATCTCTCTGTGTTTTATTATAATCTCTCTGCGTGTTATTATATCACTCTGCGTGTTATTATATCTCTGCGTGTTATTATATCTCTCTGCGTGTTATTATATATCTCTGCGTGTTATTATATCTCTCTGGGTGTTATTATATCACTCTGCGTGTTATTATATCTCTCTGCGTGTTATTATATATCTCTGCGTGTTATTATATCTCTCTGCGTGTTATTATATCTCTCTGCGTGTTATTATATCTCTCTGCGTGTTATTATATCTCTCTGCGTGTTATTATATCTCTCTGTGTTATTACATCGCTGTGTGTTATTATATCTTTCTGCGTGTTATTATATCTTTCTGCGTGTTATTATATCTTTCTGCGTGTTATTATATCTCTCTGTGTGTTATTAGATCTCTCTGCATTTTATTATATCGCTGCTTGTTATTATATCTCTCTGCATGTTATGATATCTCTACATGTTATTATAGCTCTCTGCGTGTTATTATCTCTCTGCGCGTTATTATATCTCTCTGCGTGTTATGATATCTCTCTGCGCGTTATTATATCTCTCTGCGTGTTATGATATCTCTCTGCATGTTATTATATCTCTCTGCGTGTTATTATATCGCTCTGCGTGTTATTATATCTCAGACATATAATAACAACACAGAGAGATTTAATAACATGCAGTGTTATTATATGACTCCATGTAGCGCGTCCCCCGATGTATAATATAAGGATACTGCCACACTGTGTGTGTGATCCGCTCTCTCAGGACGACTCGCTAAGCTTCGCGAGCTTCTACTCAGTTATAACCGGATCTCGGCAGTCCCGGTGGAGCTGAGCGCCTGTGAGAGTCTGGAGAAGTTGGACCTGGCTGTGAATAGAGACATATCGGAGCTTCCGGAGCAGGTACGAGGCCTGTTAGAGTGTGAGTTCCGCGGCTCAGGGAAATTCTTGCCTATTGTATGAGTGGGTGTTTACCCTCTAATATATTTAGTTATTACCTCTCGCTCCCATTGTGTGCGTCACACTCTTGTTCTTCTAAACAATTCCCCAGAATAATTAGTATTAAGAATGTGATTACTAATTAATGTGACCGGGATTCCCAGGAGCGGGATACAGGGATCCCAGGGTAACCTGAGGGGGTGCGGTGTAGGACATCTCAGCAGGGGAGACGCTTAGACAGATTTAGGAAAGAAGAGAGTGATTCTGGCAGCAGCGTTTAGGATAGATTGTAGGGGAGACAGGTGAGAGGCAGGAAGGCCGGACAGCAGGAGGTTACAGTAATCAAGACGGGAGAGAATGAGGGCCTGTGTCAGAGTTTTAGCAGTTGAGCAATAGAGGTGTATCTTTGTAATATTGCAGAGGAAAAAACGACAAGTTTTATCTACCTTTTGCATGTGAGAGAATGTGAGAGAGGAGTGGAGTGTGACCCCTAGGCAGCGCGCTTGGGCTACTGGGTGAATGATAGTACTTCCAACAGTAATGTGGAAGGAGGTAGTAGGGCCAGGTTTGGGAGGAAGTATGAGGAGCTCTGTTTTTGCCATATTAAGTTTAAGGCGACGGAGGGCCATCCAGGATGATATAGCAGAGAGACATTCAGAAACTTTGGTCTGTACAGCAGGTGTAAGGTCAGGGATTGAAAAGTAAATTTGTGTGTCATCAGCATTGAGGTGAAATTTGAACCCAAGAGATGTGATTAGGTCACCTTGAAAGTGTATAAAGAGAAAAAAGAGGTCACAGGAGAGAACCTTGGGTTACCCCCACAGAGAGATTGATAGAGGAGGAGGTGTTAGCAAAAGAGGCACTGAAAGTACAATGGGAGAGTTAAGACGAGATCCAAGATAGAGCTTTGTTACGAATACCAAGAGTATGGAAAATGTGAAGAGGGTGGTCCACAGTATCAAATGATGCAGAAAGGTTGAGTAATATGAGCAGAGCGTAATCACCTCTGTCTTTGGCAGCATGGAGGTCATTAGTTATTTTAGTGAGGCTGTTTCAGTGGAGTGAGCAGTGCGAAAGCAAGATCGTAGAGGGTCTATGAGAGAATAGGTGTTGAGAAAATGGAGCAAACGAGAGAATACAAGACGTTCAAGGAGTTTAGAGGCAAAAGGAAGGAGGGAGACAGGACAATAGTTAGAAAGACAGGCAGGGTCAAGCTTGCTGTTTTTGAGTATTGGTATAACTGTTGCATGTTTGAAAGAGGAGGGAAAGGTACCAGAGTAGAGGGAGGAGTTAAAAATGTGTCTGAGCATAGGCATTATAATAGTAGTAAGAGGTTTTAGGAGATGGGAGGAAATGGAGTCCAGAGGGCAGGTGGTAAAGGGAGAAGAGGAGATCAGCAATTACACATCCTCCTCTGAGACAGCGGAAAAAGAGTCAAGGAAGGCAGGATGAGAGTTGGTAAGCGGTGTAGGATGGGAAGAAGAAACAGAGGGGATGTTCTGACGTATGGATTCCACCTTTTCCTTAAAATAGTCAGCAAAGTCCTGAGGTGAGATGGAGGAAGAAGAGACAGCTGAGGGTGGTTTGAGTAGAGTCAAAGTCATTGAAGAGTTGGCGTGGGTAAGGCCTCGGTCCCGCTGCGCTCGTTGGCGCGGGCGGCGGGTCGCGAGTTCCCCACCAGCAGGGGAATCCTCGCGAGCCGGTCCCGGTCCCCACTGGCTGCACAGCTGACTACACGCTGTAGCGCGTCAGCCGCTGGAGACACCACAGAATGGTGTTTCCTAGCGTTGACGCGTGACGTGTGTGGCTGTGAGCCAATGGGGAGGGGAGGCTGCGGGAGGAGGAGAGGCTTCGGGGAGCGGGGAGGAGTGTGGAGTGACAGCAGGTGAGTGCCTTTCTCTGTGTGTGTGTCTGAGTGCCTGTCTGTGTGTGTATGTGTCTGAGTGCGTGAGTGCCTGTCTGTGTGTGTATGTGTCTGAGTGCGTGAGTGCCTGTCTGTGTGTGTGTGTGTGTGTGTGTGTATGAGTGCGTGAGTGCCTGCCTGTGTGTGTGTGTGCGTGTGTGTGTGTATGAATGAGTGCCTGCGTGTGTGTGTTTAAACTTACCTTCCAGCTCCAGCCCGAGTCCGTGGAGGGAGGGGGGGGGGAGAGTAGCGGGTCCCTCCGCTCAAGCCACGCCCCCCCTCCCTGTCAAACCGCCCACCTCCCGCCCACCTCCCGATCAAACCTCCCGATCAAACCTCCCACCTCCCGCTCCGGCTCCCGCTCCCTACAGACCGCAGATCGCGGTCTGTGTATCTCAGCGCACCGCCTGTCAGCAGCGCAGGTGCGCTGACTCTGGGAGCGGGGCCTTAGCCGTAGACTTGTTGATTAGTGAAGAAAAGAAGGTTTGTTTAGCCTGAGAGGAGATATCAATAAACGATCAGCACGCCTCGTTGGGAGGGAGGACAAGAGACAAAAGAAAAAAAGGCACAATAAACAAATGGTGAGATATGCACTTACATGTCAGTGCCTGTCATTAGGCACGTAAAGGTTTCTTTGGCTCCTTCACCTCCGTGATGGTAGTAAATGATTCTGAAGCCTTCAATATTAAAAGTCCAACTTTTATATATAAAATCGGGTAATATTCACACAAACAGTGTAAAAGAACATAAGGACAGACCTGTTCATGATATTCTGCAACCCTCTCCGGTCTCCGCGACATCCACCGCCAATGCAGCCAGCGTTCTACGTCACTTCCGGTTTCCTGGTGCTTCAACGAAACTGGTCCTCCCGGCAACCCTGCGCGTTTCAAAGGTAGTCCTTCTTTGTCAGGGGTAAGTGACACTTACCCCCTGATGGACTACCTTTGAAATGCATAGGGGTGCCTAATGACAGGCACTGACATGTAAGTGCATATCTCACCATTTGTTTATGCACAACATACATTGTGAACTTGCTTCACTAGTGTGCCTCTCTTTTTTCTTTTGTCTCTTGTCCTCCCTTCCAATGAGGCACGTTAATCATTTATTGATATCTACTACTGCTGAGAATTGGGAACAGTTCTACTCTTCAAGCTGCACCACATCACATATACAAGTTTGGACTGCTTATAGTTAGAGCGCTTCCTTATCTGTTATATTTAGCCAGAGAGGGCAGAGTTGAAACAGGACAGCATAAATTTGTAGTGAAAGAAGTCTGCGAGAGTGTGAGATTTCCTCCAGAGGCGTCCAGACGAACGACGTGCAGGAACGCATCATGCGCGTGTGGGGATTTAGCCCGGGTCTGGGGTTAGAAGGGCGAGGACGGCAGAGAGAAAGCGGGGCATGTAAACCCCATTGGTATTAAACGGAGCGGAGATCTTCCTCTCTGGCTTCTGACTATTTATGAAGGTGTTTTGACACACGGCAGCAGTAACAACCCGTCCCCTCCATGTTCAGCTCGCCGGTTTGAAGCGTCTCTGGCACCTGGATCTGAATATGAACCAGTTTGCCAGCATCCCGCGGGCAGCATTGGAGATGCCGGCCTTGGAGTGGTTGGACATGGGCAGCAACAGACTACGGGAGCTGCCGGCGGACATAGATAGGGGAGTATGAACAAGGGGACACAACACTACAGTGACCCCGCATAGCTACAGACCAGTTCTGGGGGCCATTTATAGAGCCCAGACAAAAAAAAGATATATTTTTACTAAACATTCCCGAAATAAAGTATAGCAGCTATAGTAACCTTGATCAGTGCTGGAGAGGGGCCGGGACACTTTGCTGAATAGCAGCAGTACGGGTTGATGTAACCTTACCCCCACGGTGCTGTGACCTGCCTCTGCTAACTGCGGGTCGCCTTCCTCATACAGGATGCAGAGTTTACACACCTTGTGGGTTCAACGCAATGAGATCGAGCGCCTTCCGGAGAGCATCAGCGGCCTGCGGACGCTCAACACGCTAGTCCTGAGCGGCAACAGGCTGAAGGGAATCCCAGCGTGTCTGCGGACCATGTGCGGCCTGCGGTACGGTCACGGAGAGAGCGGCGTGTAGCGTCATACCACAAATAACAACGGACAAAAACAACACTACATTCAATATAACACGTTATATAGTTACATACATTTCTGTTTATCTTCTCATAAGCGAGGGTCATTGGGTTAAATTCTTTGGCCAAAACAAATGAAGCCTGTACCTACATCTATGGTCCATCTGTAGGGCCCAACACTGCTGTACCTGCAAAGAGCTGTCTTATAGACTGGCCATTCGCTGCTGCTTAGCAAGATCTGCCATTAAAAAGGTGGGATGAGGGCGCTTGGGAACAGGGAGGAGCGGTCACTATCCCCCAAATAGTTTTACCAACTGAAATTAAACACACACAGCCCCAGTAAACGCAGAAACCCAAACCTACCACATCATATATATATTGTGTCAAAAGGCGTGTTACCGAGACCTTGTGTATAGAACACAATACAAAAAGCCCCCAGTGCTACATCCACTACGACAAATTAGTCATTAAGAAGGGATATACCTTGGCATGGTTACAGGCTTAAAATGCTTTGGCCATAGAATTTGACTAAATGACCCTATGAGGAGGGATTGAAGGGGCAGTGTGGGCAAGCTCCTGTGTACAGGGCCGCCAACAGGGGGGGGGTATGCCGGTGTTGGCGTCCCGGGCCCAGTCAGTGAGGGAGCCCGGCCACCCGGCCCAATGCGCGGCCGGGCCCGTTATATATAAAAAAAAAATGGCGGCGATCCCCCGAGCGCATGTGCAGACCCAAGGTCCCGCAGGGCAAGCAGGGTGTGCGGCCTGCTGTCTGTGGGCCCGTTCCCCCCCACTCCTAACGTGGGACGGAGGGGAAGCGCCGTTGCAAGCCCGCGCGCGTCAATTGAGCTTGCCCCATGCGCGCCAACCCAGCTTCCCCTGCAGCAGCCGTGGAATTAGACCGCCAGTCTCACCCCCAGCCGCCCACCCCCGAGCCTACCTCCAGCACCGGGCAGCAGCCGCAGGGATATCGGGGGCAGGGGGGAAGCAGCACCCACCCGGTCATGGTCAGTCACCCACCCAACTCTCCCACCCTGGCAGTCACTCAGTCACCCACCCAGTCAAGTCACTCACCCACCCAGTCACTTACCCTGTACACGTGAAGAAGAGGCCTGTGAGGGTTGGGAAGCTCTGTACACACTGTATGAAGATCTCTCTTGTTGGTCCATTAAATGTACGATCCTTGGTCCTTGGTGATATAACGGAGGCCTCTCTGCAGGTTTGTGAACTTCAGAGATAACCCTCTGGATCTTAAAGTGTCGCTTCCTCCGTGTGACGAGGAAGAGGAGGAGGAGAGGGAGCTGTTTGGACTACAGTTCATGAACGCTTACATCCAGGAGTCCCAGAGACAGAGTAATACAGGTAAGACCTGGGCTATATACACACGTCACGTTGTCCGAAACATGCTACATACACACGCATGTTGCATCATGTGATGAGGAACCTGTGCAACAGATAGGTGTTAGGTCACCTGATGAAGAATCTGAGCTACATACACACGCATGTTACAGTAGATCACATTGTAATTGATCCACGCGCAGTAAGTTAGTGCTGGGAGGTTAATAAGAGGCAGGTGAGGGAACATACATTTTATTCCCCAAAACACACAGTAAAAATAACAAAATCATTTTGCGCCGAATTGGACCGGAAAGCGTAAAAGAAGAGATAAAAGCCTAAAATAACCGGTAAACCTGTTTAACTGACAGCACAATGTCCCGTACCCCACCCAGAACGAGGGAGATAACCCGCTGTGTGTCCATGTGTCTTTCAGAGAACGCCCAGCGTTTATCCATCAGGATCCAGGCTGACCTTTGAAGTGATCCAACGGTGACCTGCAAGTTGCAGCCGAGACCGATCCCTCGCTGCAGGAAAGCCGCGATTTACTCATCCCAGACCCGATAATATAAACTTAAACTGTTTGCATATTACTTATTATTATTATTTACGGTTAGAAACGTTTCGGCCTTTTCCACATTAGTAATAAATGTTTAGCATTTTTGCATAAGTCCTGGGGACGCTGCTGTACATATCTGTGATGCTGCAGGACCTGTGACACAGCTTCAGCAGTCCATGTAGAAGGACATGTCTGCAGCAGGGGACATCACGTGTGCTGCAGAAGGGACGTCACGTGTGCAGCAGGGGACGTCACGTGTGCAGCAGGGGACGTCACGTGTGCAGCAGGGGACGTCACGTGTGCAGCAGGGGACATCACACGCCCACACTCTGTCCTGTTGCTGTCGCCTTCTGACGTATTCACACCGTGACTGTGAGACACAGCGGATCAGTAACGTGTGAGCGTCATGCCTTAGCCCATGAGCTGAGCTCTGGACACGGGTTTGAAACACGGCTCTGTGCGTGAGCGGTTCTTCGGGGTGGTAGGGGGGGGGGGATCACCACGTGGCGCACTATGAGGGCACAGCGGTGAGCAGCACATTCTCCAGGGACACGCCAGACTCCGTGTAATACTGCAGCGTGGCTCTGTACCCCGCCCTGCGCAAGTAATCCACGCGCCCGTGGTCTATCAGCAATTTGCACAGGCGCCCCAAATTCTCCCGCTCTGCCACGGTGAGAAGCCTGGGGAAGGGGGAGAGAAGAGAGGATTGCTCAGAAAATAAACTCACTACGTTACATTCTCTAAAAGTCCCGCAAGGGCCTCAAATGGGGATACTTATTACACAAGCACACGCAATTATACAAGAGACATTACATGAGAGAGAGATTATCCGAGAGACATTACATGAGAGAGCGATTATCCGAGAGACATTACATGAGAGAGCAATTATACGAGAGACATTACATGAGAGAGAGATTATCCGAGAGACATTACATGAGAGAGAGAGCGATTATCCGAGAGACATTACATGAGAGAGAGAGCGATTATCCGAGAGACATTACATGAGAGAGCGATTATACGAGAGATATTACATGAGAGAGAGAGAGAGAGCTATTATACGAGAGACATTACATGAGAGAGAGTGATTATACGAGAGATATTACATGAGAGAGAGAGCTATTATACGAGAGACATTACATGAGAGAGACCAATTATACGAGAGATATTACATGAAAGAGAGAGCGAGAGATTATACGAGAGATATTACATGATAGAGCGAGAGAGATTATACGAGAGACATTACATGAGAGAGCGATTATACGAGAGACATTACATGAGAGCGATTATACGAGAGATATTACATGAAAGAGAGAGCGAGAGAGATTATACGAGAGACATTACATGAGAGAGAGATTATACGAGGAAAAGGTGGAATCCATACGTCAGAATATCCCCTCTGTTTCCTCCTCCCATCCTACACCGCTTCCTAACTCTCCTCCTGCCTTCCTTGACTCTTTTTCCACTGTCTCAGAGGAGGATGTGTCACTGTTGATCGCCACTTCTCCCTCTACCACTTGCCCTCTTGACCCCATTCCCTCCCATCTCCTAAAACCTCTTTCTCCTACTATAATCCATACGCTCACGCACATTTTTAACTCCTCCCTCTGCTCTGGAACCTTTCCATCCTCCTTCAAACATGCAACAGTCATACCATTACTCAAAAACAGCAAGCTTGACCCTACCTGTCTTTCTAACTATCGACCTGTCTCCCTCCTGCCTTTTGCCTCTAAACTCCTTGAACGTCTTGTATTCTCTCGCTTGCTCCATTTTCTCAACACCTATTCTCTCCTAGACCCTCTACAATCTGGCTTCCGCACTGCTCACTCCACGGAAACAGCCCTCACTAAAATAACTGACGACCACCATGCTGCCAAAGACAGAGGTCATTACACTCTGCTCATATTACTCGACCTCTCTGCAGCATTTGACACCGTGGACCACCCTCTTCTCCTTCACATTCTCCATACTCTTGGTATTCGGAACAAAGCTCTATCCTGGATCTCATCCTACCTCTCCCATCGTACTTTCAGTGTCTCTTCTGCTTACACCTCCTCCTCCTCTATTGATCTCTCTGTGGGGGTACCCCAGGGCTCTGTCCTGGGACCTCTTCTCTTTTCTCTGTACACACTCTTTCTAGGTGACCTAATAACATCTTTTGGGTTTAAATATCACCTCTATGCTGACGACACACAAATATACTTTTCAACACCTGACCTTACACCTGCTATACAGACCAAAGTTTCTGAATGTCTCTCTGCTATATCATCCTGGATGGCCCTCCGTCGCCTTAAACTCAACATGGCTCCTCATACTTCCTCCCAAACCTGGCCCTACTACCTCCTTCCACATTACTGTTGGAACTACGATCATCCACCCAGTAGCCCAAGCACGCTGCCTAGGGGTCACACTCGACTCCTCTCTCACATTCGCCCCTCACATTCAAAACATTTCTAAAACTTGTCGCTTTTTCCTCTGTAATATAAGAAAGATACGCCCTTTCCTCTGTTGCTCGACTGCTACAGTAAAACTCTGACTCAGGCCCTCATTCTCTCCCGTCTTGATTACTGTAACCTCCTGCTGTCCGGCCTTCCTGCCTCTCACCTGTCTCCCCTACAATCTATCCTAAATGCTGCTGCCAGAATCACTCTACTCTTTCCTAGATCTGTCACAGCATCTCCCCTCCTGAAATCCCTCTCCTGGCTTCCAATCAAATCCCGCATCTCACACTCCATTCTTCTCACTTTTAAAGCTTTACACTCTTCTGTACCTCCTTACATCTCAGCCCTAATTTCTCGCTATGCACCACCCCGACTCTTGCGTTCTGCTCAAGGATGTCTTCTTTCTACCGCCTTTTTATCTAAAGCCCTCTCTGGCTTAAACCTTTTTCACTGACTGCCCCACACCTCTGGAATGCCCTTCCCCTCAGTACCCGACTAGCACCCTCTCTATCCACCTTTAAGACCCACCTTAAGACACACTTGCTTAAAGAAGCATATGAATAGCACTGTGAACATTCTGAACACGATACATAAAGCTTGGCCCCCTGCAGACGCACTTACCAGAACTCCCTCCTACTGTCTCTGTACGTTCTCCCTACCTACCAATTAGATTGTAAGCTCCTCGGGGCAGGGACTCCTCTTCCTTAATGTTATGTTTGTCTAAAGCACTTATTCCCATGATCTGTTATTTATATTATCTGTTATTTATTCGATTACCACATGTATTACTACTGTGAAGCGCTATGTACATTAATGGCGCTATATAAATAAAGACATACAATACAATACAATACGAGAGATATTACATGAAAGAGAGAGCGAGAGAGAATATACGAGAGACATTACATGAGAGAGAGATATTACATGAAAGAGAGAGCGAGAGAGATTATACGAGAGACATTAAATGAGAGAGAGATTATACGAGAGATATTACATGAAAGAGAGAGCGAGAGAGATTATACGAGAGACATTACATGAGAGAGATATTATACAAGAGATGTTACATAGTAGAGGAGCTTGAAAAAAGACTTACTGTACGTCCATCAAGTTCAACCTATGCTAAATTTAGCCAACAGATACTTTATCCTATAGATATAGATACTTATTTATTGATCCAGAGGAAGGCAAACAAATAACCCCAGTGACATATCATCCTATGATATCTCATAAGGGGAAAAATAAATTCCTTCCTGACTCCAAGAATTGGCAATCAGATTAATCCCTCCCATGTATACTTATTTGGTATATTCCTGTGTACCTTTTTTGAACAAATCTATTGTATCGCCATCACAGTCTCCATGGGTAATGAATAACATAGTTTAACTGCCCTTACTGTAAAGACTTTGTTGCTGGTGAAATCTCCTTTCCTCCAACCTTTACGGATGACCCTGTGTCCTTTGTACTTCCCTTGGGATGAATAGTTCTTTTGAAAGCTCCCTTTACAGTCCCCAAATATATTTGTATATAGTTATCATATCCCCTCTTAGACGCCTCTTTTCTAATGTAAATAAATCTAATTTAGCTAGCCTCTCCTCATAAGTTAGATTGTCCATCCCCTTTATTAATTTGGTGGCTCTTCTCTGCACTCTCTCTAGTTCCATAATGTCTTTTCTAAGGTGTGGTGCCCAAAATTGTACTCCATATTCAAGGTGTGGTCTTACTAATGCTTTGTAAAGGGGCATAACTATGTTTACTTCCCTTCCATCCATTGCCTGTTTAATGCAAGATAAGATCTTGTTTGCCTTTGCAGCTACTGTATGACTTTGGGCACTATTGCTAAGCCTGCTGTCTACAAGCACTCCTAAATCCTTCTCCATCAAGGATTCCCCCAATTTATCCCCATTTATTTTGTAAGTTTGCTGTATATTCTTGTTTCCCAAATGCATAACCTTACATTTATCTGTATTAATCCTCATCTGCCATTTACCTGCCCAAGTGTCCAGTCTCTACGAGTCCTTCTGGAGAGTAATTACACCCTGCTCTGATTCTACAACCTTAAACAATATATTGTCATCAGCAAAGATGGAGACTTTGCTCTCGATCCCAACCTCAATGTCATTAATAAACAATTTAAAAAGCAGGGGTTCCAGTACCGATCCCTGAGGTACTCCACTCACGACCTTAGCCCAACCTGAAAAAGTTCCATTTATGACAACCCTCTGTTGTCTGTCCTTCAACCAGTTTTCAATCCAGGTGCATATATTTTTGCAGAAGCCAATTTCCTTTATTTTGTACACAAACCTCTTGTTTGGAACCGTATCAAAAGCCTTTGAAAAATCTAAGTAGACCACATCAACTACATTACCCTGGTCTAAATTCCTACTTAGCTCCTCAAAGAAACAAATAAGGTTAGGTTGGCAAGATCTATTCTTCATAAATCCATGCTGACTATTACTAATAATTCTGTTTCCATTAGTTATTCTTGAATATTATCCCGTATTAAACCTTCAAGCAGCTTTCCCACTATTGAAGTCAGGCTTACAGGTCTGTAATTCCCCGGTTGTGATCTAGCTCCCTTTATAAATATAGGCACCACATCTGCTTTACGCCAATCTTGTGGTACTGAGCCTGTGGAAATTGAGTCCTTTAATATTAAATGTAATGGTTTGGCTATTACTGAACACAACTCCTTGAGAACTCTTGGATGTATGCCATCGGGGCCAGGTGCCTTATTTACTTTAAATGTTATCAAGCCGCCTATAAACTTTTTCCTCAGTTAACCAATTGTTCATTAATATGGAGGTTGTGGCTTCCTCCTGCCGCACTACTATTGAAACTGATTCTTCCCTGGTAAACACAGAGGCAAAGAATTTGTTTAATACCTCTGCTTTATCCTTATCTCCAATAATCTGCCTGCCCATCTCACACTGAAAGGGTCCTATATTTTCTTTTCTCTTTTTTTTGTTATTAAGGTACTTAAAGAACTTTTAGGGTTGATCTTACTTTCTATTGCAATCCTTTTTTCATTATCCATTTTTGCTAATTTGATTGCCCTTTTGCAATTTTTGTTACATTCCTTATATTTCTGATACGGTGACCTAAACGCCTGCCTCTTCTTGTCCATTTCCTCCCCTACCTGTTTATTTAGCCACATTGGTTTTGACTAATTTCTTTTACACTTATTACCCAAGGGTATACAATGATAAGTGTGCTTTTCTAACAATGTTTTAAAGACTGCCCATTTATCTTCCTCATTTTTCCCTGCAAAAACATCATCCCAATTGTATTACTTGTAGATTAGACCTCAGTTTAAGAAAATCTGCCTTTCAAAAGTTTAAGGTCTTTGTTGAACCCAAGTAATCTGTTTTTTTGATCATTTATTTCAAATGAGACCATGTTATGATCACTGTTACTCCAATGTTCCAGGACTTGAATATTTGTTATTACATCTACATTGTTTGATATTACCAAATCCAGAACTGCCCCTCTCCTGGTTGGTTCCTCTATAATTTGGGTCATATAATAGTCTTTAAGCACCCGCAAAAACCTGTTTCCTTTTGTTGTAACGCTAATCTCATTGCCCCAGTCTATGTCTGGATAATTAAAATCACCCATTATGCAAACATGACCCAGTTTTGATGCCTTCTCCATTTGCAAACTTATTTTGGCTTCCTCAATCTCACAGATATTTGGTGGTTTATAGCATATTCCCACAAACATTTCTTTGTACTTTTACCTCCACTGCTAATTTCTATCCACAAAGTCTTTACATTTTCATCATTCCTTTCATAAACATCTTCCCTTATTATAGGCTTTAGATCCGGTTTAACATATATACATACTCCACCTCCCCTTCTATTTGTTCGATCCTTCCGAAAAAGGGAATAACCCTCTAAATTAACTGCCCAGTCATGAGTTTCATCCCACCATGTTTCAGTAATGCCTACGATATCATACTGCTCCCTTGCAGCTATTAATTCAAGCTCCCCCATTTTATCTGTCAGGCTTCTTGCATTAGCAAGCCTGCATTTAAGGTTTTTTCAGCCTGTACTATTATCTTATCTGCTCCTTCCTTTCTGCGCCCACTTGGTTTAGTCTTTAGAAGTTTTCTAGTATTATCTGTTTTTACTATGAGTATCTCGCTGCTTGTCAAACTCGCACTTGCCCCCATTCTACCTCCATAAACCCTTGTTTCCTCATCTATTCTATTCAGTTGGGTATCTGTTTCATTCCCCTCCCCCCCATATTACATGAGAGAGCGATTATACGAGAGATATTACATGAGAGATTATATATCAGAGCGAGAGATTATACAGTATATGAGAGTGAGAGATTATATATGAGAGAGAGAGAGATTATATGATAGAGAGAGATGTATATGTGGAAAGAAAAACACAAGCAAAATAGTGCAAATATGTCTTTCAAAAAACTGGATATTCAGTAAGTTCTTAGTAGAATCCAGAGAAAGTTGTACTTACAAATTTCCCATTTCCCAAAGTACACATGTACATAAAGGTATATTTTATCCCGAAACAGCAGCTTTCACCGAGATGTGTGTATATATATATATATAATCAAAAAAATAAATAGATGATACCGTTCTGTGGCTAACGAAATGCTTTTATTTGTGCGAGCTTTCGAGATACACTGATCTCTTCTTCCGGCGATGTTACAATGAATGAAGCAAAAGGTAAACTTAAAAACAGTGTCTCTTGGAATGTTATCTGTGCTGTTCCTTCCCCTGGTGTGGATGTGTTTTATGGCTAGAGGTGTCAAAAGGTTACTGTGAAAGCAAGTTAAGAAAGAGTGTGTATGTGTATCAGTGTGAATAAAAATGAATGGAGAGACCACAGTATATACAGTGCTTTACACAAGGTGTGTGTGGAGTGGGACTGGATATAAATGGTGTGGGTGGGTGTGGAAATGTGAGAGTTAGTAGCACAACTAAAAGTGTGTGTGGATACTTAGTGGTCCCTATTGGTGTATAGGGATGGAAAAACAAGGAGTATTAGTATGTGTGAGAGACAGCTGTGTGTGCAAACATATAGCACAGTATGTACAGACATGGCCTTTAGCGCTTATGGGACGAGTGTTCACTACTGTCAGTAATGACTCATAAAATTTCGATCTCTGTTTAGGCCACTGCTAAGTGTCCCGAACAGTACTGATACCTCTACATATATATATATATATATATATATATATATATATATATATACCGGGACCTTATCGGAATAGAACAGAAATACAGGACATAGCGCAGACTGTTCAAATTTTATCTTCTTAAAATACAAAGTATAAAAATGCACTCACATTTTACAAAATATAATCACGCATTTAGGATATAATATCCGCACCAACAGAACTCTGCTTCCACAATCTGTATGGCGTGTGACGTCTGCTCTCACGTGTCTGGAAGGGAATCCCTCAGGTTGACTAGAGATCGAGCTACAAGCAGACAGATGTCCTTGGATACGCCCACCTCTGACGTCACTCTGATCGTCACGTCTCCAGGAGGCGCCTTCCAACAGCGTGGAGTCAGGAAAGGTAGTGCAGACCGGTCTCAGCTCATGTGTCCCGCTGCTCCCCAATGCTGGATTACACTCTACGCGTTTCACCTATGCAGGTTTCATCAGGAGTGTCTCATGATGGTAATTGCACACTATAAGTACCCTGTCTCTGCTTCTCATTGGCTGATAATAAACCAATGGAAAGGTGTGTTATTTACCTTACTATATATGCTCAAAATCGAAGATGTAAACATTGAGTCACAAATGTGGTAGCACAAATAAAATTCAATGTAAGACATACAAAGAATACCAAAAATTGGTGGACATTATAATAACATATCATATTAAAAATAATTATAAAATATTAAGTATAAACTATAAACAATCTCTAACTACTTAAAGTTTTTATGAATAAATAAAATGTTTTGAATAAAATATTTTGAAATCTGGAAGAACAGAAGGAAACAGAATATTAGAAAACATATCAATATTCAAATGAAAACACTCAGATCAAAATCGGCATTTAAACCAGCGGGACTGAGGGTGTTTAATTGATAGATCCAGAATGATTCTCTCCTAATAAGATCTATCTTGCGATCACCACCTCACCAATGTGGTAAAACTGATTCTATACCCATATATCTTAATCCGGAAGGGTCAGAGTCATGGAACTTGAGGAAATGTTTGGAGACACCATGTGTCTCCAACTTTCTTTTGATATTTCCCACATGTTCCAAGACTCTGGTACGTAGTGGTCTGATGGTCTTCCCAATGTATTGCAGTCCACAGCGACAAGTCAAAAGGTAGACAATGAATTTAGATCTACAAGTAATATGACTATTTACCTTATAGCTTCTCCCCGTGGTATGCGACATAAATGAGTCTCCTGAAACAGCACTGGATGTGCAAGCTAAACAACTCTTACAACTAAAAAAACCTTTAGTAAGATTAAGCCATCCTGTTGTATTATCTTTCTTGGATCTCAAGGCACAAGGGGCTATCTTTCCTTTAATATTGGGTGCTTCCAAGCCCGCCCATGACCATATATGGTCTTGTTCCCAAACACTCATGAAGAGGTTGGCGTAGCTTGGAGCGAACCTGGTCCCCATTGCGGTCCCGCAGAGTTGTAGAAAAAATCCCCATTGAACCAAAATAAATTTTTCTTTAGGATAAAGTTAATACAGTCCATCAGGAAATCGATTTGTACTGTTTTTAATTTTCCACTTTTCGTCAAGATTTTTGATATTGACCTACATCCGTCATTGTGTTTGATAGATGTATAAAGAGCATTTACATTTATGGTCATGGGCGGGCTTGGAAGCGAACCTGGTGAAGATATATTGATGACATTATTTTCATCTGGAAAGGGTCCCGCAAGAGTTTAGATGATTTTTTAGAATATCTGGATTGTAATTTGGTGAATTTAAAATTTACATCCACTGTGAGTAATTCCACCATACATTTCTTAGATCTAACTATTTATACAGGCATACCCCGCATTAACGTATGCAATGGGACCGGAGCATGTATGTAAAGCGAAAATGTACTTAAAGTGAAGCACTACCTTTTTCCCACTTATCGATGCATGTACTGTACTGCAATCGTCATATACAGGCATAACTGATGTAAATAACGCATGTGTAAGAGGCTTTATAGTCTCCCCGCTTGCGCACACCTTCGGTACAGGTAGGGAGCCGGTATTGCTGTTCAGGACGTACTGACAGGCGCATGCGTGAGCTGCCGTTTGACTATTGGGCGATATGTACTTACTCGCGAGTGTACTTAAAGTGAGTGTCCTTAAAGCGGGGTATGCCTGTATAGAGGATGGTAGGATAAAAACTCTCAATTATTTTAAAGAAATGGATTGTAATAATCTAATGCTACAAACTAGTTGTCATCACAAGGATTGGATAACAAATATCCCATTTTGACAGTACAGGAGATTGAAACGTAACTGTACTGATAATGAAACATTCATTGAACAATCCAATATTCTAACAAATAAATGTGTGGAAAGAAAATATGAAAATAATAATATAAATGAAGCTTTAGAAAAAACTATGTCTCAGTCAAGAAATGAAATTTTAAAACCAAATAATAACAAAAGTGCAAAAAAATACCATGTGCCATTTATTACCCAATACAATAAAGAAGCAGGTAATATAAAAATAATTCTAAATAAACATTGGCATGTGCTAAGAAACGATCCAGTGTTGGGAAATCACTTACCTGACACAGCACAAGTACTTTTTAGAAAAGCACCCAATATTAAAGGAAAGAAAGCCCCTTGTGCCTTGAGACCCAAGAAAGATAATACAACAGGATGGCTTAATCTTCCTAAAGGTTTTTTTTAGTTGTAAGAGTTGTTTAGCTTGCACATCCAGTGCTGTTTCAGGAGACTCATTTATGTCGCATACCACGGGGAGAAGCTATAAGGTAAATAGACATATCACTTGTAGATCTAAATTCATTGTCTACCTTTTGACTTGTCCCTGTGGACTGCAATACATTGGGAAGACCATCAGACCACTACGTACCAGAGTCTTGGAACATGTGGGAAATATCAAAAGAAAGTTGGAGACACATGGTGTCTCCAAACATTTCCTCAAGTTCCATGACTCTGACCCTTCCGGATTAAGATATATGGGTATAGAATCAGTTTTACCACATTGGTGAGGTGGTGATCGCAAGATAGATCTTATTAGGAGAGAATCATTCTGGATCTATCAATTAAACACCCTCAGTCCCGCTGGTTTAAATGCCGATTTTGATCTGAGTGTTTTCATTTGAATATTGATATGTTTTCTAATATTCTGTTTCCTTCTGTTCTTCCAGATTTCAAAATATTTTATTCAAAACATTTTATTTATTCATAAAAACTTTAAGTAGTTAGAGATTGTTTATAGTTTATACTTAATATTTTATAATTATTTTTAATATGATATGTTATTATAATGTCCACCAATTTTTAGAATTCTTTGTATGTCTTACTTTGAATTTTATTTGTGCTACCACATTTGTGACTCAATGTTTACATCTTCGATTTTGAGCATATATAGTAAGGTAAATAACACACCTTTCCATTGTGTAATCCAGCATTGGGGAGCAGCGGGACACATGAGCTGAGACCGGTCTGCACTACCTTTCCTGACTCCACGCTGTTGGAAGGCGCCTCCTGGAGACGTGACGATCAGAGTGACGTCAGAGGTGGGCGTATCCAAGGACATCTGTCTGCTTACATCTCGGTGAAAGCTGCTGTTTCGGGATAAAAGATACCTTTATGTACATGTGTACTTTGGGAAATTTGTAAGTACAAATTTCTCTGGATTCTACTAAGAACTCACTGAATATCCAGTTTTTTGAAAGACATATTTGCACTATTTTGCTTGTGTTTTTCTTTCCACGTATATATCTAAGCTCCCCACAAACATCCTGGATACCTGACACTTTTGGATTGAGGAAAAGCAATCTACATCAAGGGTTGAAGCTGCACCTTATTTTATTTGATTATATTTATTCACTATATCACATATTGACCTTTAGAGTTTGAATTTTCACTATCATTTAAGCACATATTATAAGTCACTTATTTACCATTTAGTAATAGATTTAAGCGCCAATAGGTAACTTTTTTTGTTTATGATAGAGAGAGATATTATATGAGAGCGAGAGAGAGCGAGCTGCAGGTAGAAGAGTAAATATATATTATACACACACAGTCACACACACACACACACACACACACACACACACACACACACACACACACACACACACACACATTCTTACCCTTGAACAGGCTCTGAATTACAGTCCGTGCTCCTGTGCTGTACATCATGCTCCTCTCCATTCCCAGGCCCCACCTGATCCCTGGGGTGAGACCCCCGGTCTGACCTCACGCCACACGTGGCCCAGCTGGACATGCGCTGGAGGAGTCCAAATTCCCTCTGGCCGAGCCCCAGCTCCTGGAAGAAGTCTCTGCCCACGTAATGCTGCCAGTCACAGCGGTGGTGACAGCACAGAGCGATGACCAGCCCGGCCACCAGGGTGCGGTGCACTGTGGGGTCTGTCCGGGGATGTTTACACTGAGGCTCCCCCGCAGGAGGCGTGCAATTCTGCACCAGGCACCGCAGAGCCAGGTCTGCAAGATCAGAGAGAGATACAGCTCAGCGAGGCACGCGCCGGCACAGAGAGAGCTCAGCGCGGCCACGCAGGCACAGAGAGATAACTTGGCACTCCCCACAAACGGGCACAGAGATAACTCAGTGTTGCCACACACGGGCACATAGAGATAACTCGGCGTGGGCACAGAGCAATAATTCAGCAGTGCCACGCGCGGGCACAGAGATAACTCAGCACTGCACTATTCACACACGGGCTCTCATAACTAAGCCCACCTGGAATCTTGCATCGTATTTATCTATTGCATCAAACATCCATATCCAATGCGTTTCGGTCTGGCCTGTTGGATATATAATATGTAATCCAAAAAAGAAACCTTTTTTCATCATATTTTTCCATTGGATTACATGTCCATAACCAACGCATTTCGGTCCCAGGTGAAACATGTTGGATATGCAATCCAATAATTAAACCCTTTTTCCATGATATTTTTGGGGGCCTTATTCTCTTGGATGTATTCATGACACGGGATCTATGACAGGGAGACACTCAGACAGCATCGGGTGCTAGTTCCAGTACAGCGAGTAAAGGAGGACAAGCCGACTACAAACAGATTTTGTATTCATGATCAGAGCCCTGTACACAGGCGCTTTGTATTCCACATGTAACACTGCAGCTTGTGCACAACACAACACCATCTTTTTTACAGTTAGGAATAAAAGATTTAAACCTTTCAACTTATTGCATTAATACCGATCACTCAAGGGGAGATATATATACACACACACACACACACACACACACACACACACACACACACGCACGCACGCACATGTGTTATAACGCGGTGCTGGGGGTCCACATAATAAGACTGCGTAATAACCAGGATCGCGCTATAAGCGGGATCGCGAAATGGCAGCCGTGCGAGGACTTACCCGGCATCAGCTGCGTTCACATGCGCGGCGCACATATCCAAGTTTTTTCATTTTTAACATTGTGTGTCCGTTTGCAATAAAGCATTGATTGTTATAAAAAAACAAGCCTAGGCGATGTGCGCCGCGCACGTGAACGCAGCCTGATGAAGCAGGGAGAGAGGAGAGAGCTGCAGATGCCTTGCGCGGCATACAATGTGCTTCCACGGCAGCCAAGGATTCTGGGAAATGACATGCAAATGAGCACACAGTGTCACCATTTACTTCTTATTCATTATAACATGGGACCCCTAAAAGCTTATACCTGCCGCATTACACAAGTTTTTCAGTACAGCCTGGGTTAAAGAAGTGCAGAGTCAGTAACCCTACTCACAGACGGCTATTTAGCCCATACATTTCCTATGGTAGTGTGCACACAATTGGTGCTTTTCCCCCAAGGGGATCGGTTTCTTTCTGACATACAGCTTAGGTATAATCTCTCCTATTGCTTTATTAAAAGGACTCAAACCCAGCACCTCCCCAGTATAAATCCGTCTGCCAGATCCCGCCCTGCGGCCACGTTACAGGACTCGCACTGACCTCCCCGCCCCGCGGCCACATTACAGGACTCGCACTGACCTCCCCGCCCTGCGGCCAAGTTACAGGACTCGCACTGACCTCCCCGCCCTGCGGCCGAGTTACAGGACTTGCACTGACCTCCCCGCCCTGCGGCCAAGTTACAGGACTCGCACTGACCTCCTCGCCCTGCGGCCGAGTTACAGGACTAGCACTGACCTCCCCGCCCTGCGGCCAAGTTACAGGACTCGCACTGACCTCCCCGCCCTGCGGCCGAGTTACAGGACTAGCACTGACCTCCCCGCCCCGCGGCCACATTACAGGACTCGCACTGACCTCCCCGCCCTGCGGCCACGTTACAGGACTCGCACTGACCTCCCCGCCCTGCGGCCACGTTACAGGACTCGCACTGACCTCCCCGCCCTGCGGCCGAGTTACAGGACTCGCACTGACCTCCCCGCCCTGCGGCCACGTTACAGGACTCGCACTGACCTCCCCGCCCTGCGGCCACGTTACAGGACTCGCACTGACCTCCCCGCCCTGCGGCCACGTTACAGGACTCGCACTGAACTCCCCGCCCTGCGGCCGAGTTACAGGACTAGCACTGACCTCCCCGCCCTGCGGCCGAGTTACAGGACTCGCACTGACCTCCCCGCCCTGCGGCCGAGTTACAGGACTCGCACTGACCTCCCCGCCCTGCGGCCAAATTACAGGACTCGCACTGACCTCCCCGCCCTGCGACCGAGTTACAGGACTCGCATTGACCTCCCCGCCCTGCGGCCGAGGTACTGGACTCGCACTGACCTCCCCGCCCTGCGGCCAAATTACAGGACTCGCACTGACCTCCCCGCCCTGCGACCGAGTTACAGGACTCGCATTGACCTCCCCGCCCTGCGGCCGAATTACAGGAGTCGCACTGACCTCCCCGCCCTGCGGCCATGTTACAGGACTCGCACTGACCTCCCCGCCCTGCGGCCACGTTACAGGACTCGCACTGGACTCCCCGCCCTGCGGCCGAGTTACAGGACTCGCACTGACCTCCCCGGCCTGCGGCCGAGTTACAGGACTCGCACTGACCTCCTCGCCCTGCGGCCGAGTTACAGGACTAGCACTGACCTCCCCGCCCTGCGGCTGAGTTACAGGACTCGCACTGACCTCCCCGCCCTGCGGCCACGTTACAGGACTCGCACTGACCTCCCCGCCCTGCGGCCACGTTACAGGACTCGCACTGACCTCCCCGCCCTGCGGCCGAGTTACAGGACTCGCACTGACCTCCCCGCCCTGCGGCCACGTTACAGGACTCGCACTGACCTCCCCGCCCTGCGGCCACGTTACAGGACTCGCACTGACCTCCCCGCCCTGCGGCCGAGTTACAGGACTCGCACTGACCTCCCCGCCCTGCGGCCGAGTTACAGGACTGGCACTGACCTCCCTGCCCTGCGGCCGAGTTACAGGACTGGCACTGACCTCCCCGCCCTGCGGCAAGAGTTACAGGACTTGCACTGACCTCCCCGCCCTGCGGCCGAATTACAGGACTTGCACTGACCTCCCCGCCCTGCGGCCGAGTTACAGGACTCGCACTGACCTCCCCGCCCTGCGGCCAAGTTACAGGTCTCGCACTGACCTCCCCGCCCTGCGGCCGAATTACAGGACTCGCACTGACCTTCCCGTCCTGCGGCCGAGTTACAGGACTCGCACTGACCTCCCCGCCCTGCGGCCGAGTTAAAGGACTCGCACTGACCTCCCCGCCCTGCGGCCGAGTTACAGGACTCACACTGACCTCCCCGCCCTGCGGCCGAGTTACAGGACTGGCACTGACCTCCCCGCCCTGCGGCCGAATTACAGGACTCGCACTGACCTCCCCGCCCTGCGGCCGAGTTACAGGACTCGCACCCCCGCCCTGCGGCCACGTTACAGGACTCGCACTGACCTCCCCGCCCTGCGGCCACGTTACAGGACTCGCACTGACCTCCCCGCCCTGCGGCCGAGTTACAGGACTCGCACCCCCGCCCTGCGGCCACGTTACAGGACTCGCACTGACCTCCCCGCCCTGCGGCCACGTTACAGGTCTCGCACTGACCTCCCCGCCCTGCGGCCACGTTACAGGACTCGCACTGACCTTCCCGCCCTGCGGCCGAATTACAGGACTCGCACTGACCTTCCCGTCCTGCGGCCGAGTTACAGGACTCGCACTGACCTCCCCGCCCTGCGGCCGAGTTAAAGGACTCGCACTGACCTCCCTTCCCTGCGGCCAAGTTACAGGACTCGCACTGACCTCCCCGCCCTGCGGCCGAGTTACAGGACTCACACTGACCTCCCCGCCCTGCGGCCGAGTTACAGGACTCGCACTGACCTCCCCGCCCTGTGGCAAGAGTTACAGGACTCGCACTGACCTCCCCGCCCTGTGGCCAAGTTACAGGACTCGCACTGACCTCCCCGCCCTGCGGCCGAATTACAGGACTCGCACTGACCTTCCCGCCCTGCGGCCACGTTACAGGACTCGCACTGACCTCCCCGCCCTGCGGCCGAGTTACAGGACTCGCACTGACCTCCCCGCCCTGCGGCCGAGTTACAGGACTCGCACTGACCTCCCCGCCCTGCGGCCACGTTACAGGACTCGCACTGACCTCCCCGCCCTGCGGCCGAGTTACAGGACTCGCACCCCCGCCCTGCGGCCACGTTACAGGACTCGCACTGAACTCCCCGCCCTGCGGCCGAGTTACAGGACTCGCACTGACCTCCCTGCCCTGCGGCCGAGTTACAGGACTGGCACTGACCTCCCCGCCCTGCGGCCGAGTTACAGGACTCGCACTGACCTCCCCGCCCTGCGGCCAAGTTACAGGACTCGCACTGACCTCCCCGCCCTGCTGCCGAGTTACAGGACTCGCACTGACCTCCCCGCCCTGCGGCCGAGTTACAGGACTGGCACTGACCTTCCCGCCCTGCGGCCGAGTTACAGGACTGGCACTGACCTCCCCGCCCTGCGGCTGAGTTACAGGACTCGCACTGACCTCCCGCCCTGCGGCCGAGTTACAGGACTAGCACTGACCTCCCCGCCCTGCGGCCGAGTTACAGGACACGCACTGACCTCCCCGCCCTGCGGCCGAGTTACAGGACTAGCACTGACCTCCCCGCCCCGCGGCCAAGTTACAGGACTTGCACTGACCTCCCCGCCCCGCGGCCGAGTTACAGGACTCGCACTGACCTCCCCGCCCTGCGGCCGAGTTACAGGACTCGCACTGACCTCCCCGCCCTGCGGCCAAGTTACAGGACTCGCACTGACCTCCCCGCCCTGCGGCCACGTTACAGGACTCACACTGACCTCCCCGCCCTGCAAGTTACAGGACTCGCACTGACCTCCCCGCCCTGCAAGTTACAGGACTTGCACTGACCTCCCGCCCCGCGGCCACGTTACAGGACTCACACTGACCTCCCCGCCCTGCGGCCGAGTTACAGGACTCGCACTGACCTCCCCGCCCTGCGGCCGAGTTACAGGACTCGCACTGACCTCCCCGCCCTGCGGCCAAGTTACAGGACTCGCACTGACCTCCCCACCCTGCGGCCACGTTACAGGACTCGCACTGACCTCCCGCCCCGCGGCCAAGTTACAGGACTCGCACTGACCTCCCCGCCCTGCAAGTTACAGGACTCGCACTGACCTCCCCGCCCTGCGGCCGAGTTACAGGACTCGCACTGACCTTCCCGCCCTGCGGCCGAGTTACAGGACTTGCACTGACCTCCCCGCCCTGCGGCCGAGTTACAGTACTCGCACTGACCTCCCCGCCCTGCAGCCAAGTTACAGGACTCGCACTGACCTCCCCGCCCTGCGGCCAAGTTACAGGACTCGCACTGACCTCCCCGCCCTGCGGCCGAGTTACAGGACTCGCACTGACCTCCCCGCCCTGCGGCCGAGTTACAGGACTCGCACTGACCTCCCCGCCCCGCGGCCAAGTTACAGGACTCGCACTGACCTCCCCGCCCCGCGGCCGAGTTACAGGACTCGCACTGACCTCCCCGCCCTGCGGCCGAGTTACAGGACTCGCACTGACCTCCCCGCCCTGCGGCCGAGTTACAGGACTCGCACTGACCTCCCCGCCCTGCGGCCGAGTTACAGGACTGGCACTGACCTCCCTGCCCTGCGGCCGATTTACAGGACTGGCACTGACCTCCCTGCCCTGCGGCAAGAGTTACAGGACACGCACTGACCTCCCCGCCCTGCGGCAAGAGTTACAGGACTCGCACTGACCTCCCCGCCCTGCGGCCGAGTTACAGGACTCGCACTGACCTCCCCGCCCTGCGGCCGAGCTCCAGGACTGGCACTGACCTCCCTGCCCTGCGGCCACGTTACAGGACTCGCACTGACCTCCCCGCCCTGCGGCCACGTTACAGGACTCGCACTGACCTCCCCGCCCTGCGGCCAAGTTACAGGACTCGCACTGACTTCCCCGCCCTGCGGCCGAATTACAGGACTCGCACTGACCTCCCCGCCCTGCGGCCAAGTTACAGGACTCGCACTGACCTCCCCGCCCTGCGGCCGAATTACAGTACTCGCACTGACCTTCCCGTCCTGCGGCCGAGTTACAGGACTCGCACTGACCTCCCCGCCCTGCGGCCGAGTTAAAGGACTCGCACTGACCTCCCCGCCCTGCGGCCGAGTTACAGGACTGGCACTGACCTCCCCGCCCTGCGGCAAGAGTTACAGGACTCGCACTGACCTCCCCGCCCTGCGGCCGAATTACAGTACTCGCACTGACCTTCCCGTCCTGCGGCCGAGTTACAGGACTCGCACTGACCTCCCCGCCCTGTGGCCAAGTTACAGGACTCGCACTGACCTCCCCGCCCTGCGGCCGAGTTAAAGGACTCGCACTGACCTCCCCGCCCTGCGGCCGAGTTACAGGACTCGCACTGACCTCCCCGCCCTGCAAGTTACAGGACTCGCACTGACCTCCCCGCCCTGCGGCCGAGTTACAGGACTCGCACTGACCTTCCCGCCCTGCGGCCGAGTTACAGGACTTGCACTGACCTCCCCGCCCTGCGGCCGAGTTACAGTACTCGCACTGACCTCCCCGCCCTGCAGCCAAGTTACAGGACTCGCACTGACCTCCCCGCCCTGCGGCCAAGTTACAGGACTCGCACTGACCTCCCCGCCCTGCGGCCGAGTTACAGGACTCGCACTGACCTCCCCGCCCTGCGGCCGAGTTACAGGACTCGCACTGACCTCCCCGCCCCGCGGCCAAGTTACAGGACTCGCACTGACCTCCCCGCCCCGCGGCCGAGTTACAGGACTCGCACTGACCTCCCCGCCCTGCGGCCGAGTTACAGGACTCGCACTGACCTCCCCGCCCTGCGGCCGAGTTACAGGACTCGCACTGACCTCCCCGCCCTGCGGCCGAGTTACAGGACTGGCACTGACCTCCCTGCCCTGCGGCCGAGTTACAGGACTGGCACTGACCTCCCTGCCCTGCGGCAAGAGTTACAGGACACGCACTGACCTCCCCGCCCTGCGGCAAGAGTTACAGGACTCGCACTGACCTCCCCGCCCTGCGGCCGAGTTACAGGACTCGCACTGACCTCCCCGCCCTGCGGCCGAGCTCCAGGACTGGCACTGACCTCCCTGCCCTGCGGCCACGTTACAGGACTCGCACTGACCTCCCCGCCCTGCGGCCACGTTACAGGACTCGCACTGACCTCCCCGCCCTGCGGCCAAGTTACAGGACTCGCACTGACTTCCCCGCCCTGCGGCCGAATTACAGGACTCGCACTGACCTCCCCGCCCTGCGGCCAAGTTACAGGACTCGCACTGACCTCCCCGCCCTGCGGCCGAATTACAGTACTCGCACTGACCTTCCCGTCCTGCGGCCGAGTTACAGGACTCGCACTGACCTCCCCGCCCTGCGGCCGAGTTAAAGGACTCGCACTGACCTCCCCGCCCTGCGGCCGAGTTACAGGACTGGCACTGACCTCCCCGCCCTGCGGCAAGAGTTACAGGACTCGCACTGACCTCCCCGCCCTGCGGCCGAATTACAGTACTCGCACTGACCTTCCCGTCCTGCGGCCGAGTTACAGGACTCGCACTGACCTCCCCGCCCTGTGGCCAAGTTACAGGACTCGCACTGACCTCCCCGCCCTGCGGCCGAGTTAAAGGACTCGCACTGACCTCCCCGCCCTGCGGCCGAGTTACAGGACTCGCACTGACCTCCCCGCCCTGCGGCAAGAGTTACAGGACTCGCACTGACCTCCCCGCCCTGCGGCCGAATTACAGGACTCGAACTGACCTTCCCGCCCTGCGGCCGAGTTACAGGACTCGCACTGACCTCCCCGCCCTGCGGCCGAGTTACAGGACTCGCACTGACCTCCCCGCCCTGCGGCCGAGTTACAGGACTCGCACTGACCTCCCCGCCCTGCGGCCGAGTTACAGGACTCGCACTGACCTCCCCGCCCTGCGGCCAAGTTACAGGACTCGCACTGACCTCCCCGCCCCGCGGCCAAGTTACAGGACTCACACTGACCTCCCCGCCCTGCGGCCAAGTTACAGGACTCGCACTGACCTCCCCGCCCCGCGGCCAAGTTACAGGACTCGCACTGACCTCCCCGCCCTGCAAGTTACAGGACTCACACTGACCTCCCCGCCCTGCAAGTTACAGGACTCACACTGACCTCCCCGCCCTGCAAGTTACAGGACTCGCACTGACCTCCCCGCCCTGCGGCCGAGTTACAGGACTCGCACTGACCTCCCCGCCCTGCAAGTTACAGGACTCGCACTGACCTCCCCGCCCTGCGGCCAAGTTACAGGACATGCACTGACCTCCCCGCCCTGCGGCCGAGTTACAGATCTCGCACTGACCTCCCCGCCCTGCGGCCAAGTTACAGGACTCGCACTGACCTCCCCGCCCTGCAAGTTACAGGACTCGCACTGACCTCCCCGCCCTGCGGCCGAGTTACAGGACTCGCACTGACCTCCCCGCCCTGCAAGTTACAGGACTCGCACTGACCTCCCCGCCCTGCGGCCAAGTTACAGGACATGCACTGACCTCCCCGCCCTGCGGCCGAGTTACAGATCTCGCACTGACCTCCCCGCCCTGCGGCCGAGTTACAGGACTCGCACTGACCTCCCCGCCCTGCGGCCGAGTTACAGGACAAGCACTGACCTCCCCGCCCTGCGGCCAAGTTACAGGACTCGCACTGACCTCCCCGCGGCCGAGTTACAGGACTGGCACTGACCACCCCGCCCTGCGGCCGAGTTACAGGACTCGCACTGACCTCCCCGCGGCCGAGTTACAGGACAAGCACTGACCTCCCCGCCCTGCGGCCGAGTTACAGGACAAGCACTGACCTCCCCGCCCTGCGGCCGAGTTACAGGACAAGCACTGACTTCCCCGCCCTGCTGCCAAGTTACAGGACTCGCACTGACCTCCCCGCGGCCGAGTTACAGGACTGGCACTGACCTCCCCGCCCTGCGGCCAAGTTACAGGACTCGCACTGACCTCCCCGCCCTGCGGCCGAGTTACAGGACAAGCACTGACCTCCCCGCCCCGCGGCCGAGTTACAGGACATGCACTGACCTCCCCGCGGCCGAGTTACAGGACAAGCACTGACCTCCCCGCCCTGCGGCCGAGTTACAGGACAAGCACTGACCTCCCCGCGGCCGAGTTACAGGACAAGCACTGACCTGTCGCAGCTCCGCACACGTGTTTCCCAACTCCGACCACGGGCAGCTTCTCCTGCTCCAGCACGGGGACGCGCTCTGATAACGACAAGCGGGATCATGAGCGAAGACTACTAATGTCCTAGCTACCATCGGGGACCCACACTGCGTCCCAGCTACCCTCAGGGCCCTGGGCTCGCAACGGGACCTTTCGTCGCCGCCACCGCCGCCGTTCAGTCGCTGAAGGCTGTCAGGCGTTAGCCCCTAAGGTGATTAGCGTTAGCTTTAGGGGTTTTAGGATAAGGGGTTAAGGTTAGAGGTTTTAGGGTAAGGGGCAAGATTAGTGGGTTAATGTTAGGGGTTTTATGGTAAGGGGTAAGATTAGGAGTTTTAGGGTAAGGGATAAGGTTAGGGGGTTAGGGGTTTTAGCGTAAAGGCAAACTTGGGGATTTTAGGGTAAAGGGTAAGGCTATGGGTTTAAGGTTAGGGGATTTAGGGTGAGGGGTTAAGGTTAGGGGATTTAGGGTGAGGGGTCAAGGTTAGGGGATTTAGGGTGAGGGGTTAAGGTTAGGGGATTTAGGGTGAGGGGTTAAGGTTAGGGGATTTAGGGTGAGGGGTTAAGGTTAGGGGATTTAGGGTGAGGGGTTAAGGTTAGGGGATTTAGGGTGAGGGGTTAAGGTTAGGGAATTAAGGCTGAGGGGTTAAGGTTAGGGGATTTAGGGTAAGGGGTTAAGGTTAGGGGATTTAGGGTAAGGGATAAGGTTAGGGGATTTAGGGTAAGGGGTTAAGGTTAGGGGTTTTAGGATAAGGGGTCAAGGTTAGGGGTTTTAGGATAAGGGGTTAAGGTTTGGGGTTTTAGGATAAGGAGTTAAGGTTAGGGGATTTAGGGTAAGGGATAAGGTTAGGGGATTTAGGGTAAGGGGTTAGTGTTAATTTTTTTAGAGTAAGAGGTACGATTAGGGAACGTGGGTAAGGTTAAGGGTTTAAGGCTAAGGGGTTAATGCTAGCGCTTTTAAGGGAGACGGGTAAGGTTAGGGGGTTAGGGTTTGTGGGTAAAGGGTTGGGGTTAAGCTTTGTTCAAATAAGAGGTATGATTAGGGGGTTAGGGTTTATGGGTTTTAGGATAAGGGGTTAAGGATTTTAGGGTAACGATTAGCGTTATCATTATGGGTGAGGTTATGGTTGAAACAGTGGCGGCGGCGGCGGCAGAGCACCTGCAGCGACAAAATGTCCTAGCGCGCCCTGGGTCACGTCTCTATCCACGAATGGCCGACGTGACACGAGACGCACCTAAACACAGGTGCTGAATGTCGACATGAAGCCTCTGGAAGGTCGCGCTTCTCTGCTTCCCGTCGACCTGTTTTCAGAGGACAATAGAGGAACACGTCAGCAGTTTATCCGTGCTCAAGTTACCCGAACACACGTAGGGGCATTTAATATCTGCGGGAACATTACACGACACAGCGGCCCTTCCTTCTGACGCACCTTAAATCGCGTGGACGCTCTCTCCACCAGCAGGAAGTGAACGTTTTCGGCCTCTTGCGTAGCGACATTCACCCAGTGGGACAGCTTCCCGCGTCCGGCCCCGAACTCCACGAAACAGCGAGCCGGGCCCAGCAACCCCAAACTGTCCAAGTGTCCTAGAATAGATGCCTGGGGGACAGTAGCGGGGTCATTACACCATACAAAATATCCCGTCCTTACCTCTTGCTATTAAGCTTCCCAATGTGGCTTTATCCAGGGCCGGACTGGCCTATCGGGCATTCGGGCTGGTCCTTGTGGGCCACCTCTCCCTCCTCCTGTCACTGCCTGTAAACTGGGTCCAACATCCGTCCGACCAGAGGTGGGAGCTGCGGAGTCCCCGGACCGGATCAGCACTGAGGGGACCTTCACACCCCACTGCACCGAGCCCAGCGGTTACAGGCTAGCATCTCTTACCTTCTCCGGAGAGGCCCCTCCTCCTGCAGCATCGCGTCCGCATGGCGACTTGTCAAATGCCGCCACAACGGCACGATGCCAGGACAATGTGAAATGCCATCGCGACGTATGAGGGTCGGTAGGAGAGAAAAACGCGTGGGACGATATTTGCCTACAATACGCCCCTGGCTTTATCTACCAATACGCACCTCTGCCCAGAACCTCCCCGATTATTTAGCTACAGTAATCTTGTCTCACTTTCTTTATTCAACACTTCTGCAGAAGAAACGTGCAAAGTAACAAAGCCGGATCGCGAGCTGCCTAATAAAGGAAACCAAGGTGGAACTCAAGGGGTCCTTCAACGTGACAATTTCAAATTAAAAAAGGAGCAATGTCCCATTTATAAGACTAACTCCCTGCATGTAATACAGATGTCTCTGCACGATTATTTGAAGTACTTTCTCTAATGACCAGACCTTACAAATAATTAGGGATTCTGGTTTCTGGCGTTGATTTCGTTTGGGAAATCTGTGTTTATTTTCATATAATTAAAATCTGTGTTAAATCGGTGTTAATAGAGCACTCCAAGCGACACTGTTTATGTTATATAGGTTTGTAGCAGGGGGCTGAACCACGTTAATTTCAGCTCTGGGGGGGACCCCTGCTCCCGAGATACCTACCTCCGTGGGTGCTGGAGGTAAGAGCCCTGCCTGGGCTCACAATATGGTGCTTTAAACGTTCCGTGTTCTGAGGGCCAATAGGAAGCCGTGACACAATCCCTTGCGGCTTCCTATTGGCCCATGTGACGCGGGAGCTTTAACTGCGCAGAGATACCGGCAGCGCCTACGGAGATGAGCATCTTGGTAAGCAGGGGGTCCCCGGAAGTGAAATCAACACGGTTCTGATCTAGAGACCCCCTGCTACAAACCTGTATAAAAATACAAAACATACTCTCTTGGAGCGCTCTTTTAACAACAGACGCAAATTGACACGATTTGATTGGCCCGCGCTATATGGGACTGTGATTATCTGGTTCTCACTAAACCGTTGGCTGGTTGGCGATGTCCCCAGGAGGAGGTTGCAGGTTTAGCGGTACCCGCTGCGGTCTCTGAAAGGTTCGCTGACCTGTTGCTTCAGGTGTTTGGAAGCAGAATCTCCGTTCGCCGGGTCGCCAAGCGCTTCTTGCAACGCGTGATGTGACCGTTTCGGGTCCGGCAGAGGGCGGCTCAGACCTGCCGGAGAGATTGAAACATTCAGATCGGGATTTGGTAAGAACAATATCAAACTAAAAGAAACTGCAACCCCCCCCCCCCCATCATTTCTTTCTAAATCCCCCAAAAGGTGGCATGGCAGAAATCTCGCCGTGCGCACGGAACGACCACCTCCTATTTATCTGTAATTGTTGAGGGCGCGGGTTGGAAATAGGGACTTTGCGGGTTGGAAATAGGAACTTTGCTGGTTGGAAATAGAGACTTTGCGGGTTGGAAATAGGGACTTTGCGGGTTGGAAATAGGGACTTTGCGGGTTGGAAATAGGGACTTTGCGGGTTGGAAATAGGGACTTTGCGGGTTGGAAATAGGGACTTTGCGGGTTGGAAATAGGGACTTTGCGGGTTGGAAATAGGGACTTTGCGGGTTGGAAATAGGGACTTTGCGGGTTGGAAATAGGGACTTTGCGGGTTGGAAATAGGAACTTTGCGGGTTGGAAATAGGAACTTTGCGGGTTGGAAATAGGAACTTTGCGGGTTGGAAATAGGGACTTTGCGGGTTGGAAATAGGGACTTTGCGGGTTGGAAATAGGGACTTTGCGGGTTGGAAATAGGGACTTTGCGGGTTGGAAATAGGGACTTTGCGGGTTGGAAATAGGGACTTTGCGGGTTGGAAATAGGGACTTTGCGGGTTGGAAATAGGGACTTTGCGGGTTGGAAATAGGGACTTTGCGGGTTGGAAATAGGGACTTTGCGGGTTGGAAATAGGGACTTTGCGGGTTGGAAATAGGGACTTTGCGGGTTGGAAATAGGAACTTTGCGGGTTGGAAATAGGAACTTTGCGGGTTGGAAATAGGGACTTTGCGGGTTGGAAATAGGGACTTTGCGGGTTGGAAATAGGGACTTTGCGGGTTGGAAATAGGGACTTTGCGGGTTGGAAATAGGGACTTTGCGGGTTGGAAATAGGGACTTTGCGGGTTGGAAATAGGGACTTTGCGGGTTGGAAATAGGGACTTTGCGGGTTGGAAATAGGAACTTTGCGGGTTGGAAATAGGGACTTTGCGGGTTGGAAATAGGGACTTTGCGGGTTGGAAATAGGGACTTTGCGGGTTGGAAATAGGGACTTTGCGGGTTGGAAATAGGGACTTTGCGGGTTGGAAATAGGGACTTTGCGGGTTGGAAATAGGGACTTTGCGGGTTGGAAATAGGGACTTTGCGGGTTGGAAATAGGGACTTTGCGGGTTGGAAATAGGGACTTTGCGGGTTGGAAATAGGGACTTTGCGGGTTGGAAATAGGGACTTTGCGGGTTGGAAATAGGGACTTTGCGGGTTGGAAATAGGGACTTTGCGGGTTGGAAATAGGGACTTTGCGGGTTGGAAATAGGGACTTTGCGGGTTGGAAATAGGGACTTTGCGGGTTGGAAATATGGACTTTGCGGGTTTGAAGTACGATTCGAACTTCGGATGTTTTCCAATCGGAGCGAAATTTCGAGCGAAACCCCCCACAAAAGTCCTCATCTTGGGTTTCTTTTTATTAGCGTTGTTTGTTTCATTTGTGTTTGTTGTTTGCGGCTTCTTTTTTAAATTAAAATCACAAAAATATGTTGGCCGTAAATTTGAAGTTTTCAAAAATGCAACCAAGATTTGAAAAATAAATTCCATTTTTTTTCTTTTACAAAAATCCAAAACACATCAGAGAAAGGGACCACCCCGATAAATATACCACCCCCAATAAATATACCTCTTTGGGTTTTTTTTTTCCCTGAACACAAGCTTTTTGTCTTTTTCAAAACAATTATACAGCTGAAGATATCGATATTTTTTTATATTGTTTGTATTAAGTTTCTGTAGGTGGCGTAGGAAATTCTGCCAGCCGTTTTAATACAATCCCCTGGACCTTCCTTTTTGGGGCTTGGTATCTCAGGACTGGAAATGGTACAAAGATACAGAAAAGGTGTTTAGAAAAAAAATTAAATAAGAGTCTCTCAACCCTGATCATGTAAAGATCTGCAGCGGGGCCGGCATCATCCCATTTAAAACTGGAGACCGGTGTCAGTCAATGGGAAAAAAAACCTGCATTTGGCCCCATTTAGGATCAGAGCGAATGAACCTGAAACCCTGATCTCCAATTCCCTACTCCGGTCTCGTCTGTCAGTATACACATAGCTGGCGCTAGATAAAGATCCGTACATATGAGCAGCGGTGGGATAAATCGCACATGATAAAATCAGGTAGGAAAGTAACTTGGGGTCGCACTGGAATAAAAAACACGTCACAGGAGGGCGGCCCGTGGCATGCGGAATGACCCCTTAGGGGGAATTGAGTGAGAGAGGAGGGGGGAGAGGTGAGTGAGCAGGGGGGGAAAGTGTGAAGGAGGGAATGACAGAGTAAAGGGGGACAGGACGGCAGAGTGAGAGAGGGGACAGAGTGAGAGACACGAGGGAGGAAAGGGAGGACGGAGTGGGGGAGGGGAAAATACATGGGGGAAGGATTAGAAGGGGGAAAGAAATAGAGGGAGAGGGGGGGGGTGAGAGTAAGTCGGTCTTAGAGAGGGGGAGGTGTGAGAGAGCACGGGTAGGGGGGTGTGTGATAGAGAGGGCGTGTGAGAGACCTGGAGGTGTGAAAGAACACGGGCAGGGAGTGTGTGAGATAGGGGGGAGAGAGGGGAGTGAGAGAGGGTGTTACAGGGGCGCCAACACGGGGAACCTGGTTGAAACTCTAGTCATGCGTGACCAGGACATACGTGAAAACGAGAGGTAACTCTCAATGTATTACTTCCTGGTAAAATATTTTATAAATAAATACATTTATAAATAAATAAACCGCTAGCTCCATCCAGGCCGCCCCTGGACATTTGTGTCCAGTTATTGGCCTGAACAAAAGAAGGCTGATCACCCCCCGTGTTACAGGAATCCCCGGCCGGCCTCTCACTCACCGTCAGTGGCTCGTGTCAGCTTCTCGATGAGCGCCTGCAGCTCTTCCTTGCACAGAGAACTGAGGGTCGCCTGCAGCGGTGGAGGGGAGAAAAAGGATGAGATGCATTACACAGATCATCCAGAGGTACTGGCACAGCTTAGAAACCCAGAGTCACATCCCCGATATATTAGGGGGTTACCAGATTAAAAAGCTTGGGATTGCCGCATGTAAAATTTATTGAAAAAAAGGGAATGATTCCATTTCTAGTCCCTTCATGGCAGTGCACACGCATGCGTAATATGTCCCCCCAGGTGGACAAAAAGTGTCAACAGATCAGGTTCCTTCAGCTCTTACAGGACTCTCCTCTTCAGATCAGCTATCCGCCTAGCAGACACAAGATTCCCCCGTAGGGAGGGCAGGTTGTACTGGCATGGAGGGACTAGAGGAAAACGTAAAACCGGTAAGAACCCATTCCCTTCTTTCTTACTTGTCCCTACTATGCTAGTACCAACATACAAGGATAGACCGAAGCACCAGGGTTGGGCGAAAACAGACTACCATCCGGGAAACATATTCCTACAACAGGGACTAACAGCGCAGAGCGCGTGGCTGAGCCGGCAACACGGACAAACTGTTCCGGGCACGAGCCATATGAGTTAGGCAGGACTTACCGCCGAGCTGTGGGTGGAGGCTCGTTAGAGACACTAATTGGCTAATTAGCCCATGCAGGAGAAGTTATCATACCCAAGATCAGTACAAGGCACTTACCTGCTTCAGAAACAGACATTGCAGTAATAGAGGAGCCATGCAAGTCGTCGCAGGCTGCATTAGACCTCTCCGGAGGATCTCATTAAACCATAGAGACCATTGAAGACCATAGAAGACATTCCCTGCCCGTACCCGCGACCCTCACTCTCAATGACATCAGCGAGACCCTCTTCGGGTAGGACCACAGGAATGCCCACACCCGTTCGCTTCCCACTGACCAACCGTCGAATCGTGGCACCTGCTCATTGGCCGGATACCGGGAGGCACGAACCCTTCAGATGTACCAGAAAAACAACAATCCACGTGAGGGGAGAGCCTACCCCCTTGACAAGTGGGACAGTATAACTGCAGTGAGGAGGAGACCAGGGAGCCACGTGGGGGCCGAAGGAGCCGTTAAAAGTTTTGTCCTTCCCCCCCGACCGGGCTTATTCCCCCCGTTTATACTGCCATGGACGGACAAAAAAAGGTTTCTTCTTCTGAAATGGTGTCAAAAGCTCCATTTAAACATGTCAATGTCCTTAGTTCCCTTTCGTCCTATAAGGGGCCGTGGCACAAGTACACAAGAGAAGCACAGGCGGGGGGAAGGACAGGGTGTCTCACCGTATCCTCGGAGATCTCGAGGTCCTGGGCTCCGGCGTTCACGTCCCGCACGTAATAAACCTAAAGTTTAAAAAAAACACACACAGCCAAACGTTACTCATCCCTAGATAACTCCCCACCAAAAGTCTGGTGGGTTAGAGCTGTAGATGGCAGTGCCTGGCCTTGATGGTGGGTAGGTGCAATAGATGGCAGCGCCTGGCCTTGATAGTGGGTAGGTGCAGTAGATTGCAGTGCCTGGCCACCATGGTTGGCAGGGGTGAAGCTGCGTGTGGAACAGTAGCCATGTGCCCAGGCTATTGAACTGAGTTGTAGGGAGGATAACTTCAGTTTAACGCCAGAGACACTCAAAATGTGGCAAAGCAAAACATGTATCCTCATCACTCTGATCCAAACCAGGCACTTTAAGCAGATTTCTATCCGCTGACCCCACAGAGGGGAAATACCCATCATTACTCGCTGATCCCACAGAGGAGAAATACCCATCATTACTCGCTGATCCCACAGAGGAGAAATACCCATCATTACTCGCTGATCCCACAGAGGAGAAATACCCATCATTACTCGCTGATCCCACAGAGGAGAAATACCCATCATTACTCGCTGATCCCACAGAGGAGAAATACCCATCATTACTTGCTGATCCCACAGAGGAGAAATACCCATCATTACCCGCTGATCCCACAGAGGAGAAATACCCATCATTACTCGCTGATCCCACAGAGGAGAAATACCCATCATTACTCGCTGATCCCACAGAGGAGAAATACCCATCATTACTCGCTGATCCCACAGAGGAGAAATACCCATCATTACCCACTGATCCCACAGAGGAGAAAAACCCATCATTACTTGCTGATCCCACAGAAGAGAAATACCCATCATTACCTGCTGATCCCACAGAGGAGAAATACCCATCATTACTCGCTGATCCCACAGAGGAGAAATACCCATCATTACTCGCTGATCCCACAGAGGAGAAATACCCATCATTACTCGCTGATCCCACAGAGGAGAAATACCCATCCTTACCCGCTGATCCCAGAGGAGAAATACCCATCATTACTCGCTGATCCCACAGAGGAGAAATACCCATCATTACCCGCTGATCCCACAGAGGAGAAATACCCATCATTACTCGCTGATCCCACAGAGGAGAAATACCCATTATTACTCGCTGATCCCACAGAGGAGAAATACCCATCATTACCTGCTGATCCCACAGAGAAATACCCATCATTACCCGCTGATCCCACAGAGGAGAAATACCCATCATTACTCGCTGATCCCACAGAGGAGTAATACCCATCATTACTTGCTGATCCCACAGAGGAGAAATACCCATCATTACCCGCTGATCCCACAGAGGAGAAATACCCATCATTACCCGCTGATCCCACAGAGGAGAAATACCCATCATTACCCGCTGATCCCACAGAGGAGAAATACCCATCATTACCCACTGATCCCACAGAGGAGAAATACCCATACATATGGCTAGCAGCCATGCTTGTAAGCAGATATGCTTTTAAGTAGAAATGTTTCAAGTAGAATATGAAGTTTAAAAAGGAAGGAAGACTATTGAATCACTCACTCATCTCACTCATCTCATCTCATCTCTTTCCTCAGGTAAAAACATATTCCAATTGTCTGTCTATCCTGATATCCTCCCCTGCTGTGTATTTAGTTCTATCTAGGTAAAAACATATTCCAATTGTCTGTCTATCCTGATATCCTCCCCTGCTGTGTATTTAGTTCTATCTAGGTAAAAACATATTCCAATTGTCTGTCTGTAAATCATCCCCCTAGTGTCTTAATTTAATTCAGCTTTCACACTTGTGCAAGGCAAGGCAACACCCACCTTAGAAAAACCATTTACTTTAACTACCCTCACATGTGCTAATTAAGTTTGTTGTGCCAACCAGGTGACTTTCTAAAAGTATATAAGTAAACTCCTAACAGCCATTGCTGCTAGCAGCCATGCTTGTAAGCAGATATGCTTGTAAGTAGAAATATTTCAAGTAGAATATGAAGTTTAAAAAGGAAGTTCAAAAAGAAGTGGAAAAGTGGACATCACCTACTGCTTCTGATTCCTGCTTTTTATCTACGTTGGAAAAGAGGATTTCATCTATCTAAGACTGCACATCTCAACACTTAACTATTGCTGTGATGTCGCCTTTATTTTTTATATTGGCTGCAACCTCACTTATTTTCAAATTATGCACTTCCTTCCACCAGTCTCCTTATGTCTCTAACTCTATTCATATATCTCCATCTCTCCTTTCTTCCCCACTTCTCAGTTCACATGAACTCCTTTCTTACCTGCGTCCTCTGTCACCACACAACTATACACCCTGCACTAAAACACACCCCTATAAATCATCCTCACACATCCTCTTTCTATCCATGCTTCTCCTCCTTGCTTCTGGGGATATCTCTCCCAATCCTGGTCCCTGCCTTATTTCTACTTGCTCTCGTCCTCGCCTCCCACATACAACTTCTACTCCTTCTGGTGTTAACCCCTCCAACCTCATACCCATCCCCTGCCACCCTCCCTCTTCTCTCCCATTCTCCTGTGCCCTTTGGAATGCTCGCTCCCTCTCTAACAAGTTCTTCTCTGTGCATGACTTCTTTCTCTCTCACTCCCTGCTTCTCTTTGCTATAACTGAGACCTGGCTCACTCAGTCTGACTCTGCTCTGGAAGCTGCCCTCTCCTACGGTGGCCTTTCCTTCTCCCACACTCCGCGCACTGATGGCAGGGGTGGAGGCGTGGTGCTCCTGCTCTCCTCTCTCTGCCGTTACCGAACTCTTCCTATTCCCCCCTCTCTTGCCTTTCCCTCCTTTGAGGTTCACACTGTCCAGATCTTCTCTCCTCTCCCTGTTCATGTGGCGGTCATCTATCGCCCACCTACCTCTACTCATCCCCCTTCTGCCTTTCTCTCTCACTTTGAATCCTGGCTCTCTTTCTTCCTCTCCTCAGACTCCCCTGTTCTTCTCCTTGGGGACTTCAATTGCCACATTGATGACTCCTCTCTCCCTTGGGCTTCCCGCTTTCTTTCTCTAACCTCTTCTTTTGGCCTTCAACAGTGGACTGCAGCCAGCACCCACAAGGATGGCCACTACTTAGACCTGGTTTTCACTAAAAACTTCTCTCTCTCTGATTTCTCCATTTCCCCTTTTCCTCTCTCTGACCATCACCTCATCTCATTCTCTCTATCTCGCTTCTCCCCTTCTCCACCTCCATCTACCCCCCGGTTCTGCAGAATCCTGCGCTCTATTCACTTACCTGACTTTGAATCCACGTTACGCTCCTCCCTCTCCTCTCTAAGCTCTGCTACAGACCCTGACAAACTGGTCAGGAACTACAACTCTGCCTTGTCCTCCTCTCTTGATCTACATGCTCCGCTTTCTCTCTGCCGCACTCGCCCTTTTAACCCTAGACCCTGGTTAAATTCCCACACGCGCATGCTGCGTTCCTCCACTCGTTCCTCTGAACGCCTCTGGAGGAAATCTCATACTCTCGCAGACTTCCTTCACTACAAATTTATGCTATCCTGTTTCAACTCTGCCCTCTCGCAAGCTAAACAAGCCTACTTTTCTGCACTAATCAACATGCACAAGTCTAACCCACGCCGACTGTTCTCTGTCTTTGATACTCTACTCAAACCACCCTCAGCTGCCTCTCCTTCCTCCATCTCCGCTCAGGACTTTGCTGACTATTTTAAGGAAAAGGTGGAATCCATACGTCAGAACATCCCGTTTCTTCCTCCCATCCTACACCTCTTCCTAACTCTCCTCCTGCCTTCCTTGACTCTTTTTCCACTGTCTCAGAGGAGGATGTGTCGCTGTTGATCGCCTCTTCTCCCTCTACCACTTGCCCTCTTAACCCCATTCCCTCCCATCTCCTAAAACCTCTTGCTCCTACTATAATCCCTACGCTCACGCACATTTTTAACTCCTCCCTCTGCTCTGGAACCTTTCCATCCTCCTTCAAACATGCAACAGTCATACCATTACTCAAAAACAACAAGCTTGACCCTACCTGTCTTTCTAACTATCGGCCTGTCTCCCTCCTGCCTTTTGCCTCTAAACTCCTTGAACGTCTTGTATTCGCTCGCTTGCTCCATTTTCTCAACACCTATTCTCTCCTAGACCCTCTACAATCTGGCTTCCGCACTGCTCACTCCACAGAAACAGCCCTAACTAAAATAACTGACGACCTCCATGCTGCCAAAGACAGTGGTCATTACACTCTGCTCATATTACTCGACCTCTCTGCAGCATTTGACACTGTGGACCACCCTCTTCTCCTTCACATTCTCCATACTCTTGGCATTCGGAACAAAGCTCTATCCTGGATCTCATCCTACCTCTCCCATCGTACTTTCAGTGTCTCTTCTGCTAATACCTCCTCCTCCTCTATTGATCTCTCTGTGGGGGTACCCCAGGGCTCTGTCCTGGGACCTCTTCTCTTTTCTCTGTATACACTCTCTCTAGGTGACCTAATAACATCTTTTGGGTTTAATTATCACCTCTATGCTGACGACACACAAATATATTTCTCAACACCCGACCTTACACCTGCAGAAAAAAACCAAAGTTTCTGAATGTCTCTCTGCTATATCATCCTGGATGGCCCTCCGCCGCCTTAAACTCAACATGGCTAAAACAGAGCTCCTCATACTTCCTCCCAAACCTGGCCCTACTACCTCCTTCCACATTACTGTTGGAACTACGATCATTCACCCAGTAGCCCAAGCACGCTGCCTTGGGGTCACATTCGACTCCTCTCTCACATTTGCCCCTCACATTCAAAACATTTCTAAAACCTGTCGCTTTTTCCTCCGCAATATAACAAAGATACGCCCTTTCCTCTGTTGCTCGACTGCTAAAACTCTGACTCAGGCCCTCATTCTCTCCCGTCTTGATTACTGTAACCTCCTGCTGTCCGGCCTTCCTGCCTCTCACCTGTCTCCCCTACAATCTATCCTAAACGCTGCTGCCAGAATCACTCTACTCTTTCCTAGATCTGTCTCAGCATCTCCCCTCCTGAAATCCCTCTCCTGGCTTCCGATCAAATCCCGCATCTCACACTCCATTCTTCTCCTCACTTTTAAAGCTTTACACTCTTCTGCCCCTCCTTACATCTCAGCCCTAATTTCTCGTTATGCACCATCAAAACTCTTGCGTTCTTCTCAAGGATGTCTTCTTTCTACCCCCTTTGTATCTAAAGCCCTCTCCCGCCTTAAACCTTTTTCATTGACTGCCCCTCACCTCTGGAATGCCCTTCCCCTCAGTACCCGACTAGCACCCTCTCTATCCACCTTTAAGACCCACCTTAAGATGCACTTGCTTAAGGAAGCATATGAATAGCACTGTGGCTATTCTGAACACATAGCACATAAAGCTTGGCCCCCTGCAGATGCACTTACCAGAACTCCCTCCTACTGTCTCTGTACGTTCTCCCTACCTACCAATTAGACTGTAAGCTCCTCGGAGCAGGGACTCCTCTTCCTTAATGTTACGTTTATGTCTAAAGCACTTATTCCCATGATCTGTTATTTATATTATCTGTTATTTATTGGATTACCACATGTATTACTTCTGTGAAGCGCTATGTACATTAATGGCGCTATATAAATAAAGACATACAATACAATACCCATCATTACCCGCTGATCCCACAGAGGAGAAATACCCATCATTACCCATATACAAAAAGCAATATCCCCGGCGCTAGTGAGTTAATGTCCACAATACCATATTCCAAAAGACAGTCCTTGGTAGAGAAACAGTCCTGGCAAATGGGTGAATTAACCAATAAAGTTCTGGATGGATAAGATGGTCCTCAGAAAGTAAATCCAGATGGTCTCTGTAATGAAACAAAGACAAAGACACACCAATTGCGCAGTAAGATTACAACAACAACCCTAACTAAAGCGGGAGAAACCCCAACTTACAAGATAGAATCTTGTTTGTTCAGGGGGAGAGAATCTGTACTGGGCCGCGTCTTCACCTCGATATCCACGGACCCCACGTGGTTGAACGGGGTGATTTCCCTGGTGCTTGATGGTGCCCTCACGGATCCAGCATGGGCCGCCGCAACCAGCGTACAAGGAAAAATAAAACACAGCCTAGTGCAATATGTAACTACACTTTAATAGATTAAAAATAACACACTACCCACACTTACAATTGGTAAGGGTAAGGGGTGCCACTAACGAATGCCTTCCGCAACTTGCTTCCAACCCGGCAAGACCAGAGACCCACACAGTCACACGCGACTCGAAGATTGATGACGTCAGCGGCGCGGGTCACTTCTCGAGCGCCGGATGGGATCAGCAGTGGGTGGGCACGCACGTACGATACTAAGCTCCTCCTCCCTACGCGTTTCGTGACCATGTGTCACTTCCTCAGGGTATGGTGGAGCTTAGTGGATGAACTACTTAAATACAGAATGGGATTCATAGACTCGCCCACAAATGGGCGGGTACACTATGATTGACAGGATGCTAGGGACACAAACAGCTAACAACATAAGGAAACGCTGCTGGGGTTAAGCGTTCCCTGAATAGCACTTCTGTCACTGAAGAACAATAAAAAACAATAAAAAGATACAATAATGGTACTGACCCATTAAAAAATGATAAAAACAAATGAATGAAAACTAGACATCTAAGGATCTTTCAAAAAAGCAGCCAAATCGAAGTCTATATTAAGGCCTGGGGGAGACAGAGTTTTAAGGACATATAGCCAATAACTTTCACGCTTGGATATAATGCCAAGTCTGTCTCCCCCACGCCAATTGGACTTCGGATTATCAATGCCCATGCAGGTTAGGCCCTCAGGATTCTGGTTGTGTTTTAATCTGAAATGGTTTGAAACACTATGGGTCTCAAGACCCCTTTTGATGTTATATATGTGCTCGGCAAAACGCCACTTAAGGGGTCTCCCAGTACGGCCTACATATTGCAACCCACATGGGCATTAAAGTAGATACACAGAAATCGGTCTTACAGTTAATAAAGGTCTCTATATCATAACTAATTCCAGTTACATTACATTTGAAACATTTACCTTTAACACTGTGTTTACATCCAACACACTTCGAACAAATGTTGTACTCTTTTAAGTCATTGAGCAAGGTGACATGACGGTCTCTAAGATTGTCAAGGGGACAACTAGGGGACAGCTGGGACTTTAAATTCCTGGCCCGTCTGTATACTATTTTGGGCTTGTCTGGAAGGCAATTCTTAAGAATTGGGTCCCTCTGAAGGATACCCCAATGTCTTTTGAAGACCTGGAATAATTATTATTATTATTATAACGGGAGCCAGACCACTATACTGAGTGATGAACATGAGGAATTGATCACGTTCTTGAGGTCTAGATCTTAATGAATCCTTACAGACAATGGTTTTTCTATCTATTTTGTCTACCTCAGAGATAGCAAAATCTATATCACGCTTTTTGTATTCTCGTTCCAAGAATCTATCCCTAAGGTTATTGACCTGTTGCTTATACACCGTATCATTAGAACAATTCCGCTTAATTCTCAGGGCTTGGAAGTGACCCGCGCCGCTGACGTCATCAATCTTCGAGTCGCGCGTGACTGTGTGGGTCTCTGGTCTTGCCGGGTTGGAAGCAAGTTGCGGAAGGCATTCGTTAGTGGCACCCCTTACCCTTACCAATTGTAAGTGTGGGTAGTGTGTTATTTTTAATCTATTAAAGTGTAGTTACATATTGCACTAGGCTGTGTTTTATTTTTCCTTGTACGCTGGTTGCGGCGGCCCATGCAGGATCCGTGAGGGCACCATCAAGCACCAGGGAAATCACCCCGTTCAACCACGTGGGGTCCGTGGATATCGAGGTGAAGACGCGGCCCAGTACAGATTCTCTCCCCCTGAACAAACAAGATTCTATCTTGTAAGTTGGGGTTTCTCCCGCTTTAGTTAGGGTTGTTGTTGTAATCTTACTGCGCAATTGGTGTGTCTTTGTCTTTGTTTCATTACAGAGACCATCTGGATTTACTTTCTGAGGACCATCTTATCCATCCAGAACTTTATTGGTTAATTCACCCATTTGCCAGGACTGTTTCTGTACCAAGGACTGTCTTTTGGAATATGGTATTGTGGACATTAACTCACTAGCGCCGGGGATATTGCTTTTTGTATATGTATTTTGTTTTGGTAGATTTGGAACCGTCTATTGTTTGCTGTCCCCTGGGCAGCTGATCTTTCACACATTGATTTTTTGCACTTGCACATATTTTGTTTAGTGTATAATATCACTCCACACTTGTTAGTTGGATCAAGCGCTGATAGAGAGTGTTATTAGTTAGTTAGTTTGTAGTTCACCCATCATTACCCGCTGATACCACAGAGGAGAAATACCCATCATTACTCGCTGATCCCACAGAGGAGAAATACCCATCATTACCCACTGATCCCACAGAGGAGAAATACCCATCATTACCCGCTAATACCACAGAGGAGAAAAACCCATCATTACCCGCTGATCCCACAGAGGAGAAATACCCATCATTACCCGCTGATCCCACAGAGGAGAAATACCCATCATTACCCGCTAATACCACAGAGGAGAAAAACCCATCATTACCCGCTGATCCCACAGAGGAGAAATACCCATCATTACCCGCTGATCCCACAGAGGAGAAATACCCATCATTACCCGCTGATCCCACAGAGGAGAAATACCCATCATTACCCGCTAATACCACAGAGGAGAAAAACCCATCATTACCCGCTGATCCCACAGAGGAGAAATACCCATCATTACCCGCTGATCCCACAGAGGAGAAATACCCATCATTACTCGCTGATCCACAGAGGAGAAATACCCATCATTACCCGCTGATCCCACAGAGGAGAAATACCCATCATTACTCGCTGAGCCCACAGAGGAGAAAAACCCATCATTACTCGCTGATCCCACAGAGGAGAAATACCCATCATTACTCGCTGATCCCACAGAGGAGAAATACCCATCATTACCCGCTAATACCACAGAGGAGAAAAACCCATCATTACCCGCTGATCCCACAGAGGAGAAATACCCATCATTACTCGCTGATCCCACAGAGGAGTAATACCCATCATTACCCGCTGATCCCGCAGAGGAGAAATACCCATCATTACCCGCTGATCCCACAGAGGAGAAATACCCATCATTACCCGCTGATCCCACAGAGGAGAAATACCCATCATTACCCGCTGATCCCACAGAGGAGAAATACCCATCATTACCCGCTAATACCACAGAGGAGAAAAACCCATCATTACCCGCTGATCCCACAGAGGAGAAATACCCATCATTACCCGCTGATCCCACAGAGGAGAAATACCCATCATTACTCGCTGAGCCCACAGAGGAGAAAAACCCATCATTACTCGCTGATCCCACAGAGGAGAAATACCCATCATTACTCGCTGATCCCACAGAGGAGAAATACCCATCATTACTCGCTGATCACACAGAGGAGAAATACCCATCATTACTCGCTGATCCCACAGAGGAGTAATACCCATCATTACCCGCTGATCCCACAGAGGAGAAATACCCATCATTACCCGCTGATCCCACAGAGGAGAAATACCCATCATTACCCGCTGATCCCACACAGAGAAATACCCATCATTACCCGCTAATGCCACAGAGGAGAAATACCCATCATTACTCGCTGATCCCACAGAGGAGAAATACCCATCATTACTCGCTGATCCCACAGAGGAGAAATACCCATCATTACTCGCTGATCCCACAGAGGAGAAATACCCATCGTTACTCGCTGATCCCACAGAGGAGAAATACCCATCATTACTCGCTGATCCCACAGAGGAGAAATACCCATCATTACTCGCTGATCCCACAGAGGAGAAATACCCATCATTACTCGCTGATCCCACAGAGGAGTGCGTGTGTGCCGGTTACATAAACGTGTCCTGTGCGTGTGTGCCGATTACATGGACGTGTCCCGTGCGTGTGTGCTGGTTACATGGACGTGTCCCGTGCGTGTGCCGGTTACATGAACGTGTCCCGTGCGTGTGCCGGTTACATGAACGTGTCCCGTGCGTGTGCCGGTTACATGGACGTGTCCCGTGTGTGTGTGCTGATTACATGGACGTGTCCCGTACGTGTGTGCCGATTACATGAACGTGTCCCGTGCGTGTATGCCGATTACATGGACGTGTCCCGTGCGTGTGCCGATTACATGGACGTGTCCCGTGCGTGTGTGCCGGTTACATGGACGTGTCCCGTGCGTGTGTGCCGATTACATGGACGTGTCCCGTGCGTGTGTGCCGATTACATGGACGTGTCCCGTGCGTGTGTGCCGATTACATGGACGTGTCCCGTGAGTGTGTGCCGGTTACATGGACGTGTCCCGTGCGTGTGTGCTGGTTACATGGACGTGTCCCGTGCGTGTGCCGGTTACATGAACGTGTCCCGTGCGTGTGCTGATTACATGAACGTGTCCCGTGTGTGTGTGCCGATTACATGGACGTGTCCCGTGCGTGTGTGCCGGTTACATGGACGTGTCCCGTGCGTGTGTGCCGGTTACATGGACGTGTCCCGTGCGTGTGTGCCGATTACATGGACGTGTCCCGTGCGTGTGTGCCGGTTACATGAACGTGTCCCGTGAGTGTGTGCCGATTACATGGACGTGTCCCGTGCGTGTGTGCCGCTTACATGGACGTGTCCCGTGCGTGTGTGCCGGTTACATGGTCGTGTCCCGTTAGTGTGTGCCGATTACATGGACGTGTCCCGTGTGTGTGTGCCGGTTACATGGACGTGTCCCGTGCGTGTGTGCCGATTACATGGACGTGTCCCGTGCGTGTGTGCCGATTACATGACGTGTCCCGTGCGTGTGCCGATTACATGGACGTGTCCCGTGCGTGTGTGCCGGTTACATGGACGTGTCCCGTGCGTGTGTGCCGATTACATGGTCGTGTCCCGTGTGTGTGTGCCGGTTACATGGACGTGTCCCGTGCGTGTGCTGATTACATGGACGTGTCCCGTGCGTGTGTGCCGATTACATGAACGTGTCCCGTGCGTGTGCTGATTACATGAACGTGTCCCGTGCGTGTGCCGATTACATGGACGTGTCCCGTGCGTGTGTGCCGGTTACATGGACGTGTCCCGTGCGTGTGTGCCGATTACATGGACGTGTCCCGTGAGTGTGTGCCGATTACATGGACGTGTCCCGTGCGTGTGTGCCGGTTACATGGACGTGTCCCGTGCGTGTGTGCCGGTTACATGGTCGTGTCCCGTGAGTGTGTGCCGGTTACATGGACGTGTCCCGTGCGTGTGCCGATTACATGGACGTGTCCCGTGCGTGTGTGCCGGTTATATGGACGTGTCCCGTGAGTGTGTGCCGGTTACATGGACGTGTCCCGTGCGTGTGTGCCGGTTACATGGACGTGTCCCGTGAGTGTGTGCCGATTACATGGTCATGTCCCGTGCGTGTGTGCCGATTACATGGACGTGTCCCGTGCGTGTGTGCCGGTTACATGAACGTGTCCCGTGCGTGTGTGCCGGTTACATGGACGTGTCCCGTGCGTGTGTGCCGATTACATGACGTGTCCCGTGAGTGTGTGCCGGTTACATGGACGTGTCCCATGCGTGTGTGCCGATTACATGGACGTGTCCCGTGCGTGTGTGCCGATTACATGGACGTGTCCCGTGAGTGTGTGCCGGTTACATGGACGTGTCCCGTGCGTGTGTGCCGGTAACATGGACGTGTCCCGTGCGTGTGTGCCGATTACATGACGTGTCCCGTGAGTGTGTGCCGGTTACATGGACGTGTCCCATGCGTGTGTGCCGATTACATGGACGTGTCCCGTGCGTGTGTGCCGATTACATGGACGTGTCCCGTGCGTGTGCCGGTTACATGGTCGTGTCCCGTGCGTGTGTGCCGGTTACATGGACGTGTCTCGTGCGTGTGTGCTGATTACATGGACGTGTCCCGTGCGTGTGTGACGATTACATGGACGTGTCCCGTGCGTGTGTGCCGATTACATGAACGTGTCCCGTGAGTGTGTGCCGGTTACATGAACGTGTCCCGTGCGTGTGTGCCGGTTACATGAACGTGTCCCGTGCGTGTGTGCCGGTTACATGGACGTGTCCCGTGCGTGTGTGCCGATTACATGACGTGTCCCGTGAGTGTGTGCCGGTTACATGGACGTGTCCCATGCGTGTGTGCCGATTACATGGACGTGTCCCGTGCGTGTGTGCCGATTACATGGACGTGTCCCGTGAGTGTGTGCCGGTTACATGGACGTGTCCCGTGCGTGTGTGCCGGTTACATGGACGTGTCCCGTGAGTGTGTGCCGATTACATGGTCATGTCCCGTGCGTGTGTGCCGATTACATGGACGTGTCCCGTGCGTGTGTGCCGGTTACATGAACGTGTCCCGTGCGTGTGTGCCGGTTACATGGACGTGTCCCGTGCGTGTGTGCCGATTACATGACGTGTCCCGTGAGTGTGTGCCGGTTACATGGACGTGTCCCATGCGTGTGTGCCGATTACATGGACGTGTCCCGTGCGTGTGTGCCGATTACATGGACGTGTCCCGTGAGTGTGTGCCGGTTACATGGACGTGTCCCGTGCGTGTGTGCCGGTTACATGGACGTGTCCCGTGAGTGTGTGCCGATTACATGGTCATGTCCCGTGCGTGTGTGCCGATTACATGGACGTGTCCCGTGCGTGTGTGCCGGTTACATGGACGTGTCCCGTGCGTGTGCCGGTTACATGGACGTGTCCCGTGCGTGTGTGCCGGTTACATGGACGTGTCCCGTGCGTGTGTGCCGATTACATGGACGTGTCCCGTGCGTGTGTGCCGATTACATGAACGTGTCCCGTGCGTGTGTGCCGATTACATGTCCCGTGCGTGTGTGCCGGTTACATGGACGTGTCCCGTGCGTGTGTGCCGGTTACATGGACGTGTCCCGTGCGTGTGTGCCGGTTACATGGACGTGTCCCGTGCGTGTGTGCCGATTACATGGACGTGTCCCGTGCGTGTGTGCCGATTACATGGACGTGTCCCGTGCGTGTGTGCCGGTTACATGGTCGTGTCGCGTGAGTGTGCCGATTACATGAACGTGTCCCGTGTGTGTGCCGGTTATATGGACGTGTCCCGTGCGTGTGTGCCGGTTACATGGACGTGTCCCGTGCGCGTGTGCCGGTTACATGGAGGTGTCCCGTGTGTGTGTGCCGATTACATGGACATGTCCCGTGCGTGTGTGCCGATTACATGGACGTGTCCCGTGCGTGTGTGCCGGTTACATGGACGTGTCCCGTGCGTGTGCCGGTTACATGGACGTGTCCCGTGCGTGTGTGCCGGTTACATGGACGTGTCCCGTGTGTGTGTGCCGGTTACATGGTCGTGTCCCGTGTGTGTGTGCCGATTACATGGACGTGTCCCGTGTGTGTGTGCCGGTTACATGGACGTGTCCCATGCGTGTGTGCCGGTTACATGGACGTGTCCCGTGCGTGTGTGCCGGTTACATGGACGTGTCCCGTGTGTGTGTGCCGATTACATGAACGTGTCCCGTGCGTGTGTGCCGGTTACATGGACGTGTCCCGTGCGTGTGTGCCGGTTACATGGACGTGTCCCGTACGTGTGTGCCGGTTACATGGACGTGTCCCGTACGTGTGTGCCGGTTACATGGACGTGTCCCGTACGTGTGTGCCGGTTACATGGACGTGTTCCGTGCGTGTGCCGATTACATGGACATGTCCCGTGCGTGTGTGCCGATTACATGGACGTGTCCCATGCGTGTGTGCCGGTTACATGGACATGTCCTGTGCTGATTATGTGAACATGTCCCATGCGTGTGTGCCGATTACATGAACGTGTCCCGTGCGTATGTGCTGAATATGTGGACATGTCCCATGCGTGTGCCGATTACATGAACGTGCCTGTGTGTATGTGCTGATTACATGGACGTGTCCCGTGCGTGTGTGCCGGTTACATGGACGTGTCCCGTGCGTGTGTGCCGATTACATGACGTGTCCCGTGAGTGTGTGCCGGTAACATGGACGTGTCCCATGCGTGTGTGCCGATTACATGGACGTGTCCCGTGCGTGTGTGCCGGTTACATGGACGTGTCCCGTGCGTGTGTGCCGGTTACATGGACGTGTCCCGTGCGTGTGTGCCGATTACATGGTCGTGTCCCGTGCGTGTGTGCCGATTACATGGACGTGTCCCGTGCGTGTGTGCCGATTACATGAACGTGTCCCGTGCGTGTGTGCCGATTACATGAACGTGTCCCGTGCGTGTGTGCCGATTACATGGACGTGTCCCGTGCGTGTGTGCCGATTACATGAACGTGTCCCGTGCGTGTGTGCCGATTACATGAACGTGTCCCGTGCGTGTGTGCCGGTTACATGGACGTGTCCCGTGCGTGTGCCGATTACATGAACGTGTCCCGTGTGTGTGTGCCGGTTACATGGACGTGTCCCGTGCGTGTGTGCCGGTTACATGGACGTGTCCCGTGCGTGTGTGCCGATTACATGGACGTGTCCCGTGCGTGTGTGCCGGTTACATGGTCGTGTCGCGTGAGTGTGCCGATTACATGAACGTGTCCCGTGTGTGTGCCGGTTATATGGACGTGTCCCGTGCGTGTGTGCCGGTTACATGGACGTGTCCCGTGCGCGTGTGCCGGTTACATGGAGGTGTCCCGTGTGTGTGTGCCGATTACATGGACATGTCCCGTGCGTGTGTGCCGATTACATGGACGTGTCCCGTGCGTGTGTGCCGGTTACATGGACGTGTCCCGTGCGTGTGCCGGTTACATGGACGTGTCCCGTGCGTGTGTGCCGGTTACATGGACGTGTCCCGTGTGTGTGTGCCGGTTACATGGTCGTGTCCCGTGTGTGTGTGCCGATTACATGGACGTGTCCCGTGTGTGTGTGCCGGTTACATGGACGTGTCCCATGCGTGTGTGCCGGTTACATGGACGTGTCCCGTGCGTGTGTGCCGGTTACATGGACGTGTCCCGTGTGTGTGTGCCGATTACATGAACGTGTCCCGTGCGTGTGTGCCGGTTACATGGACGTGTCCCGTGCGTGTGTGCCGGTTACATGGACGTGTCCCGTACGTGTGTGCCGGTTACATGGACGTGTCCCGTACGTGTGTGCCGGTTACATGGACGTGTCCCGTACGTGTGTGCCGGTTACATGGACGTGTTCCGTGCGTGTGCCGATTACATGGACATGTCCCGTGCGTGTGTGCCGATTACATGGACGTGTCCCGTGCGTGTGTGCCGGTTACATGGACATGTCCTGTGCTGATTATGTGAACATGTCCCATGCGTGTGTGCCGATTACATGAACGTGTCCCGTGCGTATGTGCTGAATATGTGGACATGTCCCATGCGTGTGCCGATTACATGAACGTGCCTGTGTGTATGTGCTGATTACATGGACGTGTCCCGTGCGTGTGTGCCGGTTACATGGACGTGTCCCGTGCGTGTGTGCCGATTACATGACGTGTCCCGTGAGTGTGTGCCGGTAACATGGACGTGTCCCTTGCGTGTGTGCCGATTACATGGACGTGTCCCGTGCGTGTGTGCCGGTTACATGGACGTGTCCCGTGCGTGTGTGCCGGTTACATGGACGTGTCCCGTGCGTGTGTGCCGATTACATGGTCGTGTCCCGTGCGTGTGTGCCGATTACATGGACGTGTCCCGTGCGTGTGTGCCGATTACATGAACGTGTCCCGTGCGTGTGTGCCGATTACATGAACGTGTCCCGTGCGTGTGTGCCGATTACATGGACGTGTCCCGTGCGTGTGTGCCGATTACATGAACGTGTCCCGTGCGTGTGTGCCGATTACATGAACGTGTCCCGTGCGTGTGTGCCGGTTACATGGACGTGTCCCGTGCGTGTGCCGATTACATGAACGTGTCCCGTGTGTGTGTGCCGGTTACATGGACGTGTCCCGTGCATGTGTGCCGGTTACATGGACGTGTCCCGTGCGTGTGTGCCGATTACATGGACGTGTCCCGTGCGTGTGTGCCGGTTACATGGACGTGTCCCGTGCGTGTGTGCCGGTTACATGGACGTGTCCCGTGCGTGTGTGCCGGTTACATGGACGTGTCCCGTGTGTGTGTGCCGATTACATGGACGTGTCCCGTGCGTGTGTGCCGGTTACATGGACGTGTCCCGTGCGTGTGTGCCGGTTACATGGACGTGTCCCGTACGTGTGTGCCGGTTACATGGACGTGTTCCGTGCGTGTGCCGATTACATGGACGTGTCCCGTGCGTGTGTGCCGATTACATGGACGTGTCCCGTGCGTGTGTGCCGGTTACATGGACGTGTCCTGTGTGTGTGTGCCGGTTACATGGACGTGTCCCGTGCGTGTGTGCCGGTTACATGGACGTGTCCCGTGCGTGTGTGCCGATTACATGGACGTGTCCCGTGCGTGTGTGCCGGTTACATGGACGTGTCCCGTGCGTGTGTGCCGGTTACATGGACGTGTCCCGTGCGTGTGTGCCGGTTACATGGACGTGTCCCGTGTGTGTGTGCCGATTACATGGACGTGTCCCGTGCGTGTGTGCCGGTTACATGGACGTGTCCCGTGCGTGTGTGCCGGTTACATGGACGTGTCCCGTACGTGTGTGCCGGTTACATGGACGTGTTCCGTGCGTGTGCCGATTACATGGACGTGTCCCGTGCGTGTGTGCCGATTACATGGACGTGTCCCGTGCGTGTGTGCCGGTTACATGGACGTGTCCTGTGCTGATTATGTGAACATGTCCCATGCGTGTGTGCCGATTACATGAACGTGTCCCGTGCGTATGTGCTGAATATGTGGACATGTCCCATGCGTGTGCCGATTACATGAACGTGCCTGTGTGTATGTGCTGATTATATGGACGTGCCTGTGTGTATGTGCTGATTATATGGACATGTCCCATGCGTGTGCAACACGCCGTGTGATGTACATACTGGCTGCGGCTTCTCCCTGGAGTTACATTTCTTCACATGCTTTTCCAGCTGGTCCTCATACACAGTGCTATGGAGAGATGACAAACACGCGGTTATCCCGCGGCACAGCGGGGACATATCACTTAGAGCCCGTGTAAATACACGTCTCCCAGATCCCGGGAACTCACTGCTTGGGGTCCAGAGGGCACGGGATCCGCGTTCTGCCGCTCTGCTCCTGGGAGGACACATTGAATATGAACACGTGTCCGGTTATCAGACAATGCTCCTCTCCGCATTCTCCCACCCCCCCTCTCCGCACCTAACCTGTCTTCCCAAATCTCCTATCTCCCCATTCTCCCCTCTCTGCACCTCCCCCTCTCTCCCTGCAACTCCCTCTCTCCCTACCTCCCCATTCTCCCACCTCTATCTCCCCATTCTCCCCCCACCTCCCCATTCTCCCCCCACCTCTACCTCCCCATTCTCCCCCCACCTCTACCTCCCCATTCTCCCCCCACCTCTACCTCCCCATTCTCCCCCCACCTCTACCTCCCCATTCTCCCCCCACCTCTACCTCTACATTCTCCCCCCACCTCTACCTCCCCATTCTCCCCCCACCTCTACCTCCCCATTCTCCCCCCACCTCTACCTCTACATTCTCCCCCCACCTCTACCTCCCCATTCTCCCCCCACCTCTATCTCCCCATTCTCCCCCCACCTCTATCTCCCCATTCTCCCCCCTCTCTCCGCACCTCTCCTATCTCCCATTCTCCCCTCTGCACCTCCCTCCCCTTCTCTCTGCGCCTCCCCATTCTTCCCCTGCACCAACAATCTCCGCACCTCTCCTCTCTCCCCATTCTCCCCTCTCTGCACCTCCCCCTCTCTCCCTACCTCCCCATTCTCCCCCGCACCTCTCCTCCATTCTCCCCTTGCGCCTTCCCCTCTCTCCGCACCTCTCCTCTCCCCATTCTCCCCCCTCTCTGCACCTCCCCGTCTCCCTAGCTCCCCATTCTCCCCCGCACCTCTCCTCCATTCTCCCCCGCACCTCTCCTCCATTCTCCCCTTGTGCCTTCCCCTCTCTCTCCGCACCTCCCCATTCCCTGCGTGTTCCCCACAGAATTTCTTTCCCTCGGACACGATCATTTTGCAGAATCGCCTCTTTTTCTGCACGAAGTAACTGCACCTCCCGGGCAGGGGTCCGGGGACGGGGCCACAAGGTTCCTGGGAACTGGGCACAGGGAGGGGGCCACAAGGCTCATGGGAGCCAGGCACAGTGAGGGGGCCACAAGGCTCCTGGGAGCCGGGCACAGTAAGGGGGCCACAAGGCTCCTGCAAGTTATTTACAGTGAGGGGAGTGGGCACGGTACAGGGGGTCTGCCCTGCCTCTGGCCCCATAAGTAATAGGGATTCCTGTGGCTCCATCACTCTGACCCTATCCCCTCAATAATTATCCCCCCCACCACTCTGACTTTATCCCCCCTTCACTAATTAGCCCCCCTCACTCCTCTCTGACTATCCCCCTCACTCCTCTCTCTGACTCTATCCCCCCCTCTCTGACTCTGTCCCCCCCCCCCACTCCAGACTCCTGGTCCCTGTAAACTATTTCTGTGTCCGACAGGTAATCCCTGTCCTAGCCTCTGCCAGTAACAAAGATGTCTGCCACTGCACGCCCCCTTCGGTGACACCATCACGCAATATATGCCTATTTCCCGAAAACAAGATGGTGGGCACGGCATCGCCTACGCGGTGACGTCATGACGTACACCGCGCAGCGGGCGGTTGATTTGGAATTTGTCTCGCGGTAGCGGCGGAGGGAGACCGGAACCGGGAGACAGAAGAGAGGGGGGACAGGGGAATAGAGGGGGGATATAGAGGGGGGACGGGGGGATATAGAGGGGGGACGGGGGGATATAGAGGGGGGACGGGGGGATATAGAGGGGGGACGGGGGGATATAGAGGGGGGAAGCAGGGGACGGGGGGATATAGAGGGGGGAAGGAGAGGGGACGGGGGGATATAGAGGGGGGACGGGGGGATATAGAGGGGGGACGGGGGGATATAGAGGGGGGACGGGGGGATATAGAGGGGGGACGGGGGGATATAGAGGGAGGAGGGGGGAAGGAGAGGAAACGGGGGGGATATAGAGGGGAGAAGGAGAGGGGACGGGGGGATATAAAGGGGGGAAGGAGGGGGGACGGGGGGATATAGAGGGGGGGATAGAGAGGAGATAGAGGGGGGATAGAGAAAGGAGAGGGGAGGGGGGGATAGAGAAAGGAGAGGGGAGAGGGGGATAGAGGAAGGAGAGGGGACAGGGGGATAGAGGAAGGAGAGGGGACAGGGGGATAGAGGGGGGATAGAGGAAGGAGAGGGGACAGGGGGATAGAGAGGAGATAGAGGAAGGAGAGGGGATAGAGGGGGGATATAGAGGAAGGAGAGGGGATAGAGGGGACAGGACAGGTTTCAAGATGTGTCAGGTTCAGGAGCTGCTGAGCCGGGAACTCAAGGTGCTGCTGAGGAGCCGGGACTGCGAGGAGCGGTGTGTGTGTGTCGGTTATACACTTGGCTTATATGGGGCACGTAGATCCGTCGCTAACTACCTCTAGCTACCAGGAACAGATAAATCCCCAAAATTGTTGGGCCGCCATGGCAACCCTGAAACTTCGCCTGGTTGTTTTAGTTCTTGTATTTTTGTGGCTTAAATAATGCTGTGGTCAACCCCAGATGTGTGTATGTATAAGGTCCCGCAACATAGGTAGGGCTCGGGGAGGGGGTGTGGAGAGGGGGGCCATTAGAAATGCTTTTCCGGCAGCTAAAATAAGTGCCAGAGCAGAGTTCCAGCGTGTGAACGATGGACGTATGGTAGTCCCTCCACTGCCCCCATCCCTAATATCTCACAGCACTGACATTTCTTTCTCGTGTCACAGGCGGCTGGAAGTCCGGATCTGTATTGAGCTGCATTCAGCTACAAGTCCCGTTCATAAGAAGGTTTGTGTGTGATCAATATTCATCTGGTCAGTTAGAAGCAGATTCAGTCCTAAATGTTTGGTATGTGAAGTACTGTGTATATGGCTGGTTCTGTGCAAATGTAGTTTGTGTATATGTGTATCGTCTTCAGCCCGTATCTCCCCACTGCTGGATGAAGCCTCCCCAATGATCTCCCAGGTGCTACGGTTACAGCCTCTCTTCTCCATGTCGCTCCCAGACATTCTCATCCCATCCTCTCCAGCCCGTGTCTCCCCACTGCTGGATGAAGCCTCCCCAATGATCTCCCATGTGCTGTGGTTACAGCCTCTCTTCTCCACGTCACGCCAACATATGTTCTCATTATACCTCCTATCTTACTTTTGGGCATCGTCTCAGTCTTTTAATCTCTCTTGGAATCCAGTTGAGTTCCATCTTTGTCCAACGATGGTCATTTCTTCTTGAGTTTTGTTTTGCCGACCGCCGTTTTAATCACCCTTGTGGGGATGTCACAGACTTTTGTTTGGTTTTGAACCCATTCATTCTCTCTTCCGTGTCTTCTGGTAATACCCAGCATGCATCTCTCCATACGTCTTTGCGTTGTCTTACGCTTCTTAATTATCTTCACATTTAGGGTCCAAGTTTGACATCCACACGTGAGCTCGGGCAGGATGCACGGGTCACATCCGCGCACGGGCAGGATGCACGGGTCACATCCGGGCAGGATGCACGGGTCACATCCGGGCAGGATGCACGGGTCACATCCGGGCAGGATGCACGGGTCACATCCGCGCACGGGCAGGGTGCACGGGTCACATCCGCGCACGGGTCCAACACTTTCCTCTTGAGGCGCAGGGGAAGGTTCCCTTGAAAGATTATCGTGTTTCTTCCTAATGCCTCTATTCCGTGTATATATGTATACGTGTATATATTAAATCAGCAGTACAAGCTGCCGTTAAAAAAGAAAAGCACTTTTTCCCCATTTAATATGTGCATCAATACAATCCACACAATAAGTAATTTGCCAAGTTGCCGAAGATTCGGCTCCGGGGTTCACTAAATGGCTGCCAGTGCAGCAGAAGAGGAGCAAAGATGCAAAGTTCTGTGGGGAAGATCATGTGACCAGGCAGTCAATAGATAAATTTGGTGCACTGCTAGAAAGAGGGCGGGGCTCAAAAAGGGGTGTGCCAGAGTCTGTTTCAGAAGAGGAAGGGGATGTGACTTTGTAAATTGTTGCTATAGAAACATAAAATACTTGTTGCATTATAATACTTAAAAAATGTCACTCAGAGTTTTGTTTTAAATGCTACAAGTATTTGCTCATAGTACAGAACTGATTTATTAGAAAACACACCAGTAGGATATTGCTTGGTCTGCAGCTTTAAAAAAATCCAGTTGGTGTTATTATTCGGCCTCATTTAATGAAGATTCCCCCTTTCTCTTAAGCACTAAGATGTGATTCTTGATACTTTATAGAAGATATCATATCAGCAGAATGATTTTGCAGCAGTTACAAGACGGGAGTCCAGCTCTGTGTCGTTTTACCCACGTCACTTTGAGAAGCCTGTGGGGTATTCTGAGACCCTCGGGCAGCACCATGTTGAATGTTTGCACTCTTCACCCCGTAGGACTTGGTAGTGAAGGTCACCGATGATGCCGACCCCTTCTTCCTCTTCAACCTTGTGATTTCAGAGGACGATTTCCAGAGGTAAGACGCTGCCGCGTGTGCGGTGTACGGGACATTCCCTGTAGGGTTTCCCTTTCTCTGACCTTGGCTCACCTGCATTCTCCTTCCATGAAGCTTGAAGGTGCAGCAGGGCCTCCTGGTCGACTTCTCTGCGTTTCCTCAGAAGTTTATCGATTTGCTGCATCAGTGTATCCAGGAGGAGGGCAAAGATGTGCCAAGGTAGGAAACCTAATCCTCCCCCTGTTTTCGGTTTGACTGGCTTATTCAGTAACCCCTGAAGCGACTGATCGCACCGCCATCGTCTGAGAATTCCTGTTGACTTGCATGGGAGTTTTGGGCTGATCGCAGGGTGATGGGCCGTTTCGGGGGTTATTGAATAAGTTCCTTAGTGAGACACTGACTTGCAGATATCAGAAATATAGGATCTTGCCATAAATGATGGAATTGGAAGGATTTTTCTGTGTGCCCTGTGTCATTTCCTGTTGGGTTTACCCCCCAAAAAGAAACAGGGAGGCTAATGATCAACTGCATCTCCTAACTAATAGACCCAATATTAATGTGAGTGAATGGCAGGTGCACACTATGGATAGACTAATCAAAACAAAATAGAGAACTGAGGGGCTCCCAAAAAAAAAAATCTGTTTGCCTTTTGTTGCCCAAAGTGGATTTCTTTTTGGGAGCCTCTCAGTTGTTCTCTGTTTTGGGTTTAACCCTGGCAGATCTGCTATAATGAGGGTTTTTCAGTCAGTTTATCTACATAAGTTAGAGTGGCACGCATGAGACATGGTTAAGGTACAATGGAGAGAACACCTGCATAAATTGGGTTTTAGGTGGGAGAAGCTTTTGACTTGCAGTCAGCGATGTGGCTAAGGCAGGGCCTGATGGTCACACAATCTCAAGCCGCCCTGCTATTTCCACTGCCCTCTGCGAGGAGTCCCAGAAGAGACCCGCAATACAATGTTAAGAGCGGATATAACTACAGTTATATACAAATATATTCGGGGACAGTACAAGGAGCTTTAAAAAGAACTATTTATCCCAAGGGCAGTACAAAGGATACGGGGTCATCCCTTAAGGTTGGAGGAAAGAAAATTTCATCAGCAACAAAGGAAAGGGTTCTTTACAGTAAGGGCAGTTACAATGTGGGATTCAGTACCCATGGAGATTGTGGCAGATACAATAGATATGTCCAAAAAAGGTTGGACATCTTTTTGGAAAGCAAAGGTATATCGGGAAATAAGTAAACATGGGAGGGATGTTGATCCAGGGAGTAATCTTATTGCCAATATTTGAAGTCGGGAAGGAATTTATTTTTCCCCTTATGAGATATCATTGGATGATATTTCAGTGGGATTTTTTGTTTGCCTTCCTCTGGATCAATATACTGTAAGTACGTACAGCTCAACCCCGTTATAGCACGATCCGCTACAACGCAGATCCTCTTATAACGCGGTGTGAGCGTGGCTCCCGTTTAAATAAAAATTATTATTATTATTATTATTTTTGTCAAACTTCCAGGATTTGCAGAGAGGAATGTCCGGACACACACACACACACACACACCCACACACACCTCCGCTGGGGGGAGGAGAGAAGGGAGCTGGCTTCTCCTGACTCCGTGAGATCCTTCCCACGCTCCCCCCACTCGCAGCTTTTCTGCACAGCACACAGATGAGATGTTGCTGCAGAAGCCGGGTAGTGCTGGGGAGGGGGGGGGAATTGCCGCTGCGTTGCCGGGCTCAGGGAGAGCTGGGAGAGTTATCCCAGCTCTCCGCCGGACGCGGAATCCCTGATCGCGGCGCCCTTTTTTTATTTTTATAACGCGGTCTCATTCTGTGGCCCCCGAGCACTGCGTTATAACGGGGTTCAGCTGTATTTCGGATAAAGTATCTGTCGTCTGAATGTAGCATAGGTTGAACTTGATTTACGCATGTCTTTTCTTCAACATCAGTAACTATGTAACCAGCATCCAAATGATTTAACAGTAAAATTAATTATGAAAGAGAGCTGCTGTGTATTGAGCTGTAGTGTAGTAGTGTAGAGTGTAGCATCAAGGCTGTGATATTAGGTTGTTTCTGTTCCCTGTAATGGTGCCAGCCAATGACCACCCTGCTGGTGTATGGCATGCCCTGGCTATATTAAGACTTGATTGTGGCTCGCTCGGTCCCTGCAGGTTCCTGCTGCAGTTGACCTCCTCGGCCTCTGTGTTGGGTAACTCTGCTGCCCAGCTGGACGTGGTGGAGACCAATCCGTTCAAGCACTTGACACACCTCTCATTAAGACTCCTGCCAGCAAACGACTTGGAAATTAAGACCTACCTCGCAGCAAGTCTCAGATGCATCAAGGTGATGATCTTGGGGGACAATGGATGGGGTGTAATTTATTACATGTGCGCTCACTTACAGGATAACCTGTTGGCTTCTCCACGTAGGAAGAAAAAAATGTATTACAGAAGTCACTTAAAAGAACAGAAGATGATCTTGGCCGACAGCTGATGTGTGTTCAGCAGGTAAAAGAAGCTGGGAGCGCTGAGAGTGTGTCGGGGTGGGGGAGGTGTGTCGGGGTGGGGGAGGTGTGTCGGGGTGGGGGAGGTGTGTCGGGGTGGGGGAGGTGTGTCGGGATGGGGGAGGTGTGTCGGGATGGGGGAGGTGTGTCGGGATGGGGGAGGTGTGTCGGGATGGGGGAGGTGTGTCGGGATGGGGGAGGTGTGTCGGGATGGGGGAGGTGTTATATTTGTGGCACATTCCAATCATTGACCTGTGTTTTTTTTGCACCTCGATTGCCAAGTGACTGTACTTTGGACATTTTTTGTTCAGCGCCCTTCTCACAATCTCACTTAACGGGCCTGGTGTGTATTTATTTCTGGTAATAGAAAAAAGATAATCCAGCACTCCAAGGGCAATAGAGATATACACAGAAAAAGAGGCATAGAAAAAAATAACCATTTAAATTAATTGGGTAAAACATGGGATGTACTCGCGTGAGAAACCCTAAAAACAAGCGCAATCCCTGATAGAACAAGCAAAGTCCATAGAGCAAGAGTATCACAGACATCAACCCCAATATCTTGCAGCATGAAGAGGGACAGGCGTCACAGGTCACAGCCGACCCTTCAATCGTTCCTACTTCAACTATGCAATCCGATCGACCTCTTATACTCGTCCCTGGATCAATAACACGATATCATGGCCCCCACGTATGCAGTCATCTAGAATTGAGTGTATCCTAATCCTCTAACCGTTTTGCATCATTGGCTAAGGTATATCGATAATGTTTTTGGTATCTGGACAAGAGGAGAGGACTCATTGATGGAATTTGTAATTGTGATTAATTCAGCCTTGCCATCAATTAAACTCTCAATGGCTCTGTCGAAATAGCTTTTCTGGACACTTAAAATTAGTAGACGTCAAGTGGGTTTCAAGACACCAAAACTACACATTGCAATAACCTTTGCCTATATTCCAGCTTACATCCAAGCCACACTCGCCATGGTTTTCTGCACAGCCATGTTTGCACTTTGCTATTCTGTGAGGGATTGCACTTGTTGTCTTTTTTGAGAGTTTCTCGGGTTCAGTACACCCCATGTTTTGTCCTCACAAGATCGTGTTTATAGTGGCCGCGTGCGTGACATGTCGCACGCCTGCTCTGAGGTCCGTGGTGGAGGCGTGGCCGTGACGTCACGTAAGCGGTTCTCCCTCATCGGCTGAACCGCTCCCGTGACCCGGCCGTCGCGCGGCAAAGACCAAATGTTTTTGTCTTCCCGAGAGTCGCGCTTCTTCGCTCGCGTGGTCGCGCACACTGTGGGCGGCATCATGAGGGTCCAAACATTTGTTCCGGAGGCGTGTGACGCCATTATAATTGCGGCCTAAAGTAGCACAGCACGGTTTGTTTACATTTTTTTTTTTTTTAATTCAATTTTGTTTTCTTACAGGGTTGAAGCGGGGGGTCTCCGGAGATGAACCCCATTCACTTCCGCCCCGGGGACCCCCTGCTTCCAGAGATACTTACCTTCAAAGGGGGTGTCAGTATCTCTCTGCAAGTTTTAAGCTCCCACGTCGCATGGGCCAATAGGAAGCGACTCCTGATATCACGGCTTTCTATTGGCCCACAGGGCCCGGGAGCCTTGAAAAGCAGCCATAATGTGAACCATTCATTGCAATCTGCTGTGCACCGCCCTCTTTTCCTGTTTCATCATAATGTGAACCCTGGGTGCGAGCCGGACTGGCTACCGGCGCCCACTACAAAGGTAAGTATCCCGGCACCGGGGTGTCCCTGGAGATTAAATAGGGGTTCGCGCCGTAGATTTCCTGCTTCAATGTGATAAAAGAAAGTTTGTGGGTCGCTGCTTTACATGTCCCGGTCACGCGGGCCAGTAACAAGCGGCCAAGGATCACGTCACAGCTTCCTATTGGCCCGTGTGACATGTTAAGGCCACCATTATGTTAGGCACACAAGTTCCCTGGCTGCAGATACTGGTACCCCCTACGGAGGTAAGTGTGTCTGGAAGCAGGGGGAACACAATTCAGCTTCAATCTGCTAATGCCAAAAGGAAATCACGCAGTGCTACGTGTGTTGCGGTTTTATTTGCGTGTATTTCTTGATATGCCTCCTCCTCTGTGTATATCCTTTTTGCCCTTTGTGTGCCTGATTATCATTTTTCTACATTTTGCTCCGTTCCGATGGTGAACGGGTGTTTTCCCACGCACCCCACATTAAACTAAACCTACATATACCATGACATATGTAGCTGGGCGTCCCTTTCCCATGTTGTACTTTGTTTCTAGTAATGGTATATCACAGTCACACACACAGCTCGTCACCAATCGCTCTGCCACGTGCTCCCCACAGACCCTGTCTGAGAAGAGTCGGGAGTTGGACAGGTTAAAAAGCGAGTGGTCGCTCCAAGTCACAGCCCTAACGAGTCAGCACTCTGAGGAGCGGACGCGTGAGAAGGACAAGGCACAGCAGGTAGGTGGGGGGATGGGGTCACACATGTATTATATTGTCTGTCTGCTATCTATAATGCCTCATAAGAGGGCTAAAGCAGAGAAACAAGCACAGCACCTTCACATTTGCACTCCTGATAAGTGTTCGATAGCAGAAGGTCTGTGATTTTGCAGGATCGGTGTGAGATGGTAGGCTCTGTCTCACGTTGGATACACACACACTGGGTCTGTGATTTTGCAGGGTCGGTGTGAGATGGTAGGCTCTGTTTCACTTTGGGTACACACAGGGGGTCTGTGAGATGGGTAGGCTGTGTCTCACGTTGGATACACACACAGGGTCTGTGATCTTGCAGTGTCGGTGTGAGATGATAGGCTGTGTCTCACGTTAGATTCACACTGGGTCTGTGATCTTGCAGTGTCGGTGTGAGATGGTAGGCTGTCTCTCACGTTGGATACACGGGGTGTGTGAACTTGCAGTGTCGGTGTGAGATGGTAGGCTGTCTCTCACGTTGGATACACGGGGTGTGTGAACTTGCAGTGTCGGTGTGAGATGGTAGGCTGTCTCACGGATACACACAGGGGTTTGTGATCTTGCTGTGTTGGTTTTAGATGGTAGGCTGTGTCTCATGTTGGATACACACACACACAGGGTCTGTGATCTTGTAGTGTCAGTGTGAGATGGTAGCCTGTCTCTCGTTTGGTACACAAACGGGGGTGTGATCTTGCAGTGTCGGTGTGAGATGGTAGGCTGTGTCTCACGGATACACACTGGGGTTTGTGATCTTGCTGTGTTGGTGTTAGATGGTAGGCTGTGTCTCATGTTGGATACACACACACAGGGTCTGTGATCTTGTGTCAGTGTGAGATGGTAGCCTGTCTCTCGTTTGGTACACAAACGGGGGTGTGATCTTGCAGTGTCGGTGTGAGATGGTAGGCTGTGTTTCACGTTGGATACACACGGGAGGTCTGTGATCTTGCAGTGTCTGCTAGATGGTAGGCTGTGTCTCACGGATACACATAGGGGGGTCTATTATCTTGCAGTGTCGGTGTGAGATGTTAGGCTGTGTCTCACATTGGATACACACACAGGGTCTGTGATCTTGCAGGGTCAGTTTGAGATGGTAGGCTGTGTCTCACGGATACACACACGGGGTGTGATCTTGAAGTGTCAGTGTGAGATGGTAGGCTGTGTCTCACGTGCTTGGCATACATACAAACGCTCTGTCTTGCAGAGTTCGTGTTAGATGGTTGACATTGTGTAGTGTGTGGGATATTCACAGACATTGTGTAGTGTGTGGGATATTCACAGACATTGTGTAGTGTGTGGGATATTCACAGACATTGTGTAGTGTGGGATATTCACAGACATTGTGTAGTGTGTGGGATATTCACAGGTTTGTGACCTTGGAACATAAGTTTTTAGATAGAGCAGGGTAAGTGTTAGCAGCCTCTCACATGTTGGATACATACAGGATCTCACTGTTGCATGGTACGTGTGATCTCCCCCCCAGGCTCACTCTCAGCTCCTGCAGCAGTATGAGCAGCAGAAGGAGGCAGCAGAGAGCTCACACCAGCGGGGCACCCAGCAGCTGCAGCACCGCGTCACGGAGCTGGAACACGCCAACAAGGAGCTGCTGGAGAGGAGATACAAGGCCGAATCCACCATTCAGGAGCTCAAAGCCAAGTTACAAGGGGTGGAAGATGTGAGCTAACCATGGTTATCCGCGCAATGAAACCCCAGAGGAAATGTGTATATATCTATTTCTCACTGTGTTCCCCCTGAGAGCGAGGAGACTGAATCAGCCATACAGTATGTTTTACTCACTTTGTAAAGATGCATTGCAGTTTTCTGAATCTTTTCAGTCTGATTTGGCAGCTGATAACTGGATAGACAGAGAAATCCGGATTTGTCTCGTGAGGCACACATGCGCTCGCCCTGTCCTGGGAGTGAGCGGTAACGGGTCTGATCATTCTCTGCACCCCAATATCCCTCGTTTCTCGCCCTGTCCTGGGAGTGAGCGATAACGGGTCTGATCATTCTCTGCACCCCAATATCCCTCGTTTCTCACACTCTGCAGCTCTGTGCTGGGAGTGAGCGGGGTCTGATCATTCTCTGCACCCCAATATCCCTCGTTTCTCACACTCTGCAGCTCTGTGCTGGGAGTGAGCGGTAACGGGTCTGATCATTCTCTGCACCCCAATATCCCTCGTTTCTCACACTCTGCAGCTCTGTGCTAGAAGTGAGCGGTAACGGGTCTGATCATTCTCTGCACCCCAATATCCCTCGTTTCTCACACTCTGCAGCTCTGTGCTGGGAGTGAGCGGTAACGGGTCTGATCATTCTCTGCACCCCAATATCCCTCGTTTCTCACACTCTGCAGCTCTGTGCTGGGAGTGAGCGGGGTCTGATCATTCTCTGCACCCCAATATCCCTCGTTTCTCACACTCTGCAGCTCTGTGCTGGGAGTGAGCGGGGTCTGATCATTCTCTGCACCCCAATATCCCTCGTTTCTCACACTCTGCAGCTCTGTGCTAGAAGTGAGCGGTAACGGGTCTGATCATTCTCTGCACCCCAATATCCCTCGTTTCTCACACTCTGCAGCTCTGTGCTGGGAGTGAGCGGGGTCTGATCATTCTCTGCACCCCAATATCCCTCGTTTCTCACACTCTGCAGCTCTGTGCTGGGAGTGAGCGGGGTCTGATCATTCTCTGCACCCCAATATCCCTCGTTTCTCACACTCTGCAGCTCTGTGCTGGGAGTGAGCGGGGTCTGATCATTCTCTGCACCCCAATATCCCTCGTTTCTCGCCCTGTGCAGCGCTCTGTGCTAGAAGTGAGCGGTAACGGGTCTGATCATTCTCTGCACCCCAATATCCCTCGTTTCTCGCACTCTGCAGCTCTGTGCTGGGAGTGAGCGGTAACGGGTCTGATCATTCTCTGAACCCCAATATCCCTTGTTTCTCGCACTCTGCAGCTCTGTGCTGGGAGTGAGCGGTAACGGGTCTGATCATTCTCTGCACCCCAATATCCCTCGTTTCTCGCACTCTGCAGCTCTGTGCTAGAAGTGAGCGGTAACGGGTCTGATCATTCTCTGCACCCCAATAACCCTCGTTTCTCACACTCTGCAGCTCTGTGCTGGGAGTGAGCGGTAAAGGGTCTGATCATTCTCTGCACCCCAATATCCCTCGTTTCTCGCCCTGTGCAGCGAGTGAGCGGTAACGGGTCTGATCATTCTCTGCACCGCAATATCCCTCGTTTCTCGCCCTGTGCAGCTCTGTGCTGGGAGTGAGCGGTAACGGGTCTGATCATTCTCTGCACCCCAATATCCCTCGTTTCTCACACTCTGCAGCTCTGTGCTGGGAGTGAGCGGTAACGGGTCTGATCATTCTCTGCACCCCAATATCCCTTGTTTCTCGCCCTGTGCAGCGCTCTGTGCTGGGAGTGAGCGGTAACGGGTCTGATTATTCTCTGCACCCCAATATCCCTCGTTTCTCGCCCTGTGCAGCGCTCTGTGCTGGGAGGGAGCGGGGTCTGATCATTCTCTGCACCCCAATATCCCTCGTTTCTCACACTCTGCAGCTCTGTGCTGGGAGTGAGAGATAACGGGTCTGATCATTCTCTGCACCCCAATATCCCTCGTTTCTCGCCCTGTGCAGCGCTCTGTGCTGGGAGTGAGCGGTAACGGGTCTGATCATTCTCTGCACCCCAATATCCCTCGTTTCTCGCACTCTGCAGCTCTGTGCTGGGAGTGAGCGGTAACGGGTCTGATCATTCTCTGCACCCCAATATCCCTCGTTTCTCGCACTCTGCAGCTCTGTGCTGGGAGTGAGCGGTAACGGGTCTGATCATTCTCTGCACCCCAATATCCCTCGTTTCTCACACTCTGCAGCCCTGTGCTGGGAGTGAGCGGTAACGGGTCTGATCATTCTCTGCACCCCAATATCCCTCGTTTCTCACACTCTGCAGCTCTGTGCTGGGAGTGAGCGGTAACGGGTCTGATCATTCTCTGCACCCCAATATCCCTCGTTTCTCGCCCTGTGCAGGGAGTGAGCGGTAACGGGTCTGATCATTCTCTGCACCCCAATATCCCTCGTTTCTTGCCCTGTGCAGTGCTCTGTGCTGGGAGTGAGCGGGGTCTGATCATTCTCTGCACCCCAATATCCCTTGTTTCAGGCGCCTCAAAAGCGATGCAGACCACAACGTATGTAGAAGCAGAAGTACTGTGGAGTGGTACCTCATTGGTGGACGCCCGGCTGTACACTTCACGATCACGGGCTTACCCGAGTCCCAGAGCAATCCGTACTTATACATTAAACAGAAAGAAACCGCTCAGGACATGAAACGGCCGGACGTCCAGCAAAACTGTGACTTCATTCTAACTGTATATTATATGGCCAACCTTTTTTTGAGGCGTGTTACTGTCCTACGGCCCCCTACATCTGCTTTCAAATAATAGCTAAAAATGAACTAAATAACTGCAAAAATAACAAAGTACAATAAAAAACATTGTAATATTTAAAAAAAAAAAAATTACTGCGAAGAAAAAACTTGAAATCCTAATTTAAAAAAAGTATCGGTGTAAAGTGTCTCCGTGGGATTTCTGAACTCGCAGGTAAGTCTCTCGGTATTAGGAGTGATTTCCGAGGTGGGTAACGGGACCCGACTGGCGCCCACATTCACTGTCACTACAGATCTGTACGTATTTCTAACCGTTCATCTGCTCACAAAACCAATACCGGGAACAACTTCCATTTAATTACATTATTTCAATTTTAAAATCAAAAGCAAAGAAGGTACCAGCACTCCTAGATGGGGGAAGTATCGTTTGTGCACTAGGGTGGGGGGGGCGGTATGAGAGCGAAGAACTGGTGTCATTGCATCCAGACGGAGGCAGAGAGCCAGCACCCCCACATTGCAGGCACTTGTTACCACACACAGGAGGAGTTTAGTGCAGCTGCACAATTGCAGGAGGCAGGATGGGTGAGAGAAAGTTCTAATTGATGCTCTTATAACAAGAGCTACCCTCATGTTTTTATTAATTTGAATGATTTCGTATTGTGTGTGTGTATGTGTTATTTTATTTATTTTTTTCCAGTCAGTTTTGATTTATTTATTTAGTTTTTGCTCCCTCACGTGGGCTATTCCACGTGCCGTCGCAGGCCGTAAGTTGGCCACCTCTGTTAGACAATTATTGGGAAAATGCATGAACTGAAACAAATCCTGCCCTGTCCTGAGTTATAATAAGCGGAGTGAAAGAGATTAAATAGTTAATAGATGTTTCAGGTGGTTTCCAACGGGTTGCTCCCCTCTGAACCCCTTTCAAGAGGAAATCCAAGCAGGGTTTATTTCAAATTTTTTAACATAGGGGCGAAGCAGGGGTCTCTGGAGATGAATCCCATTCATTTCAGCTCTGGGGACCCCCTTCCTCCGGAGTTACAGACGCAGGTAGCCGCTCCGCTTGGCTAGCAGGGTTCATGTAATGGCGGTGTCAAAGTTCCCGTGCCCTGCGGGCCAATAAGAAGCTGTGACATCATCCGGTGCGGCTTCCTATTGGCCGCGTGACGTGGGAGCTTTAAACCGAGATACAGGATCTTCGAAGGGGGTGCAGGTTTCTCGGGAATCGGGGTCCCCGGAGCTGTAATTAACATAGATCAGCTCTGGAGACCCCCTGCTTCATTCCTATGTTAAGAAATAATAAAAACGTGCATGAAATTCTCTTTGGAAATAATGCCTTTAACAAAGGACACAGGCACTTTTATTTAATACAGCGTCCGAAGGTGGCTTCCCTTCCGTGACTTCTCTCTCATCCTCTCCCTCCCCCCAGGAAAGCCAGAGAGCGCAGCAGGAGGTGGGTTCCCTGCGGCGGGAGAACTCTGCGCTGGACGGGGAGTGTCACGCGAAGGAGAAAGAGGTGAACCGCCTACAGATGCGGCTGGCCGTGCTAGAGCAGGAGATGAAGGACAAGGAGCAGCTGGTCCTGCGGAGCAACGAGGTGCTCACTGCCACCCAGGAGCAAAAGGTTGGCATCTAAACACGGGGCCCGTAACTCGGCTGTCTCAGGCTGGTATCTCATTGGCTCGCCCACTGCTCTCACGGCCGGAGGGAGTTGCGGGGGATGTACATACTGTGTTTGATTTCACGTGTGTGTGTGTGTGTCACCGGCTGATGTCGGACACGTAAATCATTCTCCTGAGCCTCTTGTTGCAATGTAGTTGGCCTTGTTAAAGAAATGGAAACAAAAGAAACAGCGCACAACGCCAAATAGTGAAGCAAGTATTGCTATATATTAGTAATTACAGGGTAATAAATCTGCGTACATCAAAACAGTGGAATAGGTGCATTTAGTGTGTTTCACACAAGTTACCACTCAGCAACTGTTGTCAGAAGAGTCTGGAGCTTGCTTCTCTCAGCGGGGGCGCTACGTTGGTTCAGGAGCAGGATTAATGTCCAAAACCCCTCATCCAGCAGTACATCGCTCCCAAGGGGATTTCCCTTTACAGCAACCAGGCTCCGTTGCAGGTATTGGTGCTTGGTGGGACCGCTCGCGCTTCCAAGCCGTCTGGTGCAGCGCGTGTAACTCAGCGAGCAGATCCACTGTGCGGGGGTGAGACCTCAGCTCTGCAAGGGTACACTCGGCGTGCCACGTTGTCGCTCCGTCGCGGGATACTGCGTGATGACGTCACAGTCTCCGCAGCAGCGAGGGAACCGGCAGGGAGGCAGTCAGAGTCTCTCATAAGCCCAAAATTACCACCGGAAGTGATACTAGCAGGGTGAAGCCAATGGAGGCAATGGCAATATTAAAGCACTAGATAAAAATCATCCAACATGTTTCGTAGAATAAACTACTTCTTCAGGGAGAAACTTCTTCCTCTGTTTTTTACGGCCTTGTTAAAGACCTTTGGGTCCAATGTTAATGTTTTATTTCTATGCGTGTGAATAGTTTACGTGATGACCTAGTACGGGGTGGCCCAATCCAGTCCTCAAGAGCCTCGAAGACTGAGCCACCTGTGCTGAAGCAGGGATATTCCCAATACCTGGCCTGTTGGTGGCGCGTGAGGACTGGAGTTGTCCGGTCCTGACCCAGTACATGCGCTTGGGAACATGTGACAGACATGATTGTGTAAGATACTCCTCCTCTAATTACACTTCTATTGATCCAGAGGACGGCAAACTTCCCCCCCTCCCCTATATGTAAATGAAATATGGATACTTTACAAACGAGAGACAGGCCGGTCTGCAGGTATATACACTATACATCTCATGCAGCGACCTTTGACCTCGCAGACTCTACATAACACCCTCCTACGAAGTTCTCCCTACTCACCACTTGGATTGTGAGCTCACCTGGGCAGTTACTTATTTTCCTAATGTTACTGTCAGGTCTGAAGCGCTTATTCCCATTATGTTTATATTATTATGTCCTGTGTATTACTGCTGTTAAGCGCTATGTAGCGCGGTGGTGCTATATAAATAAGTCTCTGGGGCAGTGATACAGAGCAGGGCGCTACTCACACGTTCAGAATGCAATTCTCCATTTAATGTGACAGCCAAGAGCAGGGGAAAGACCACGTTTCAGGTCCCACACGGACCTTTCATCAGGTGATGGAAGTTGCCTTTCCAATGTTCTTGGCTGTCGCATTAATTGGAGAATGATGAACTTGTGAGTAGAGCGCTGCTTTGCACCTCAGTCCTAGAGGAGACCTGCACTTTGGAGAATGTGTGCTTGTTGTGTTGGCTGCACAGGCAGGATTCTCCTCGCCTGGAGCCGTTTCCCGCAGTTTGGCACTGTGCTATATAATTAAAGGCATCCATAAACCCCAGGGCAACGTGTGTCTTTCACAGGTGGCATTGGAAGTTAGTGCGGAGAAGAAGCACGTGCGTGTGGGGAAACTGGAAGCAACGATAAAGTCGCTATCTGCAGAGCTTCTCAAGGTGAGACCCAGGGACACAGTGAGGGGGGCTTGTCAGGACCGAGGGGTGTTCAGGGCTGTGGATCAGTGTGAGATGGACGCTGCAGGACGGGTCAGCCGGCTTCTCTTAGTGTACCATCAGTTTAAATCCCAGTTGCAGCTCCTTATTCACTTGGGCATAATTACGAAGTCGTCTACTGCCATAAGACCTTGGTTTATTCATGTCTGGGTGCGCCGGCGGGTGTCTGGGTGCGCCGGCGGGTGTCTGGGTGCGTCGGCGGTGTCTGGGTGCGCCGGCGGGTGTCTGGGTGCGCCGGCGGGTGTCTGGGTGCGCCGGCGGGTGTCTGGGTGCGCCGGCGGGTGTCTGGGTGCGCCGGCGGGTGTCTGGGTGCGCCGGCGGGTGTCTGGGTGCGCCGGCGGGTGTCTGGGTGCGCCGGCGGGTGTCTGGGTGCGAAGCTAAAACACATTGATTTCTCAGGAAGATAAAGAACTAAGAAAAATATATATCAGAGCTAGAAAGAGACATATATCAGAAAATATAAAACACAGACAAGAATCCTAGGAACTGTTTGAAATAACAGACAGAGCTAAAAAAAAAAAACACGGTCACACCTGTCAGAATATAGATTTTAGCTTATAGACAATGTATGGGAAACCAGGAAAAGAATCTTATCACTAAAAATGTCCTCCTGTTTCATGCTGCCCTAAAATCCTTCGTAAGAAAACCAACTTATAAGGAAACATTTTAACCTATTGTGTGCTGAAAATATATATTGCTATACTACTGAATATAAATATATATCAGCCATGACTCACCGATCAAATAACATTTGATGTATGGTGCAGTGTACTAATAATAATATTATTATTATTATTAGGACTGAATTATTAATATTATTATTTCTGGGAAATGACCTGAGTGTGCGTGGGATTCCTCTATCCAAGAGTGTGTGTGTGTGTCCACAAATATACCATGTATATTACAAAGTACTGTAGAAACAGGGAATTAATAAATAATAAAGCATTATTCAAGCTCGGTGAGCTGATTGGGTGCGCAGGCTTGCAAGGCGCTGTAATAATTCTCCTCTTCCCACCGCGTGCTCTGAAGGCGAACGAGATCATTAAGAAGCTGCAGGGAGACCTGAGGGGCCTGATGAGCCGTCTGAAACTGAAGAACACGGTGACCGTGCAGCAGGAAAAGCTACTGGCAGAGAGGGAGAAACTGATCCAGGAGGAGCAGAGGGAGCTGCAGGATGCCAGGCAGAGTCTGCGGCTTAGAGAGGAGGAGGTGAGGGGGGAGAGGGAGCTGCAGGATGCCAGGCAGAGTCTGCGGCTTAGAGAGGAGGAGGTGAGGGGGGAGAGGGAGCTGCAGGATGCCAGGCAGAGTCTGCGGCTTAGAGAGGAGGAGGTGAGGGGGGTGAGGGAGCTGCAGGATGCCAGGCAGGGTCTGCGGCTTAGAGAGGAGGTGGTGAGGGTGGAGATGGAGCTGCAGGAAGCCAGGCAGGGTCTGTTTTTGTTGAGTTACCTGTTGTATTACCAAGCTGACTAGTCTTCCAGATAACCCTCTGTTCAGGAGATAAATAAAATAGTGGGTTGGTGTTGGGGGGTTAAAGTGACTGCAAATAAGTTTCCTTGCCAGCGAGAAAATCAATAAGGAGAATGTCATTCACCAGCGCAAATAATCTAAATAGAAACACTGCATGAAATACAGAACAACATGTTTAAAGCACAGCAATTTTATACGGGTTGGGGAGATATCCGGACTTCCAGGTGGGATAATCTCAGAGATAATCGGGCTGAGCTGCCTTTTATTTAATGTTCTTGTTTCAGGCCGGAAAACTGCGAAATCAGTTAGACGCAACAGCGCAGAAACTGGAGGAGAGCAAACAGCTCCTGATGACCAATGAGAACGGTGATTAATAACCTTAATACCACACCCTGTGCTGCTCTTATTCACCTGGCGCCCGTCACGCTGCTCCTTTTCCCCCCTTGCGCCCGTCACGCTGCTCCTTTTCCCCTCTCACCCTCGTCACGCTGCTCTTCTTCCTCTTGCTCTCGTCATGCTGCTCTTATTCACCTCGGTCTCGTCGCGCTGCTCTTATTCACCTCGGTCTCGTCGCGCTGCTCTTATTCACCTCGGTCTCGTCGCGCTGCTCTTATTCACCCCGGTCTCGTCACGCTGCTCTTATTCACCTCGGTCTCTTCACGCTGCTCTTATTCCCCTCTCCCTGCTCTTATTCCCCTCGCCCTCGTCGCGCTGCTCTTATTCCCCTCTCGCCCTCGTCGCGCTGCTCTTATTCCCCTCTCCTTGCTCTTATTCCCCTCGACCTCGTCGCGCTGCTCTCATTCCCCCCTCTCCCTCATCGCGCTGCTCTCATTCCCCTCTCCCTCGTCGCGCTGCTGTTATTCCCCTCTCCCTCGTCGCGCTGCTCTTATTCCCCTCTCTCCCTCGTCGTGCTGCTCTCATTCCCCTCTCCCTCATCGCGCTGCTCTCATTCCCCTCTCGCCCTCGTCGCGCTGCTCTCATTCCCCTCTCGCCCTCGTCGCGCCGCTCTTATTCCCCTCTCGCCCTCGTCGCGCTGCTCTCATTCCCCTCTCGCCCTCGTCGCGCTGCTCTTATTCCCCTCTCGCCCTCGTCGCGCTGCTCTTATTCACCTCTCGCCCTCGTCGCGCCGCTCTTATTCCCCTCTCGCCCTCGTCGCGCCGCTCTCATTCCCCTCTCGCCCTCGTCGCGCCGCTCTCATTCCCTTCTCGCCCTCGTCGCGCTGCTCTCATTCCCCTCTCGCCCTCGTCGCGCCGCTCTCATTCCCCTCTCGCGATGGGGAGAGGGAGGACGGACGCCTCCAGACAGTGTTTTGGTGCCTCTGTGTGTCGCTGATCTTTTCTCTCACGGGTACATTATTTCTGTGCAGTTATTTCATGGTTGAACAAACAGCTCAATGAAAACCAGTCTGCAAAGAGCCAAGAACTGCCCGGCAGCGCCCCCTTTAGGATGTCCGGGTCCCCCAGCCAGGCGGTAAGTGGGTTATCAGGAGTTGGGTTACCCCTGCCTTCAGGCCTGTACATGCACCTTTCGTGCGATCCCGCGCCCGGTGCCTCGGCGTTTGAAAGCCGCACCTCTGCCTCAATGTTTCTGACCCTGTTCCTCACACCCGGCTTGGTTTTGTCTGTGCAGCCAGAGTACCGGTTACCCTTCCTCGCCTCTCGCATGAGCTACCCCGTCCCCTCTTCGTACCACTTCAAGTCCTCCTACATACCTCCCGCTGCTTCCACCCACCAACCCTCACTGGAGGTGATCCGCCCCGGACCAAGGGTAAGCGGTCAATCTTCTGGACGTGTGAGCCGTCGGGGTGTTGGTCTCTGCAGGGAATGCGTATGGTGCATTGTATAATGGTGAAGAGTATTTGTAACCAAGCTAACACACACGAATAGACTTCTTGGTTTCTTGTCCTTTAAAAGGGAAAGCAGTATTGCTGCTTTAGTTTTATTGGTTTGAAGCAGGAGGTCTCCGGAGCGGGACTGCATTTATTGCAGCTCCGGTGACCCCTGATTCCCGAGATACAAACCTCCGTAGGGGGGGTGCCGGTAGAAGCTCTGGCCAGGCTATCCAAACGACAGTTGAAATGTTTTATGTCAGGCGGGCCAATAGGAAACTGTGACATCATATCTGGCGGCTTCCTATTGGCCAACGTGACCGGGACATTTAAACGTGTGGAGCCATTATCAGCGCCCCCTAGTATTTCAGAAAGCTTGGGATCTCCGTAGCTGGTTCGAAACCCCCCCTGCTTCCCACTTAGGGGAAAACATTTTTTTGGGGGGAACATATGCTCCTTTAAACCCTGATCTGTCTTGGGGGGGCCCTTACGGGGGTTTGGGAACCGCTGCTGTAGTGCATTTAGTGGGACGGAAGGACTGCTGTCATAATACAAACTGATTTCTCGTTCTGTGCTGCCCATCGCTCTCGGACGGGCGTCGAGTCTGACCCTCTCCTCCCTTTCCAGGTTCAGTACAGCAATCTGTTTCCAAAAACAAATCCCCCGTGTGCGGGGACACAGAATCCCGGCTCGGCTCCCAGTGCAAATAAAGAAAAGTAAGTCTGTCTCCCTATACATCCCTCCTGGGAGCTGTCCCCCGATCAGAGCACATGCGCATGCGTTGCACGGTGCAGAACGTGCTGAGCGAGATGTTGCCCTTGTTTCAGTGGGGAGGCGGCAGGTTTGGACTTAAAATACCTGAAGAAGAGAAATGGCGTCTTTCCTCTGCGAGGACTCAACCACAACCTGGCGAGCGGCACAGGTAGGGCCAGGGAGGGGTTATCTTTACCGCTGTAACACAGGTAGGGCCAGGGAGGGGTTATCTTTACCGCTGTAACACAGGTACGCCCAGGGAGGGGTTATCTTTACCGCTGTAACACAGGTACTCCCAGGGAGGGGTTATCGTTACCGCTGTATCACAGGTACGCCCAGGGAGGGGTTATCTTTACCGCTGTAACACAGGTACTCCCAGGGAGGGGTTATCTTTACCGCTGTATCACAGGTACGCCCAGGGAGGGGTTATCTTTACCCCTGTAACACAGGTACGCCCAGGGAGGGGTTATCTTTACCGCTGTAACACAGGTACGCCCAGGGAGGGGTTATCTTTACCACTGTAACATAGGTACGCCCAGGGAGGGGTTATCTTTACCACTGTAACATAGGTACGCCCAGGGAGGGGTTATCTTTACCACTGTAACATAGGTACGCCCAGGGAGGGGTTATCTTTACCACTGTAACACAGGTAGGGCCAGGGAGGGGTTATCTTTACCGCTGTAACACAGGTACGCCCAGGGAGGGGTTATCTTTACCGCTGTAACACAGGTAGGGCCAGGGAGGGGTTATCTTTACCGCTGTAACACAGGTACGCCCAGGGAGGGGTTATCTTTACCGCTGTAACACAGGTACGCCCAGGGAGGGGTTATCTTTACCCCTGTAACGGCACATTTCTCATAAACAGAAAGTATATAGATTAAACAGCACTCTAATAGTGTAATGAAGATAAAAAATTACTGTGGTGCACAGGACCCTGGAGGGACCCTATACCCTCCTCCAAGACAATATATAACACAAAGGGAAGGGACGCAGCACTCAAACGAAATAATGAAAGGAAGCCGAAATGTCAAAAAGAGATTTTACTAGAGTATAGCCACAAAATACCAGGGCATGTAGCGTTTACTGTGCTATTACTCAGAGTAGTGTGAATAGCAAAAAGTCCGTTTCCAGAATATAGTACAAACATACAATTGATGTGCACAAAATGGAATGGGAGAACAAACGGGAAGGGGAGGGAATGGAGGAGGAAAAGACAAGGGAAAGGGGGAGGGAGGGAACAAGACAAAGATAAGGGGGGCAACGTTTTGGGGTGTAATGCCCCTTCTGGACCGTTCCCCAAGATCACAGCGATCAAAAGTACTTCCCTTATGTCCTATAAGGACAATGTCTCCCAACAAGTAAAAAATGCACTGGCAAAGAGGGTGAACTGAGTATACATGTGACCAAAGGATAACAATGCAATATCCAGCCTAATGACTGGTAGCAGTGCTAATTTGAGTAAAGCCCAACGGGCTAATGGCTATAAGGTAAGTCAAAAGGTGTACCTATGGCAGACAGGATAATAATGCAATATCAGGCCTAATGACTAGCAGCAGAGCTGATCAGAAAAATACTGATAGTGCTTAGGAACTCCTGTCCTGGAAGAGCCAAAACTCAATGTATAAGCTGCTTTGAGCTGCAAAAGCCAATAATGGTGTAACAAGGTCAGTCATGTGAATGGTGAGGTCACCACTTAGCTGGTCAGGAGTATTACTTGCACCCAAATCCAGAAATGTCTCTGGCAGCAGCACTAGGAACTCTGCCGGTCGCCTCTGTTTCTCATAAACAGGAACAAGCTTCAGCCATAAATAAGTGACAGGAGTCCTGTTCCCAAGAGCTTACATTCCAGACAGGTTGTCAACATGTCCTGCCGTTGCCAGGGACCTGGTATTACCCATCCACTGCTCCTTGAGACCTGACTAGACAGATGACAGTTTTGCCGGGTGTATGAAGCCCAGTTACGTCGATTTGTCCATCAGCCATTTTGTCTTCTTTCCACATTACAGAGCACATGAAACCCTCGTCACTGACCATCACCCAGGCCAGGCCTCCCCCTGCCGCCTCCGCCTACTTCCCTGGACAGACGTCTCCTTCCTCTTAATCCAAGACCTCGACTAGTTTCCTAGGTCTCCGAGTAGAGACTCAAATAGTTTTTTGGGACCCTCTGTGTGCACTGGAGAAGAAGAAGAGATCTCCCCCCTGTGAATCGGCAGAAAACCATGCGCTCGATCACATGATCCCTCCAGCAGGGAAGAAGAATCCTTTATTTAATGCCTAGTGCCGTTATGGGTCCATGTGCTGAAGCCGTCTCCGTGCGTGGTCTCCGGGCCTTCCCCACTGTTCTTATATTGGTGTGATGGCAGCTTGTTTTAACTAAATTACTTTAAAATGTACATTTTTTTTTAAAGGGGAGAAAATCTTCTTGTTTGTGAGCGTTTGAGATAAAATGCAAGAGATCTGTACTACATGGGTCTAACCTGACTGCAGTGCATTACCAATAGATTTGGCAGCCAAGGGGTTAAACGTTGCTCTGTTCACCTTTTCTTTGGCCAGTCTAGAAATGATTTGCTTAACGTCAGACTAAAAACCAGAAGAGAAACTTTTACGCCCATAATCATCTTTCTCTTAGTCCTTCCATGGCAGTGCATGCTGGGTTCCCGTTCCCAGTCCATATCTTAGTCCTTCCATGGCAGTGCATGCTGGGTTCCCGTTCCCGTCCCCAGTCCATATCTTAGTCCTTCCATGGCAGTGCATGCTGGGTTCCCGTTCCCGTCCCCAGTCCATATCTTAGTCCTTCCATGGCAGTGCATGCTGGGTTCCCGTTCCCGTCCCCAGTCCATATCTTAGTCCTTCCATGGCAGTGCATGCTGGGTTCCCGTCCCCAGTCCATATCTTAGTCCTTCCATGGCAGAGAATGCTGGGTTCCTGTTCCCATCCCCAGTCCATATCTTAGTCCTTCCATGGCAGTGCATGCTGGGTTCCTGTCCCCAGTCCATATCTTAGTCCTTCCATGGCAGTGCATGCTGGGTTCCCATCCCCAGTCCATATCTTAGTCCTTCCATGGCAGAGCATGCTGGGTTCCCGTCCCCAGTCCATATCTTAGTCCTTCCATGGCAGGGCATGCTGGGTTCCCGTCCCCAGTCCATATCTTAGTCCTTCCATGGCAGGGCATGCTGGGTTCCCGTCCCCAGTCCATATCTTAGTCCTTCCATGGCAGGGCATGCTGGGTTCCCGTCCCCAGTCCATATCTTAGTCCTTCCATGGCAGGGCATGCTGGGTTCCCGTCCCCAGTACATATCTTAGTCCTTCCATGGCAGGGCATGCTGGGTTCCTATCCCCAGTCCATATTTTAGCACGTTTGGGCTGGAGATCCTTTTTTGTCTCTAGCTAAACGTGCTCATGTGCAGCCTACAATCATCACCTGATTACACCTCCAACTTGATCCCCCAGTGTCCTGCACCGAGAGGTTTTTTGCCGTTCTCTGCCACGATTTTAGGTGTACAAGTTCATTGGTTACAGCTTGCAAATGGAATACAGCCGAGGTAGCTTTTCATCCGGACACAGAACTGTTGCCAGATTGTCGTGACAGCCGTAAGGACTCGTGCGTGAGACGAGCTGGACACGAAACCTTCACTAGAATCATGTCCAACCAGATCCAACTGTACAATATTCCAGACCATAGATATATGCAAAGCTATACTAATTACAAAAGGGCCCTTTTCTCCTGCTACCTCTCCTCTTAAAGCGTGTTTAAATTTCACTACAGACGTTTGCTAATTGTTTTGCGGTGTCAAATTTGTACATTTGTTAATAATCAGTGTGTTTACAAACCGGCGTGCCACATCACAGTTGAAAAATGAAAGATTCAGTTATTAAACATGCTTCACGTGACCCGGTGGTCAGCTTTTATTATTCATTTCAATAGATAAGTCCTGCATATAGTAAATATGGAATGCTGAACTCCAGTCCTCAAGCACCCCCCCCCCCCCCCCCCCAGTCAGGTTTTCAGGATATCCCAGCTTCAGCGCAGGTGGCTAAATCAGAGGCTCAGCCCTCAGTCAACCCCTCTGCTGAAGCTGGGATATCCTGAAAACCTGACCTGTTGGGGGGGCCTGGGGACTGGAGTTGAGCCCCTGTACTAAATGATTAATGCATATGCTTGGCACTTGGGAGGGTCTCTGCAGAGAAATTACTTAAAAGCATTAAGTCCCACAGTGCAGGTAACGTAATAATTCAAATTGTAATTGGTACCTTGGAAATATTCAAAGCCCATTTAGTAGAACGGTTACCTTAATTATGTCCCGTTAAAATTGTATATTTTTCCCTTCGCACATCAGCTACTTCTAACCAATTGCTATACAAACAGTATCTGAAGTCTTAAGTGATGGGACATTCATCAAAACTGGGCGAGTTAAGATGGTAAAAACCACTGCTCGTGGAAACGTTGTATATAGAATGTGAGATGAGATGCGCAGGGACACCGTGTATTAAAGTTTACTGGTAAAAACACGACAATAGATCAGTAATGCCCTTACAGGAAAAGACATTATTTTAAGCAATATCACCCAGATCCCCAGGTGACGACGCTGATCGCGATCCCTCTCTGCAGTGTCTGTCGGGCATGTCGGTCCACAGCCATCAGAGCAGTTGTTCGAATCGTCCACGCGGGAAAAAAATGGTCGCCGTACTCCATATCCACGCTTTGCGTCTCGCTGTTAGTAGACGGGTTACCTGCTAGCTCAACCCTGAAGAAGTGGACTGGTGCCACGAAACGAGTAGGGCATTGGGGTACATCTGTTCCCTTACCCGACAGTCTCCTGGAGAGCGCTTGCAGTAACGTGGCAGCTACGTTTGTTGCAGCTCAGCCTTGGACTGGCTGTGTTATGAGGATTACTCCCCTAAGCAATTTAGGACCATTAACCGTCCACCCCCGTGAGACGCAGTGTGTATACGGAGAACGGCAACCATCTTTTCCCGCGTGGAGGATTCAAACGACTTCCCCGGCCACTCTGCGGACAGACACAGAGGAGAGGGATCTCGATCAGCGCTGGACCCGCATATCTGGGTGATCTTGCTTAAAAGAGCTCTTCCTGTAAGGGCCTTACTGATCTATTGTACTGTGTTTTACCAGTAATCCTTAAAATACTCTGCGTCCCTGCGCTTCTCTTATCTTTCCCATGACTGCATCTAGATATCGAGCCAACTTTGTGAAAAAACAGGTGTAAAATCAGCGCTTATGCAAACAACAAATGTATAAATAAAAACAACCTTAGATACAATGTTCAAACGGTAGTCCTGGAGCTGCCTAAAGAGATTGTTCTGGTATCTTCCACCCAGACTTGGATAGGTAGAAAAAAGGCAACCTCCTCTGGCGCTGAGGCAAGGGTGTAGATAGATGAATTTGAATTTCTTCTGTTAGACAGTGACCTCAGGAAAGGAGAGAAAAAGACAAAACATGCAGGAAGCCTGCAATAGTGTATTACCCCGGGATAACAAAGATATAAATATAAGGAGCAATTTATTACAAAGTTAAAATGACCATAAAATACAATGCTATACAAACATGATTAAAATAAATATATAAGTGCCTAAGCACTGGGTGATTGAAAGAATGCCTAAGCACTAGCCAAAACGTGGAACTTTGGCCAAGATTTCCGTGATTGCTCCGTCGAATCCCTGACGAAGAAACACATTATTGGAGGTTTTGAAACGCGTTGGAAGGTTTTCTGGCACCGCAGGGACACCGTAGCAGTGGACAATCACTGGTGACGTCAACGGGCGAACGGATCGTGTGTTTTCCAGGAAGCGATTCACGACGGAGCACAGAAACTGATCCCCGGCAGAAGCAGACGAAAACACCCCATGGCAAGCGGTTAACCCGGCGGCAAAGACCATTAAACCAGTGCTTAATACCTATTCACATCTGGTGAGTAGGTTTCCAGTTTTAACCAGACGGAGCAATCACGGAAATCTTGGCCAAAGTTCCACGTTTTGGCTAGTGCTTAGGCATTCTTTCAATCACCCAGTGCTTAGGCACTTATATATTTATCGCACAGCTCGTTTCACATAATAAAGGTCAAACACCGCTAGCTGCCCCTAAAACCATGTAACTTGGCCACCTGTGTAAGGCTTCCCCACTGCATTTAAATTAAATGCCGGAGGATCGCGTGAGGTCCCTGCAACACTTACCCAGATTCGGCCGCGCTGTGATGCGTTGCCATGGCAACGCAGCGTCAAATAACGCCGTGGGGTTACGTGACCCTGCAGTGTCATTTGATACAGCTCTAAGGTAGGGAGGGGGGGCATGGATGACGAAGCAGGGAAGACAGGGGGCGCAGTACAAAATGTTTGTGCTCCTCTGACAGGACATTCTATGTCAGTAAATATTGTATATACAGGCAATCCTCGGTTATCCGACACAATGCGTTACTGAAAATGGCGCTGTAAAGCGAAACGCGTTTTCCCATAGAAACACTGTTTAAATTAAAGGTTCCGTTCCTGAAGGCATTTTTTTTTTTTTCAACTTTTATTTTATTGGTAATTCACATGTTCAACAGACATTGCATGCATTTCTATTAATATCGTTTTCAAAACCGTGTCATGTGTCCATGTATTCTTACTGTCAACAGATTATCACAAGACATACTGGGAAGACCGACAGACATACATCACTAATCTGAAGGAAAGGGGTGTAAGGGTATCGGAAGGCGGGGGGGGGGACCTTCCGCCGTGGTTCCGTTGGGAGCTCTACATCTTCCGGCCCATCGCTTCCTGGGGGACTAGATTTTCCTCGGCATCATCCACCATCCCGATGGGGCTCCTTTCAGATCAACCCAGGTATTTCTAAATTGTCTTGTATGCCTATTCTTGTGCTACCACCCCAGAGGAGAACGCACTCCTCTCTATCATTGCCAAATCGTGGACCTTTCCACCCCCGGTATGTCTGTCTGGGCCAACCACGGCGTCCAGACTTTTAGGTAATTTGTGCCAGTATCGTTGACCAAACTTGTAAGTTTCTCCATCTGGCAGACTGTCCAAATTCTGTTCCGAATTGTAGCTATCAATGGAATCTCATTTTGTTTCCAACGTGCTGCGATCTCCCCCCGTACTGCCGTTGCGAAATGCGTTATCAATTTATGAGCATGTTTGGGGAGGCCCGGGAGCGGTCTATTTAGGAGGAACAACCACGGGTCTGACGGGACCTCTACGCCTAGGATCCTGTTCAGCCAATCTTTGATTGATTGAGTCCCAGACCGTGGCTACCAGAGCTCTGGAATAGGGAAGCATGCTTTAAACTGGTTTCAGTCCAACCTATCAGGAAGATCCCAACATGTGTCCATCTCAGGCTCTAACTCCAACCCCCTGGATATCACCTGTGGTGTCCCGCAAGGCTCTGTTCTGGGGCCCCTACTCTTCTCAGTGTTCATTAATGATCTTCCCACAGCTTGTAAGGAAGCCTCAATACACATGTATGCAGATGACACAATCCTATATGCACACAGCCATAGCCTCTCTGACCTTCAACACATACTTCAGTCTGACTTTTTGAGACTCGAAAACTGGATTTCCCAAAACAAACTGTTTTTAAACACTGACAAGACTGTAACAATGGTATTTGGGACCAATACTAAATTCTTAAAGCTTCCAGCGACTGAGCTCCATATTAGAACCAACACTAACACCACCCTAACCCCTGTCACTAGTTTTAAATACCTGGGCTTATGGTTTGACTCCCACTTAACATTCAGGATGCACATTGATACCCTGACAACCAAGACCTATGCCAAACTAGGGGTACTTTACAGGAACAAATCCTCCCTAAGTCTCCTGGTCAGAAAGCGTATCGCACAGCAGATGCTAATGCCAATTATTGACCATGGAGACATAGTATATGGCTTGGCACCTCAAACCCACCTTAGCAAACTTGACACCCTCTACAATTCAATTTGTCGTTTTGTTCTCCAATGCAACTACAACACACATCACTGCGAAATGCTCAAAGAACTAGATTGGTCATCACTAGAGTAGGCGCAAAGTTCACCTTTCCTGTCTTGCCTTTAAATTCTTTATGGGCAAGCTACCCAGCTACCTGAACAAGCTCCTCACCCCTACCACATGCAGCACCTATCACCTGAGATCAGACTCCAAAAGACTGTTCATGGTCCCAAGGCTCAACAAAGTATCCGGCCGTTCCTCCTTCTCTTACCGTGCACCCCAAAACTGGAACAACCTACCGGAGACTCTCACATCCACCACCAGTTTAAGTTCTTTCAAATCTAAGGCTGTCTCACATTTTAATCTGGTCTGTAACTGTTTCATTCGCCCATAACATATTTTCTTTAACTGCGCATGCAATGTCTTGTATATAATGTATACCCTGTTCATTTATGTAACTGTATTTGTAACCATGTATTATTTGTCTTAACTCTGTGCCCAGGACCTACTTGAAAACGAGAGGTAACTCTCAATGTATTACTTCCTGGTAAAATATTTTATAAATAAATAAATAATTTTGGGGCAAGACCACAGCATGTGTAAGAGGTCTGCTTGCTGTCCACATTGTCTAGGGCACAATGGGGAGTAACTAGGCAGAAATTTAGCCAATTTTGTGGGGGGTGTAGTACCATCTCATCATAACTTTATATGCTTTCTCCCGTAGGGTCGTGCACATGGAACTTTTGGAAACTGCCTCTGCAATTTTCGTCCATTCCTCCAGTTCTAGAACCTCCCCTAAGTCCGTCTCCCATTTGGTCATATATCCTAACTTTTCTGTCACTGTCGAGCCAGAACCCGTTACTTCTTTGTGCAACTGCGATATAAGTCCCTTTGTGGTCGTCTCTGATTGACAGAGCTTTTCGAAGTTCGTTAATTGGTTTAGAGGTTGTTGAGCCTGATAGAATGCTCTGACCTGGAGGTATCTGAAGAATTCAGCATTTGGGATCTTTTTATTCGATTTGAAGATATCGAATGTTTGTATGCCTCTTCTACCCTCCAGATCTACTAATCTATTAATGTGTTTAGTTTTCCAGATTGTGAAATCAGTACTGACCAGTCCTGGAGCAAATAGAGGATTGTCCCATAATGGGGTCATGCCCGATGTTTTGTGGGTCAATTTGCATTTGAGCCTAGTGTTCTCCCACACCGAGCGTGAGTTGGTCATTGAGGAAAGCGGCATTTTGGTGCTTGATCGCACCTTTTTGGGGAGCCAAATTAGACTTCTCAGTTCAACCGGGGAGCAAATCTCCTTTTCTATCGTGACCCATCTTTTTGAGTCCGGGTTGGTGTGTTATAGCACAATTTGGCATAATTGGGCCGCCTTGTAATAAGAAAACAAGCAAGGTACCGCTAGCCCACCCACCCCTGTTTGTTTGCGCATTATCTGCTTACCCACTCTCGCTCTCTTCCCTCCCCAGATAAATTTATCTATCTCTGATTGAAGCGCGAGGGTGTCCTTCAATCCTAGAGTCACCGGAAGGGTCTGGTAGAGATATAGGAGGCGAGGAAGCAGATTCATCTTGATGCAATGGATCTTCCCTATCCAAGAAATTTTGTAGTTGGCCCATCGCCTTTACGTCCCTTTTCAGGGCGTGCATCAATTTGGGGTAATTTGCCTGGTACAGCAGTTTGGTTGTCTTAGTTACGTTAATTCCTAGATACTTAATTTGCTTTTGCTGCCATTTAAAGTTGAAGTTGAGGGTGATCCGCTTCTCCAGCTGTTTTGGTAAGTTTATATTCATGGCATCTGATTTACTGTCCCGGCCAGCTTTAATCTAAAGCTTGCTGGGTTAAATGCGGGCCAACCGCGGGGCTTTTCTCTGATTGAATCGGAGTTTCCCGCGCGGTGGCCGCTTCAATAGATAAGCGCTAATGGCGCTTATTATTGAAAGCGCTCGAGGCGCGGGAAAACCGGCCGAAGATAGCCGCGCGCCGTCCGCAGCTATTTTTAACCCGCGGAGGCAGCCGCTTTAGATTAAAGCTGGCCGGCGCTGTAGATTGATTAATTTTGAATCCAGAGATCCTGTTAAATCTCCCCAGTAAATCGAACAGGTTTGGTAGAGAGGTAAGGGGTCTAGATATTGTCAGGAAAACATCATCCGCATACAGTGCCACCTTATGCGACTGGCTTCCGATGACAATACCTGAAATATCTTTGCTGTCTCGTATCTGAGCAGCTGAGGGTTCCATGCATAGAGCAAAGAGAAGTGGGGAGAGCGGGCAGCCTTGCCTCGTTCCGCTCCTAATAGAAAAGGGGTCCGAAGCGAATCCCTGGTGGGTGACCCTGGCTGACGGTTCCGAATATAGGGCAAATATAGCTTTTGTCAGTTTCTCTCCCAACCCAAATGCTCCAAGCGTGGTCTCTAAATATGGCCAGTCTATCCTGTCAAAGCTTTTTCTGCGTCCAGACTGAGCGCCATAACTGGTATTGATCTTGAATTGGCTATTTCTAACAGATCAATAATTCGTCTGGTATTATCTGCCGCCTGTCGACCCGCGATAAACCCGACTTGACCTGGGTGCACCAGCCTGGGCAGGATCAGATTCAATCTGTTGGCCAATAATTTAGCATAGATTTTAATGTCCGAATTAATCAGGGATATTGGCCTGTAGCTTCTACAGTCCTGTGGGTCTTTACCCTGTTTATGTATTACTGAGATTGACGCCTGGAGCATGTGCTGGGGGAAAGGGGTGCCTCCCAATACTTGGTTAAACTTACGGAGGAGATACGGGGTCAATTGTTTCTTGTATTTTTTGTAATACAAATTTGAGAATCCGTCAGGACCCGGGGCTTTAGAGGGTTTCAGATTTGTGATAACCTCAGATACTTCTTCCAAGGTGAAGTCCCTTCCCATTACCTCTCTATGTACCTCGCTCATACCTGGCAGATTCGAACCCCTCAGGAAATCCTTCAGGGCCCTCTCTGTGCCAGAGCAGCGGATCACCTTCCCTCCATCATATAATTTCTCGTAAAAGTTCTTGAATTCCCCCACTATATTCTTAGGGTTGGCAGAGATTGTGCCTGATTGTGTTCTTATGGCTTGGATGTTATAGTTCTTATCCCTGGGGTTAATCATCTTGGCCAAAAGGGTATCTGGCTTGTTTGCTTTTTCAAAGAATTTCCTCTTTGACCAAGTCAGCGCCTTCTCAGCCTGAGAGGTAAGGAGCAGATTCAGCTTAATCTGCGTGTCTTTAATCTTCTGAAGGGTAGCTGGGTCGGGAAACCTCTTATGCTGATCCCACAAGTTTTTCAGTTCAGTCTGATCTTCTATGATTTTTGCATTTCTCTCTCTTTCTCTTTGCTGCTAGACTAATGAAGACCCCTCTTAGTGTTGCTTTATGTGCCTCCCAGAGGGTGATATGGGATCGAACGCTTCCTGCATTTTCTCTAAAGAAATGTGTAATTTCCCCTCCTATCTTCTCTTTTAATTCAGGTATTTTGAGTAGGGATTCATTTAGTTTCCAATTTGCTCCTGGTCTGTCCATCCCTATTTGTGCGCACCTTAGCTCTATGGGTGCATGATCTGACGACGAAATATCGTGGATCCCAGTGTGGGTGATCTGTGGAACCAGTCTACTAGTGACAAAGAAGTAATCGATTCTGCTGAAGGAGTTATGTGGATGTGAGTAAAATGTATAGTTTTTGTCTAAAGGGTGAGATTCCCTCCACACATCGACCAACCCTAGGCCTCTTAAACCATTTTCTAGGGCCTTGGGCCTTGTCTGTGATCCAGTCCTGGGGGGCCCTGATCTATCTAGGTCTGCGTTCAGCACCGAGTTAAAGTCACCTCCTACTATTAGGGCGCCTTTGGCATGCTTCTGGATTGCTGTAAATGTTGCTGCGTAAAACTCACCATCGTGTCCGTTTGGCGCATATATTGACACTTTTGTGATGGGTTGCTGATGTATGGACCCTGCCAACAGGAGGAACCTCCCTTCTCTATCTTTTTTGACTGTGTCTACTACCAGATCCACTCTTGTGTATGAGTATTGCAACTCCCCGTTTCTTCTCCTTTGCAGAGGATAGAAACACCTGTGTGAAGTGTTTGTCAAAGTATTTCGGGAAGCTGGCGGAGCTAAAATGAGTCTCTTGGATTAAGACAATATCAGCTCCCTTTCTCCTATAATCCGTGAGAGTCACCTTTCTTTTACGGGGCAGTTTAACCCTTTGGCGTTATGTGATATAACAGTCAGCGTCATAGTGTGAGCCTGTTCTCACCTATCGTAAGTCGTGGTCCCATGCTAAGTGACGCGGCGACACCCGAGAGCCTCCGCCGCCCTGCAGCTCCTCGAGCCCCAACGTTGCACCACCTAGGCAGAAGATAGGGAGGGGGAAGACACAGAGGGGACACAGGATACATAGGGGAAGATACACAAAATGGGAAAGAAATCAATGGCCCATGACCATTGTCCTTCCCATGCCTTCAGGACGTGGGAATCCGTTGGAGCCTCCCCCCGTTCTCCTCCCTCCAACCTGGTGGCTCCAACCCCACTCCTCCTAAGGACTTTCTCGGGTCCCGGGTGGCGTCCCCGGGCCGAGGTTGTAGGCCCATGACAACGACCAGACCGCGTCCCCAGCCAGCGACTGCGTCTGGAATTTTGACTTAAAGCATCTTTACTGCTAAAGTTCTTATTTCCATCGACCTGCTATATGTAATCTACCATTACTACGCTCTGCTGTAGATCCCTATGCCTCTAGATTCCCTAGGGTATTTGCTGAAGTTGCTTGTTAGTTGCTAGCTAGATCCTGTGTGATTTCTAACTAAGCATCTTAATTCCGGGTTACTAGAACTCTTAATCAACGTCAGGCCCTATCCCCTTATATTTGTAGCTGTCTCTGATCTCTTATGTAATAACAAACTCTATTCAGCTCTAATTTGCTCTATTGAACTCTATTTATTTAACCTTTAACTTATTTAAACCCCAACTGATACTCTAGTAACTTCGCCCCCGTTTTTAACTTTGTTATCCTATGTCCTATGCTGAGTTCTAGAGTCCCTCCTTCCCTGCTATCCCCTTAGCTTGATTAGCTCGTAGGTGGGCCTAAGTATGTGGGAGATAATTATGTGTGAGGTCTTTATTTAGGGGTCCCTGGGGTACCTGTAATTTCTTGCAGGTCTAGCCATCCACTGCCATCTACTGCTGAGGGTGCTATGTTCTGTGTGTGTGTGTGTGTGTGTGTGTGTGTGTGTGTGTGTGTGTGTGTGTGTGTGTGTGTGTGTGTGTGTGTGTGTGTGTGTGTGTGGTTTTTTTCTTCTTTTTTGTTGTTGAGGATGAGACCTCTCCATTGTGTATTTTATTTCCCTTCCTTTATTTTTTTTATTTTTTTTTTAAATAAACCCTTTGCTTTTCTTACCCCACTACTCCTCCCCCTTTTCCTTTATTTTCGTAGTTTTATTTTGGTTAATAATGACAGTAGACCCTGATTCCTTGTTGCTGCTGCCCCCCTCCCCGTCACGGGCCTCAATGAGTCCAAAGTTTCTTTGCCTTGGTCTTTCCCTCCGGGACTTTACTGCCGCCTCGGACCACGGCCCTTGCTCTTGTGAAGTCCTCCTGAAGGTAGTTGTGGTGTCACCCTTTCCGTCCGGATCCGGCGCCATCTTGGATGTGGCTAGTCTCTCTTCATTCAGACCTCTCGCGAGAAGTGGCTACTCCTCCTCTGTCGTCATCCGGCTCCACCCCCTTCTCATTGTGGAGTGGGAGCCGATCCAAGATGGCCGCCATTCTCGGAGGAGCGCTGCCGAGGCTGAGGGGTGGAAGTTTTAACTGACCTTAACGAGTCTCTAACTGGGCTCGCAACTGCGGAGCGTCAACTGGAACAGGTAGGTGTAGGAAGTGATCTGTAACTTGGATCTTGACCTCACTTTGAATTAAGGGGTTGCCTTTTCTTGTCCCCTTTCCTGGCATCCTTCCAAGATGGATCTGGCGCTGATCCCCCTGCGGATACCTTCTCCGGTATCTTGTCCTGGAGCCCCAGTTTGGCAAGAAAATTTGCCCCATCTTCTAGGCGCCTCAGAGTGTTGGCCGCTCCATTTTGGATCACTAGTAATCCAAACGGGTATAACCACCGATACCGGGTCCCTTCCTCCCGTAGCACTTTGGTGATGGGGGCTAGCTGCTTCCTTTTTAGGAGGGTGGTGGGGGATATGTCCTGATATACTTGTAATTTATATCCCTCGAATTCCACTTCACTCCTGGTCATTTGTCCAAATGCCTCTTTCACTCTGAAGAAGTGAAAACGAGCGATAATGTCTCGTGGGGGGTCCCCTTGCTGTGGCCGCGACCTCAGAGCTCTGTGACTGTGGTCCAGATGCAGGTCTTGCTCTGAGCGATCGGGCATTAGGTGTTGGAGCCATCTTCCCATAAACTCATCAAGGTCTGTCTCGGCTTCTGGCACTCCTCTGAACCGCACGTTATTCCGACGGTCTCGGTTGTCGGCATCTTCCTGCCTATCCATTAGATCTCTGACCGAATCTTGCACATGTGCCACTTGATTGTCAGTTCTGTGGAGGACTTTTACTGTGGCGTCCATCTTTTTCTCCAGGGAGTCCGTTCTCTCTCCCGCAGATATCTGCTCGTAGTGCTGCCAGTTCTGACTGAAAACATCTCTTTATGTCGAGACAGAATTCCCTCATATCTCTCCTCATAATCTGGTTGTCTCTGGTGTTATCCTCCCTGTCTTCTTCCTCCTCCGAGTCAGAGCCACTTCGCGCCATATCCTACTAGCCTTTGGCGCGCGCGCTGAGTCTCCTTTCGCAAAATAGTCAGTCAAGATCATGGAGGTTCATTTCGAACGGGTCCCCTTCGACATCTTGGATTTGTTAGGCAGCTTTGGATATGACTCTGGTTTTGGTGTATACGCTTTGATGCTTGTTTTTATTAAATTTGCCGCCGGCTGTGAACGAAGCTAATGGCTCACACGTCCATGCAGTTCAGCCGTCGCGCATGCGCCCCCCTGAAGGCTTTTTTAACACTAAAATACACCAAATATTTTACTCAGGCAATAAGATATGCAGCACACACATAAATTATATAGTGTAAATACTGTATTATATATATAATGTAACATAATTATTAATATAATAATATATTATATAGTATAATATAATATATATTATATACACATAAAGAACTTTGCAAAGCGTCGTAAGAGCGTTGGATAAGCCGTTTTGTCGTTGTAAAAATGAATATAGGTAGGCATTGCATAGCGTTGGATAAGCCATTCGTTGTAAAACGAGGACTGCCTGTAAAGCACTTTATTCCCTGTTAATGCAATTCCCGAGTCTAGTTGAGCTAGCAATGTAATGTAATGTGATTTGAGTGTCAGCCTGTAAAACTGAATTGCATGTGTTCATTTCTATGGAGGCAGACTCGGTGATTAGATCAGCTGAGGTGCCTGCAGGAATGGGGATTTAGAAAGGTTGGGAGCGTGGAGGTGTTAGACGTTTGGTGAGTGTGGAAGAGTGGACAATCAGGCCTGGGAATGGGCTCTCAGGAAAGAGAGCCTTTGTTCCCTGCAGACTCTGGCTCCTACCCAGTGGCAGGTCTTGAGTGCCTTAGCACACCCCCTCCTCTGGCTTTCGTGGCACCAACTCAATCTGTGCTCTGGTTGGCCAGCAGCACCTGTCCCATGTAAAGGATAGCCACCATGGGGTGTTGCTGATCAGAGCACTAATTGGGGGGTAAGATTAATGCAAATCCAGAATCCGGTGCTCAAAAGACCACACAAACAAATAATACAGTGATGATAGTCCAGTTCAATCTTTACACATATATGCAGCAGCAGCGGAGATCATGAATCCATAAACGTATAGCACAGCGTTGTATCTACACTGTGTGTGATCGTGAAGGTATTTATATCTGGCAAAAAGATCATGCCTAGTGTACAAAGTAACTGGGGCGTTACCTATAAATGGTATGCACAAATAACAGATTAAAATAAAGGTAAAAGACAATGTATTTGGACCAAAATAAACAATAATGAAAAATTAGATCATAAATACTGGCCCCTTAACAGTACTGCTGCTTGAACAGGAGAAGGTCATCTCTTGATACTCATAAGGCAATGTAGATATGGTGTGTATGGTCAGTATTCTGAAAGCCAGGGGTCATGTGTAAGATGATTTAGCCCAGATAGTGTCAACTCGGCCCTCTTTTCCAAGCACAACAAGCTCTGTTTCTTTACTTTATTTGGGGAAAGTAGCATAAAATACAGTCACCTGTGAAGAGATGTTGATGTATGAATAGTGTCTCTCTGTGGGTGCCTTGGTAGTTAAGAGCAGGTGAAAAGATAATCCTACCATACATGTCATGGAACCAGAACTACCTTTCTGACTCACCTCCCTCTCTCCTTTGCAGCTTCTGCCTGTCAGATCTTATTCCCAGCTGCATGGAGTTTGCACACACATACTGTGCCTGTGTAACTTGTAACAATGTTGCATTTCTTGCCTCCAGGCATAGAATCAGTGAGCTGCTACTGCAGTTTCTGAGATCCTCACCAGAATGGGCTAGTCTGCCTCCCCTCCTGTTTGTTCCGAGATAGTCTGTCCCAAGGCTATTCCTTTACCCACACTGCACCTCACTTCCTTTTCCACCCTGGAGACAGTGAGTACAGTACCCCTTCTCTGTTCATCTCCCATGGTGAGGCCATCTCTTTTTACCGGTTTCTAACTAATAATCACCACTACATACCATCCACAAGTATCTGTATCCTGCTGCCTTTTCCCAATAAAGTGGAGGAAATATTACAGGGCTTGGAGTGATTTAAAAGGGAACTGAGTTAATGCTATCAGGAGCCATTCACACATCAAACGTGACCCTGGCTTCAGAAAAATACAGGAGTATACAGCAGTGCTCACTCATCCAGAGGTAATGGTGGAAAAGGAAGTGAGGGGCAAGGGTCACACTAAAGGTTCAGTGAGACTGCACTAACTGTCAGCAAAAGACAGGGGGGGAAATGGGAAAGCCCAAAACTAGGAGGACTGGAGATGTTGCCAGAGCAACCAGGGGTATGACAGACTGGAAGGAAAAAGAGATACATAATGTATCCATTCCATCTGCACTGGGAGTGAACTGCAAGGAAAGTGACATCCTAGTGCAGCTAGCAGGGGGAACTGCCAAGGAAAGGGGGGCTGAAACAGAAAAGGCAGACAGGGGTATTTCTGTTCCATGACAGTCAGCACAAGTGATCCAAGATTAATTTTGAGGTATACATAGATGGAGATAAATATTAAAAAGTATATATAGAAAACAACGTTTAGTAGAGCTGAAAATCCCACTGTATGTGATGAAATAGCAGTAATATACAATGGTGGGAATAATAATTTGTACTCACACGGCCATGTGTGAGCCCCTTCACATCAACAGGGTCTTTAGGGTCAGAGATATGAACCCTCCTCATTTGATCCCCCAATTGGACCAAACGCTGTGGTGGCGAGTGACTAACGTCACTCCTGTGATCCCGGAAAGGAAAATGGACAGAGCCGCAAGTCGGGTATATACACAGTTTATTAGTAGCAAAACAAGTATAAAAACACTCACACTTTAAAAAGCACTAATCAGCTCCGGATACCACGGCGAGTCCTACGTTTCACGGTGTGTCCCTGCATACGCGTCCGACCGCAGGACCGCTAGCAGAGATCGCGTCAGGAGTACGGTGGCTGATAGTGGCCTAACCTCGAGCACGCACCGGCAGGAAACAACGCGTTTCGCAAAATAACTTCCTCAGGTTCCTGCCGGTTGCATGCTTCTCTCACAGTACTTATACCCTAATCACTAATTGACGGGTATGTCTAGGCAATCAGAGAACCATAACAGTTCATATTACTGTAGTTTATAGAGGGCCTTCCTATCGTGGGTTAGGTCATATACACACAGGAAGTACATGCGCATCAAAGTGTACATAAAAATCAAAATGAGCATACAGAACAGTGTATATAGAAATACTCCCTAGTAACATTATTATTCTATTGACCCTATATTGAGTGCGGAAATGAATCTATTATATTGAAAAGGTTGAAAGGCAGAACATTAACCTTTTCTATATTTGCTGTTTAATAAAGTCATGAAGATTTGTATTCCTGCTAATGAAAACAGATGCCTATAATAACTGACAGGCATATTCAGGTAGAGGGAACATACATGTATTATTGTCATCACACAAACACTACATAGTTTAGACATTAAAAGTCATTGGAACAGATATTATACCAAATGTTTCAAACGAATATCTAAAGATTATTCACATGCTAAGCACATATGGATGAAATGCTTGAACTAAGCACAAAAACAGAACAAGTGGAATATATCAGTCTGATGCGATTGCTCCCTCTTGTGGTGAACTCATATATTTAACATATAGTGGGATATGACCAGGGCTGCCAACAGCGGGGACAAAGGGCACTGGCGTCCCGGGCCATATAGGTCAATAAATGTTAAAAAATAGTTTTTAAAAAATGGCGGCGATTCCCCCGCGGTCCCGCCAGCAGGGCCCGCTCACCCAACGTGGGACGGAGGGGGAAGTACCTGCTCCTCCTGCGGACTGCTTTCCCCCCCCTTGTGGTCAGCTTCCCGCGCGCCCCCCGAGTCCACCTCTTGCGCGCCCCCCGAGTCCACCTCCCCCGTGCCCCCGAACCCACCTCCCGTGCCCGCCCCCCCCAAGCCCACCTCCCGTCCCGGGCAGCTGCCGCGGGGATATCGGGGGCTGGAGGAGAAGCGTCCGGCGGCAAGCTGCACCCTCCCGGTCTAGGTAAGTCACCCCACCCAGTCACTGTCACCCACCCAGTCACTGACAGTCACCCACGCAGTCACTGACAGTCACCCACCCAGTCACTGTCTCCCACCCAGTCACTGACAGTCACCCACGCAGTCACTGACAGTCACCCACCCAGTCACTGTCTCCCACCCACCCAGTCACTGACAGTCACCCACGCAGTCACTGACAGTCACCCACCCAGTCACTGTCACCCACCCAGTCACTGACAGTCACCCACGCAGTCACTGACAGTCACCCACCCAGTCACTGTCTCCCACCCAGTCACTAACAGTCACCCACGCAGTAACTGACAGTCACCCACCCAGTCACTGTCACCCACCCAGTCACTGACAGTCACCCACGCAGTCACTGACAGTCACCCACCCAGTCACTGTCTCCCACCCAGTCACTGACAGTCACCCACCCAGTCACTGTCACCCACCCAGTCACTGACAGTCACCCACGCAGTCACTGACAGTCACCCACCCAGTCACTGTCTCCCACCCAGTCACTGACAGTCACCCACGCAGTCACTGACAGTCACCCACCCAGTCACTGTCTCCCACCCACCCAGTCACTGTCTCCCACCCATCCAGTCACTGTCACCCACCCAGTCACTGTCACCCACCCACCCAGTCACTGTCACCCACCCAGTCACTGTCACCCACCCACCCAGTCACTGTCAACCACCCAGTCACTGTCAACCACCCAGTCACTGTCACCCACCCACCCAGTCACTGTCTCCCACCCACCCAGTCACTGTCTCCCACGCACCCAGTCACTGTCTCCCACCCACCCAGTCACTGTCAACCAGTCACTGTCACCCACCCACTGTCATTCACCCACCCACTGTCATTCACCCACCCACCCACTGTCATTCACCCACCCACCGTCATTCACCCACCCACCCACTGTCATTCACCCACCCACCATCATTCACCCACTCACCCACCCACTGTCATTCATTCATTCAAGTCTCATTCATTCACCCACCCACCCACTGTCATTCAACCACCCACCCACTGTCATTCATTCACCCACCCACCCACCGTCATTCATTCAACTGTCATTCATTCAACCACCCACCCACTGTCATTCAACCACCCACCCACTGTCATTCAACCACCCACCCACTGTCATTCATTCACCCACCCACTGTCATTCAACCACCCACCCACTGTCATTCATTCACCCACCCACTGTCATTCATTCAACTGTCATTCATTCACCCACCCACTGTCATTCATTCACCCACCCACTGTCATTCATTCAACTGTCATTCACCCACCAACCCACTGTCATTCATTCACCCACCCACCCACTGTCATTCATTCACCCAACTGTCATTCATTCACCCACCCACCCACTGTCATTCATTCACCCACCCACCCACTGTCATTCATTCACCCACCCACCGTCATTCATTCAACTGTCATTCATTCACCCACCCACTGTCATTCATTCACCCACCCACCCACTGTCATTCATTCACCTACCCACCCACCCACTGTCATTCATTCACCCACCCACTGTCATTCATTCACCCACCCATCCACCCACTGTCATTCATTCACCCACCGTCATTCATTCAACTGTCATTCATTCACCCACCCACCCACTGTCATTCACCCACCCACCCACCCACTGTCATTCATTCACCCACCCACTGCCATTCATTCATTCATTCACCCACCCATCGTCATTCATTCACCCACCCACCGTCATTCATTCATTCACCCATCCACTGTCATTCATTCATTCACCCACCCACTGTCATTCATTCATTCACCCACCCACTGTCATTCATTCATTCATCCACCCACTGTCATTCATTCATTCATCCACCCACTGTCATTCATTCACCCACCCACCCACCCACTGTCATTCACCCACCCACCCACCCACTGTCATTCACCCACCCACCCACTGTCATTCAAACTGTTATTCACCCACCCACCCACTGTCATTCACCCACCCACCCACTGTCATTCACCCACCCACCCACTTTCATTCACCCACCCACCCACCGTCATTCATCCCCCCACCCACCGTCATTCACCCAACTGTCATTCTATTGTCATTCACCCACCCAGTCACTGTCATTCACCCACCCAATCACTGTCATTCACCCACCCAGTCACTGTCATTCACCCACCCAGTCACTGTCATTCACCCACCCAATCACTGCCATTCACCCACCCAGTCACTGTCATTCACCCACCCAGTCACTGTCATTCACCCACCCAGTCACTGTCATTCACCCACCCAGTCACTGTCATTCACCCACCCAGTCACTGTCATTCACCCACCCAGTCACTGTCATTCACCCACCCAGTCACTGTCATCCACCCACCCAGTCACTGTCATCCACCCACCCAGTCACTGTCATCCACCCACCCAGTCATCCACCCACTCACCCACCCACTCACCCACCCAGTCACTGTCATCTACCCAACCCACCCACTCACCTACCCACCCACTCACCCACCCAGGCACATGTCTTTTGTTGAAAATATAAAAATAAACATGTTGCATTGTAATGTTTTTTTCTGTATCACAATAAGAAAACAGTTAAGTAAAAGTTGCGCGCTAAAAGATATTTTTTCGTGGTAGTTGCGTTATGGGTTGGGGGGGGGGTGCGCTATGGTTCGGGGGGGGGGGACGCCTGCTCCTTTCATTTGTCCCGGGCCCCATGACTTCTGTTGGCAGCCCTGGATATGACTATCATTGTATTGTCAGTAATCATATCTAAGACAGTGTGCACCCCACCCTATATAGGAATCTCAGATGATTCCCACCAGAAAAAATGGGAAGGGTGTGGGGGGGAGGGGGATCTTAACCCTAAATAGCCACACATAAGTTGGTGGGATCATGTATAGGTATAATGATTAGAACTCAAATGGTGTGGAAATGTGCTAATTCTAGGACATTAAATGAGACAATCAAAAGGCAGAAAATGCACACATCATATTACAATGTAATAAAATAATAAGTGGCGCAAATGACGCATTGTAGTTGGTTGTTTCTGAGGGTAGAAAAAGTGTCAGTTACATTTAACAAAGTACCCTTACACAATTTAAAACACATTGGAATATTAAAATGTTACAATACCACTCATATAAATGCACCTATGTCAATGTCTACGTTAAGACCCCGGGGTGCTATGGTTTTTAGTCTATAAATCCAGACAGTTTCTTTCTGGGCCAGCTTTGTGGTTCTGTCTCCACCTCGCCAATTGGCGGGGACCTGTTCTATGGCCCTATAGGAAAGACTGGAGGAGTCACTGCTGTGTTCTAACGCAAAATGTTTGGGCACAGTGTGTCATTAGTTTCCTCCTAATGTTGTCCATGTGCTCCAGTATGCAGACCCTCAGTGGTCTACTGGTACGTCCCACGTACTGGAGACCACACGGGCAACATAGCAGATATACGACATATTCAGAGTGACAGTTCATAAAATGAGTAGTCTTAAAAACATCACGTGACTGCTGACGTGAAATGTGATTTTTCGTTGGTGCCCTGTGGGCAGGCCTTACACGTAAGACATCTCAAAAAAACTCAGGTTTTGGCAGCCAGTTCTGATTTTTTGGTTGGCCTCCTGACTTAAACAAGCTGGGTGCCAATTTGTTTTTGACATTATCGGCTCGCTTAAAAATCACTCTCGGCTGATCAGGAAGGTGTTCTTTTAAAATGGGGTCACTCAAAAGAAGGTGCCAATGCTTCTTGAGTATAGCCTGTATCTTACCAGGATCCCGATTGAACTTAGTAATAAAGGGGACCTCATATTCGCTCATTGGTTCCTTAACTTTTGTTTTTAGGATATCTTCCCTCTTTAGTGGGCTTGTTTTCTTGATCGCTGTTTCCAATGCTCCCCACAGTACTGTTAAGGGGCCAGTATCAATTATCTAATTTTTTATTATTGTTTATTTTGGTCCAAATACATTGTGTCTTTTACCTTTATTTTAATCTGTTATTGGAACTGTTATTTATGCATAAAATTTATAGGGAGCGCCCCAGTTACTTTGTACACTTGCCTTTTTTTTCCCACCCTGGTGGCAGCACCCCTCGATATACATCTAGTCTGAGCAATATACATCAGAAACCTCTATATGGAGGAAATAGGAGTCACGATGGAGAGCTCTAATGAGACCATTGAGAATATATTTACGAAAAGACTACAAAGGAGTACTAATTTTGAAAGCAAAATAAAAGCTGCAGAAACAGCAAAGCTGGGTGAAACAGAAATAATTAACAATGAGTTTGATAAACTCGACAAACTCCTTAAAGAGAAACAAAAAAATGGTGGGACCTAGTCTACCTAGAAAGATATTTAACAGCCAAGCGCATTCCAAGAGGCCAACGAGTATTCAAAAAGGCTTCATTTGATCTATCAGAAAATAGAATTCAGTGTGGCCTGGGAAGGGATCCTAGTTAGTGGTGTACCGAATACCCGGAATTACCCGGTACCCGGCGTTACCTGGCACATTTCCAGCTACCCGGACATTACCCGGACCCGGCAACTGAGAAGTGGGCTCGGCGCCGGGTAATGTCAGGGCAGCTGGAAATAATCTAATTACTTACCTTTCCGAAGACATCCAGGACCAGTAGCAGCAGTCCTGTGGCGGTGGCATCGGAGGTGTCTTCAGCCGGCGGGGGAGCTGCAGGAATCCCTTCCACAGCACCGGAGCAGGTAAACAGTGTCTGTCTGTGTGTGTGTGTGTGTGTGTGTGTGTGTGAGCCGCCGGGGAACCACGTGACCGGAGCAGGAGACGGAGCGTTCCTATTGGACAGCTTATCTCAGACATGGAGTTAATTCCACATGTTCACTGAATCCGTGTGGATATTTGTTCCCAAAGGTGTATATCCAGAATTGTTCTGGTTTTAATCGATGTAAATCCCTATGACCTTGTCTTGTAGAATAGGGCACGGATTCAATGCCCATGAATTTAATTGCGTTAGGGTCACATTAGTGGACATCTTTAAAATGGTTAAGTAGTGGTGTTAGCGGCTGACTGTTTTCTATTAATTTTTCTTAATGCTCAAGTATCCTGAGTTTAAGTGCCCTCTTGGTTTTACCAATATATTGTAAACCACATCTGCATTGCAGCAGATACACCGCATGTGTGGTTAAACAGTTAATCATTTTTTTACAGAGTACTTTTTTAAGGTTACTGTTGAGATGACCTGTTCGTCCGTTTTCATGTGACTACAAGCTTTACATATGCCACATTTATAATTCCCTATTATTCCTAACTGGTTCGAATATTACTAGGTCCCTTGTTGTGGGCTTTCAATTGGCTGGTGGCCAGTAACCCCTTCAAATGTTGTGCCTTCCGAAACACAATATCAGGTTTTGAACATGGAACCCAATATAGGGTTTAATACCTTCCAATGCTTACATAGAGCTTTTCTTATAGCACCACAGGCTCTATTTTCTTATAGCACCAAAGGCTCTATTATACTGAGTGATAAATACGGGTGCATCTCTGCATATTATCACTTTTTTTATCATCATTATGCTCTGCATTGGATCTGGTATTAATTATTTTCTTCTTCCTTGACCGATTTGTAGAAGGGAAGATCGTGTAACTTTCTTTGCCTTATTCAGTGACTTGTGTGATGGTAGGAGTAGCTGGGGGACCTAATAAAGAGAAATCCCAGCTATTTACCCCTAAATCCATGTAACTTGGCCAGCTATGTAAGGCTTATTTCAGTCAAATGTAATTTAATATCTGGGTGAGAACACGGAATGTATTTCAAAGCCTGTATTCATTATTCCCTGTAAATGCAATCCCCCAGTGAATCAACATTGTTCTGTGATGTGGGCTATCTTTAATTCTAAGTCCTGTCTTTTACATAATGACCTTATGTCTGTATTTATGCCTGTGTTAGCAATTCCTCCCAGATTAGATACCTGGTATTGTATGGTGATGGAATTAACATGCAAGAAAATAAATTAGATATTCCACTGTTACTGTCATTTCTATGTTGAAAGACTAAGTAATTCACTCAGTTAAAGCTCTCCATAGCAATAGTTCAGAACAAAGGTATGGGATTAGTTAAATGAATCAGTTATTAGGTCTGAGCCCCAGGCAGTTTCTCTTGGCTGGCTGGCTGGCTGCCTTACACAATGTTAAAGGATAGCCACCACAGGGTATACTGCTGATCAGTCCATCTGAAGTCCATCTCTGGGAAGGTGTGTGGAGTTGGACTGTGACCAGCTTGAGGTACATGTCAGTGGACGCTGTGTGCAGCACTCTGATATCCTGAAGCAGAGAAGCGGACAGGGTAAACCCATTTGAAGTGGGTCCCTGCCCCTAGGAAAGGTAGATCTCATTCCCCAGATCCCCGTGTGTATATTTTTGTATTCTTGTGTTTCCGAGGTCTTATCCAAAATAAACCTAATTTTATTTCACCTTCTTGTTTTGCCCTGTGATTGAGCCTTTAAAAACAATTGGTGTTAAAAGACCTGGTCTACCATGACAACTTGTCAATAGGGTCCTCTTTGTATTCCTTTTGAAGAAATGTGTTCTTCAAAAACAGTGCCTGTTCATCCAAGTGCTGCTCATTAGTGTTATTACGCTTTAATTGTAAAAATTGCTTGTAAGGGGTATTTTTTTACCCATTTTTCATCATGGCAGCTAGTGGGGTGAAGGTAGTAATGAGGGACACTGGTGAACAATGCTAGCAGATCACGGGTAGCCAACCTATATCCCAAGTAAATCCATCCAGTATCTGCAAGACTGCAGTTGTATCCTTGAGATGTGACGGGAGTGATACAATTAAAAGCTGTAAATAAAAATCCAAAATATAAAGATAAATAAGGCTGCGCTTATAATGCCGGCGACAGCGATGTCGCGTCAAAACAAATGTATTGACGCCGTCGTGTGCGCTTATAGTAGGCGCTACGGCTTGGTCGCGAGCGCTGGAAGTCACTTCAATTTAATTTTTTCCAGCGACGGCACTATATGCGCGGCCTTAGACGTAAAAGACTTAACAACTTAAATAATAGGGTGACTGAGGGGGAGTGAGGGATTTATGCATTTTAAGTATGTGATAAAATATCAGGTGTTGGAGTGGGATAAATAAAACTTCAAACTCAGATTTGGTCAGAATACCCATATTTAAAGCTTCCTCCAGATGTTGTTTGATAAGTGTGTTAAATGTATTAGTTGTGTCGGACTTCAGTGGTTTATATGAAGCCTCGTCCGACGGAATGCGTTTAGCCTCTTGGCAATAATCGTCCGTATTTTGTAGCCCTAAGCCTCCCTCTGTATCTGCTGCACAAACAGTTATATTGAGATTAGATCAAGGTTTTAATACTTTTCTGTTCACTGGAATTCAAATTTGAAAATGATCTATTAGATGTATTATTACACAGCTTTTTTATTTCATGTTTGACCAGTTTCCTGAATTTTACATATTGTCGTAAAGTAGGAAAAATATAGATTCCGGTTTGTAACCTGTATGTAAATAGTTACTGTTAAACTCAGGATCGCTTTCCCTAAGGAGATCCTCCAGATCTTGAACAACTTTTAAATCAGCTATATCAATCATTGGAGTATTTTGACTGGTCTCTATTGGATCAATAATAGTATCAGTACTTTTTTGATCCAATAAAATGCCTGTGTAATGTTAATTTCCTCAGAAATTTCTGTAGGTCTATATATAAAATCAAATTCATTGGGGTCACATGTTGGTGAAAATTAGACTCTTTTTCAACACCTCAAAGAGTGAATGATCCATCTTTAATAATGAGAGGTGAAAGATCCCATGGGATAGTACTGTCTCCGACCCTTGGTCCCCCTTTTTGTTGGACATATGGACACTTGGGTTTATTATACCTAAAATAAGTTATGGTGGGTGAGAAAAAATAAATAAAAGGTGACTAACCCTCCACCGTAGAACATATTTACATTTGCTATATCACGTGAGCCCATTCACGTGGCAGACAGGTCTGCAACTCTGCCCTTCCTCTGTGCCCTAACATACAGTGCTTCTACTGCAGCAAGGGATTCTGGGAATATAGATATTTAAGGTTTAGGAAGTATTTTCTCCCAGCAGAGCACGGATATAGCCTTAATAATTGCATTGTTAAAAAAAAAAAAAAAAAAAAAAGTGATAATGCGTTTATTAAATCATCCTCACTTAGCACACAGATTCTCTCATAGAATGGGAAATATCGCAACTAGCCGAATATAACCCATCACACACCTGAACGTAGTGTCCTTTTATACTAGGAGGGGGACTGGCCGCTTTACACCTTTACATTTCAGAAGCCTTTAACAAAATGGAACAACATTATACAGAGATTTACTACTTTATGCACATTGTTCAACTTAAAATTAAACCGCTTCATAACTCAAGTGATGCACTTAGATTTCTATAAAGAGCAGATGTAAAAGGTGTGTGTGTATGTCTGTGTGTGTGTGTCTGTCTGTCTGTGTGTCTGTCTGTCTGTGTGTATGTGTGTGAGATATATGCGTAGGAGTATCCAGATTCTCCAGTGAAGATTTGGGGGCGATAACGCCGATTCTGCACAGTGCGAGATCCCCCCCCCCGACTTAATTAAGAGACTTGAGTTGCGCACTTAATGAATTAGTCTATGCATGCACACTTCAGCCATCATCTCTGCAAATCTTCTCCTACTCCTAGAATCAACTAAATGTGGGGAAGAATTTGGGATTACATGAGCGCGAGGAAACTCGGCCAGTAAAGTTCGCTTTCAGTGTCCGGTGGGTTGGGTTGGTTGGGCCGGGAAATAAGTGCTCTTCAACGTTCAATATAAAAATATTTAGGTTTATTATATTTACATCGTACAGCTCTTGGGCCAATGATAAATGTTCAAGGTATCAAGTAAAAAACAAAAACAAACCACAGAACAAGTGAACTTGTTAAATTATACAACACTTTATACAAAGCAACACTTTAAATAACCAAGCAAAAATATACAAATATACATTTTTTTCTTTTCTTAAAGATAAATTCACATCGGTTCTTTTATAAAGCTTTCTGTCGACGTTTCGCCCTCAAATCTAGGACTAAAATATCTGCGCTTTAAAATAAGAATGTTCTGAAAAGGCCACGAAATAAGTGCACGGACAGATCCAAGGCCATTGGGTTTGCTTTCCGAGCGGTGCGTTCAAGTTTGAGATCGAGCATCTGAAACATAGTGGTATGTACCACGAAGGAGGGGCTGGGCATGATTGGGTTAAAAATGCTTGGGATCCAGTTAATCTAAACGGTTTAATACAAACCCCTTTGCTGCCAGACAAGCTGCACACCTCTCTGGCGGAGGGTTTAAAGAGGCACTCCTAGGGAGCATTTTATTATATATTTTTTCTTTAAGCAGGGCGTCTCCGGCGCTAAAGCGTGTTCATTTCAGCTCCGGGAACCCCCTGATTGCAGAGATACATGTACCTCGAAAATGAGTGCCAGATCTCACTGCTGTTTAATTGTCTCACAGCATGTGGGCCAATAGGAAGCCCGCAATGGGAGAAGTCAAGCTTCTTATTGGCCAGCAGGACTTTAAAAGATGCCCTTTCGAAGGCCCTAAATAGCCTCGTCTGGGTTGGTACCGGCACCCCCTTCTGAGATATCTCAGGAAGCAGGGGGTCCCCATAGCTGAAATTAATGCAGTCAGGTCTGGAAACCCCTTGCTTCAAACCTACAAATAAAGGAAGCGTCACCTAAAGGGCTTCTTTAACAGTTCCCGTGGAGAATGGGCCACAGCCATAAAATAGCTGTTGGGAGGTTCTGTAAGAAGCGAGCTCATTTCGTGCTGAAGTGGACGACGAGCAGGCCGGGTAAGAGACGTGCGGAAACGCACGGCGTGAAATGCTCTACAGAAATAATTACCCTGTGCGTGTGGTGTATTCATTAAGGCTTCGAATTGTTAGTCCCACATTGTGTCAGCTCTGAAGATCAGGAGGTCCCACATTGTGTCAGCTCTGAAGATCAGGAGGTCCCACATTGTGTCAGCTCTGAAGATCAGGAGGTCCCACATTGTGTCAGCTCTGAAGATCAGGAGGTCCCACATTGTGTCAGCTCTGAAGATCAGGAGGTCCCACATTGTGTCAGCTCTGAAGATCAGGAGGTCCCACATTGTGTCAGCTCTGAAGGTCAGAAGGTCCCACATTGTGTCAGCTCTGAAGGTCCCACATTGTGTCAGCTCTGAAGGTCCCACATTGTGTCAGCTCTGAAGGTCCCACATTGTGTCAGCTCTGAAGATCAGGAGGTTTAGCACCAGTTCATTGTACAGCAGCAGTACCTGACTTCTTCAGTGTGTACGTGTAATTTCTGTGTGGTCTTTGTACAGACAGATCAATTAAAAAATATTAAACCCTTAAGTGGCGTATTTTTGTAAACGTATAAAAGAGCTGTTTTACCCCCTTTTAGTCTTGTACTCAACTTAAACGCTCGGGCGGGGGGGGGGGGGGGGGGGGGGGGGGAGGGGGCCGGGGGTGAAGAGAGGAGCGAATCCAACAGAAAAGTGGAATAAAAATACAAAGACTTTGGCTTCCTTGCAAAAAATAAAAACATAGCTGAAGTGTTTGAGGGAACAAACACTGGTTGAAGCAGCGGGTGCGACCCCTTGCTGAGTACCGGCGGCGAGGTGTGCGCTGCGTCTCTGTATATAGCTCTGTGCGGAGCAGTTCTGGGTCGCAGGCCTCTGACGCCCGTGGAAGGGTTAGGTACAAACAGATTCTGATTGTCTGTGAATCTCGGAGAGTTCTCCCTCTGACCCGGCGAAGGCTGGAAATCCGTCCTGTCGGGGCCTCGGCCTCAGGAGGCAGTGGAATGTGCTGGCAGCAGACAGCAGTAACCTGCGTCGTCATACATTTGTGTCCTGAAGGAGGGGCTCTTTGCCCTCCCCGGGGGCCGGGGGGCTGTGTGGGTGACTGTGCCCCGCTCCGTGCTTCTTCCAGTTCCCCGCACGGGCGTTCACGTTGGTGTGTTCAGGAATAAATAAGGCTACAAGCAGAGCCAGCAGCACGGAGCAGGCCCCGAACAGGAATGGCGGCCCGGGAATGATGGAATTCTGCAGAGCAGGGAGAGAACAAAGACGGGGAGTTTACAGATAAGGAAACACCCAACCAGAGCTGACGTGGAATGTATGTGATGACGTAGCGCTCCGGGGAGGGGGTCATATGTAAAATTGTCACAGATAAGGGCCCAGAACATGCGGCAATCTATTAAGATAGTATACATGGATCCAAACTAAGATAACCCAACGCGTTTCATGCTGCCCACAGCACTTCAGAGGATCTACCGCAGAAGGGAGGGGTGGATGGCCTACAGCTGTACTTGTCGTTTTACGAGACATTACAGTACAGGGAATTATAATACAATAAGCGCAACAAACAAGACCAGACAATAGGGAAGGAAATACCTGCTCCGTGTTAACACGGCCTCTCCGGTCACACGCTCTACGCGGGGCCTCTCCGGTCACACGCTCTACGCGGGGCCTCTCCGGTCACGCGCTCTACGCGGGGCCTCTCCGGTCACACGCTCTACGCGGGGCCTCTCCGGTCACACGCTCTACGCGGGGCCTCTCCGGTCACACGCTCTACGCGGGGCCTCTCCGGTCACACGCTCTACGCGGGGCCTCTCCGGTCACGCGCTCTACGCGGGGCCTCTCCGGTCACGCTCTCTACGCGGGGCCTCTCCGGTCACGCTCTCTACGCGGGGCCTCTCCGGTCACGCGCTCTACGCGGGGCCTCTCCGGTCACGCTCTCTACGCGGGGCCTCTCCGGTCACGCGCTCTACGCGGGGCCTCTCCGGTCACGCGCTCTACGCGGGGCCTCTCCGGTCACGCGCTCTACGCGGGGCCTCTCCGGTCACGCGCTCTACGCGGGGCCTCTCCGGTCACGCGCTCTACGCGGGGCCTCTCCGGTCACGCGCTCTACGCGGGGCCTCTCCGGTCACGCGCTCTACGCGGGGCCTCTCCGGTCACGCTCTCTACGCGGGGCCTCTCCGGTCACGCGCTCTACGCGGGGCCTCTCCGGTCACGCTCTCTACGCGGGGCCTCTCCGGTCACGCGCTCTACGCGGGGCCTCTCCGGTCACGCGCTCTACGCGGGGCCTCTCCGGTCACACGCTCTACGCGGGGCCTCTCCGGTCACACGCTCTACGCGGGGCCTCTCCGGTCACACGCTCTACGCGGGGCCTCTCCGGTCACACGCTCTACGCGGGGCCTCTCCGGTCACACGCTCTACGCGGGGCCTCTCCGGTCACACGCTCTACGCGGGGCCTCTCCGGTCACACGCTCTACGCGGGGCCTCTCCGGTCACACGCTCTACGCGGGCCTCTCCGGTCACGCTCTCTACGCGGGGCCTCTCCGGTCACGCTCTCTACGCGGGGCCTCTCCGGTCACGCGCTCTACGCGGGGCCTCTCCGGTCACGCGCTCTACGCGGGGCCTCTCCGGTCACGCGCTCTACGCGGGGCCTCTCCGGTCACGCTCTCTACGCGGGGCCTCTCCGGTCACACGCTCTACGCGGGGCCTCTCCGGTCACACGCTCTACGCGGGGCCTCTCCGGTCACACGCTCTACGCGGGGCCTCTCCGGTCACGCTCTCTACGCGGGGCCTCTCCGGTCACGCTCTCTACGCGGGGCCTCTCCGGTCACGCTCTCTACGCGGGGCCTCTCCGGTCACGCGCTCTACGCGGGGCCTCTCCGGTCACGCTCTCTACGCGGGGCTTCTCCGGTCACGCGCTCTACGCGGGGCCTCTCCGGTCACACTCTATACACGCGGGGCCTCTCCGGTCACACTCTATACACGCGGGGCCTCTCCGGTCACACTCTATACACGCGGGGCCTCTCCGGTCACACTCTATACACGGCCTCTCCGGTCACACTCTCTACACTCTACGCGGGGCCTCTCCGGTCACACTCTCTACGCGGGGCCTCTCCGGTCACACTCTCTACGCGGGGCCTCTCCGGTCACACGCTCTACGCGGGGCCTCTCCGGTCACACGCTCTACGCGGGGCCTCTCCGGTCACACACTCTACGCGGGGCCTCTCCGGTCACGCTCTCTACGCGGGGCCTCTCCGGTCACACTCTACACGGGGCCTCTCCGGTCACACTCTCTACGCGGGGCCTCTCCGGTCACACTCTCTACGCGGGGCCTCTCCGGTCACACTCTCTACGCGGGGCCTCTCCGGTCACACTCTCTACGCGGGGCCTCTCCGGTCACACTCTCTACGCGGGGCCTCTCCGGTCACACGCTCTACGCGGGGCCTCTCCGGTCACACTCTCTACGTGGGGCCTCTCCGGTCACCGGTCACACTCTATACACTCTACGCGGGGCCTCTCCGGTCACACTATGCGGGGCCTCTCCGGTCACACTCTACGCGGGGCCTCTCCGGTCACACGCTCTACGCGGGGCCTCTCCGGTCACACTCTCTACGCGGGGCCTCTCCGGTCACACTCTCTACGCGGGGCCTCTCCGGTCACGCTCTCTACGCGGGGCCTCTCCGGTCACGCGCTCTACGCGGGGCCTCTCCGGTCACACGCTCTACGCGGGGCCTCTCCGGTCACACGCTCTACGCGGGGCCTCTCCGGTCACACGCTCTACGCGGGGCCTCTCCGGTCACACGCTCTACGCGGGGCCTCTCCGGTCACACGCTCTACGCGGGGCCTCTCCGGTCACACTCTCTACGTGGGGCCTCTCCGGTCACACTCTATACACACTACGCGGGGCCTCTCCGGTCACACTCTATACACTCTACGCGGGGCCTCTCCGGTCACGCTCTATACACTCTACGCGGGGCCTCTCCGGTCACACGCTCTACGCGGGGCCTCTCCGGTCACACTCTCTACGCGGGGCCTCTCCGGTCACACACTACGCGGGGCCTCTCCGGTCACGCTCTCTACGCGGGGCCTCTCCGGTCACGCTCTCTACGCGGGGCCTCTCCGGTCACACGCTCTACGCGGGGCCTCTCCGGTCACACGCTCTACGCGGGGCCTCTCCGGTCACACGCTCTACGCGGGGCCTCTCCGGTCACACGCTCTACGCGGGGCCTCTCCGGTCACACTCTATACACTCTACGCGGGGCCTCTCCGGTCACGCTCTATACACTCTACGCGGGGCCTCTCCGGTCACACTCTCTACGCGGGGCCTCTCCGGTCACACTCTATACACTCTACGCGGGGCCTCTCCGGTCACACTCTCTACGCGGGGCCTCTCCGGTCACACTCTATACACTCAACGCGGGGCCTCTCCGGTCACACTCTCTACGCGGGGCCTTTCCGGTCACACGCTCTACGCGGGGCCTCTCCGGTCACACTCTCTACGCGGGGCCTCTCCGGTCACACTCTCTACGCGGGCCTTTCCGGTCACGCGCTCTACGTGGGGCCTCTCCGGTCACACTCTCTACGCGGGGCCTCTCCGGTCACACTCTACGCGGGGCCTCTCCGGTCACACTCTCTACGCGGGGCCTCTCCGGTCACACTCTCTACGCGGGGCCTCTTCGGTCACACTCTCTACGCGGGGCCTCTCCAGTCACACACTACGCGGGGCCTCTCCGGTCACACACTATGCGGGGCCTCTCCGGTCACACACTATGCGGGGCCTCTCCGGTTACCGGTCACACTCTATGCGGGGCCTCTCCGGTCACACTCTCTACGCGGGGCCTCTCCGGTCACACTCTCTACGCGGGGCCTCTCCGGTCACACTCTCTATGCGGGGCCTCTCCGGTTACCGGTCACACTCTATACACTCTACGCGGGGCCTCTCCGGTCACACTCTATGCGGGGCCTCTCCGGTCACACACTCTATGCGGTGCCTCTCCGGTCACACTCTATGCGGTGCCTCGGCCTCTCCTGTAATTCCAATGACCCTCGGAGACCCCTCGCTGTAGCGTGGGCGAGCGCTCACATGCCTATGGTATGAGGTGTCACCTCCCTATAATAACTGCAATAGCGCAGTCCCGGTGGACCCTCTCTGCTGAACGCGCGGCGGGAGTCAGTCATCGATGCGGGGTCCTACCACGGCTTTACTTGCAACAATATCAAAATCAAAGTCGCCCTACTTGGGGCAAACTCCAATCCTCAGGGGCCACCAACAGGTCACATTGTAACGATATCCCTGCCTCAGCACAGGTGGCTCAATCAGAAGCTCAGTCCTATGCTGAAGCAGGGATATTCCTCATACTTGACCGTTTGACTTGAGGACTGGCATTGGCCACCCCTGCTCAGATTTACAAACAGCCCAGGTTTAGTGAAGCACGACCTCCATGTTGGGTGACCCTCCCCCCCGGCCACGTACCTGCTGCGACGTCACTTTGAGCCTCGGTTCCGTGTCGGTCAGTGGCAGTTCGTCCAGCTCCACGTGGAAGATGTAGAAGATGAACCCGTAGAGTTGCGGGCCCCAGCCCGTTACAGAGCCCGCGGATCCCCGTCACCATTCCTGGACCACCCCTGAAACAGACCCTCGCGTTAACCCCGACATTGCAGGTTTAACCCTCTCCTTGCCGGAGAGTCAGCGACGCATTGCGCCTGTAAACAGATCCACGCACCTTGCTGGTCAGCGTCAGCCGTACGGGAAACCAAAGCGCTTATTGCGGGGGAAGGTGATGCTCGACATCGCGGCCACGGCTCCTGCGGCCCACATCATCCTGTCAGGGGAGAGGCGAAGAGGGGGGGGGGGGGGGGGGGGAGGGGAAAAAAAGGTGGGGGGGGGGAGAGAGAAAAGAGGTGTGGGGGGGGGGGGGGGGGAGGAGAGAAAAGAGGTGGGGGGTGGGGGGAGGGGGGGGGAGAGAAAAGAGGTGGGGGGGGGAGAGAAAAAGAGGTGGGGGGTGGAGAGAGAAAAGAGGTGGGGGGTGAGAGAGAAAAGAGGTTGGGGGGGAGAGAAAAGAGGTGGGG
>NC_134492.1:62780451-62889224 GCF_040206685.1 Ascaphus truei | reverse complement strand
TCCTCTCCCCCCTCATCCCATTTCCCCCCATCCCCTCCACTCATCCCACCCCCATCCTCTCTCCCCCTCCCCTCATTCACCCCCTTCTGTCCCCCCCTCCCCTCATCCCCCTCGCTTCCCCCCCTTTCATCCCCTCTCCCCCCTCAGCCCCTCCCCCCCCTCTCCCCCCCCTCATCCCCTCTCCCCCCCACTCATTCACCCCCATCCTCTTCCCCCACTTCATCCCCTCCCCCCTATCCCCTCCTTATCCCCTCTCACCCCCCATCCCCTCCCTCTTATACCCTTTCCCCCCTCCCACTTATACCCTTCCCCCCTTCCTCTTATACCCTTTCCCCCCTCGCTCTTATACCCTTTCCCCCCCTCCCATACCCTTTCCCCCCTCCCTTATACCCTTTCCCCCCCTCCCTTATACCCTTTCCCCCCTCCCTTTTATACCCTTTCCCCCCCTCCCTCTTATACCCTTTCCCTCCCTCCCTCATACCCTTTCCCCCTCCCTCTTATACCCTTTCCCCCCCCTCCCTTATACCCTTTCCCCCCCCTCCTTATACCCTTTCCCCCTCCCTCTTATACCCTTTCCCCCCCCCTCCCTTATACCCTTTCCCCCCTCCCTTATACCCTTTCCCCCCTCCCTCTTATACCCTTTCCCCCCTCCCTCTTATACCCTTTCCCCCTCCCTCTTATACCCTTCCCCCCCCTCCCTTATACCCTTTCCCCCCTCCCTCTTATACCCTTTCCCCCCTCCCTCTTATACCCTTTCCCCCCTCCCTCTTATATATTTTCCCCCCCTCCCTCACCCTCTTTCCCACCCCCTCATCCCTTTCCCACCCCCCCACTCATCCCCTTTCCCACCCCCCCTCATCCCCGTTCCCACCTCCCTCATCCCCTTTCCCACCCCCCCCTCATCCCCTGTCCCACCCCCCCATATCCCCTTTCCCACCCCCCCTCATCCCCTTTCCCACCCCCCCATATCCCCTTTCCCACCCCCCCATATAACCTCTTTCCCACCCCCCATATCCCCTTTCCCATCCCCCCTGTATCCCCTTTCCCACCCTCCCTCATCCCCTCTTTCCCACCCCCCTCATCCCCTTTCCCACCCCCCATATCCCCTTTCCCACCCCCCCTGTATCCCCTTTCCCACCCCCACTCATCCCCTTTCCCACCTCCCCTCATCCCTTCCCACCCCCCATATCCCCTTTCCCACCCCCCCATATCCCCTTTCCCACCCCCCATATCCCTTTCCCACCCCCCATATCCTTTCCCACCCCCCCTCATCCCCTTTCCCACCCCCCCGCATCCCCTTTCCCACCCCCCCCTCATCCCATTTCCCACCCCCCCTCATCCCATTTCCCACCCCCCCCTCATCCCCTTTCCCACCCCCCCTCATTCCCTTTCCCACACCCCCATATCCCCTTTCCCACCCCCCTCATCCCCTTTCCCACCCCCCCTCATCCCCTTCCCACCCCCCCCTCAACCCCTTTCCCACCCCCCCTCATCCCCTCTTTCCCCCCCCCTCATCCCCTCTTTCCCACCCCCCCTCATCCCCTTTCCCACCCCCCCCTCATCCCCCTCTTTTCCCCCCCCTCCCCTTTCCCACCCCCCCCATCCCCCTCTCCCACCCCCCCTCATCCTCTTTCCCATCCCCCCCTCATCCCCTCTTTCCCACCCCCCCCCTCATCCCCTCTTCCCCCCCCATCCCCTTTCCCACCCCCCCTCATCCCCTTCCCCCCCCCCATCCCCTCTCCCACCCCCCCTCATCCTCTTTCCCATCCCCCCCTCATCCCTCTTTCCCATCCCCCCCCTCATCCCCCTCTTCCCCCCCATCCCCTTTCCCACCCCCCCTCATCCCCTTCCCCCCCCCTCATCCCTTCCCATCCCCCCTCATCCCCTCTTTCCCATCCCCCCCCCTCATCCCCTCTTCCCCCCCCTCATCCCTCTTCCCCCCCCATCCCCTCTTTCCCCCCCTCAACCCCTTTCCCCCCCTCATCCCCTTCCCCCCCATCCCCTTTCCCCCCCCTCATCCCCTTTCCCCCCCCTCATCCCCTTCCCCCCCTCCCCTTTCCCCTCCTCATCCCCTTTCCCCCCCCTCATCCCTTTCCCCCCCCTCATCCCCTTCCCCCCCTCTCCCTTTCCCCCCCCTCATCCCCTTTCCCCCCCCCTCATCCCCTTTCCCCCCCCCTCATCCCCTTTCCCCCCCCCTCATCCCCTTTCCCCCCCCCTCATCCCCTTTCCCCCATCCCCTTTTCCCCCCTCCTCATCCCCTCTTTCCCCCCCTCATCCCCTCTTCCCCCCCTCCTCATCCCCTTTCCCCCCCTCCCTCATCCCCTTTCCCCCCCTCCCTCATCCCCTTTCCCCCCTCCCTCATCCCCTTTCCCCCCCTCCCTCATCCCCTTTCCCCCCCTCCCTCATCCCCTTTCCCCCCCTCCCTCATCCCCTTTCCCCCCCTCCCTCATCCCTTTCCCCCCCTCCCTCATCCCCTTTCCCCCCTCATCCCCTTTCCCCCCCTCATCCCCTTTCCCCCCCTCATCCCCCTTCCCCCCCCCCTCATCCCCTTTCCCACCCCCCTCATCCCCCACCCCCACCTCATCCCCTTTCCCCACCCCCCCGCATCCCCTTTCCCACCCCTCATCCCCTTTCCCACCCCCCTCATCCCCTTTCCCACCCCCCCCTCATCCCCTTTCCCACCCCCCCCGCATCCCCTTTCCCACCAAACCCCTCATCCCCTCTCCCACCCACCCCCCTCATCCCCTCTCCCACCCCCCCTCATCCCCTTTCCCCCCCCCCCCCTCATCCCCTTTCCCCCCCCCCCCCTCATCCCCTCTTTCCCACCCCCCCATATCCCCTTTCCCACCCCCCCTCATCCCCTTTCCCACCCCCCCTCATCCCCTCTTTCCCACCCCCCCCCTCATCCCCTCTTCCCCCCCCCTCATCCCCTTCCCACCCCCCCCCCCCTCATCCCCTCTTTCCCACCCCCCCCTCATCCCCTCTTTCCCACCCCCCCCCTCATCCCCTCTTTCCCACCCCCCCCCTCATCCCCTCTTTCCCCCTCATCCCCTCTTTCCCCCCCCCCCCCCATCCCCTCTTTCCCACCCCCCCTCATCCCCTCTTTCCCACCCCCCCCTCATCCCTACCCCCCCTCATCCCCTCTTTCCCCCCCCTCCCCTCTTTCCCCCCCCCTCCCCTCTTTCCCACCCCCCCTCATCCCTACCCCCCCCTCATCCCCTCTTTCCCCCCCCTCCCCTCTTTCCCCCCCCTCCCCCTCTTTCCCCCCCCTCATCCCCTCTTTCCCCCCCCCTCATCCCCTTTCCCATCCCCCCCCTCATCCCCTCTTTCCCATCTCCCCCCTCATCCCCTCTTTCCATCTCCCCCTCATCCCCTTTCCCATCCCCCCCCTCATCCCCTCTTTCCCATCCCCCCCCCCTCATCCCCTTTCCCATCTCCCCCCTCATCCCCTCTTTCCCATCTCCCCCTCTTTCCCATCTCCCCCTCTTTCCCATCTCCCCCCTCATCCCCTCTTTCCCATCCCTCATCTCCCCCACTGGTGTATTGTATTTTTGTATCTGTCCCGCATCTTCCCAGCATCAGGTCTTCTCTGAGAGTTCCGGGGTCCTGAGCCGCGGTGCATTCTGGGATATGCGACATTCCGGCGTTTGAGGCCTACATTGGCAAAGTTAATATTATATTGCTCACAGTGTGTGTAAGTCAACTATATATTTATATAATTATCAACAACATTTAAAAAAAAATGGAGTCAGGGGGGACGGAGGGTGAGCCCCTTTAAGCAGTGAGCACGTGGACACTGAGCCTTCTGGGAGTTGTAGTTCCGGAACTTGGGGCTCGCGCTGTGGGAGAGGCCGCTCTGCGCTGTAAGGAATCCGGAGTATTACCGAGGGTGACTTGGGACGGGTGATGTATATTATGTCTCCTCTCCCCCCCCCGCTCCTTCCACCAATCCCCCCTCCACTCTGCCCCCTCCTCCACTCTGCCCCCTCCTCCACTCTGCCGCCCTCCTCCACTCTGCCCCCTCCTCCTCTCCCCACTGCCCCCCACCTCTCCCCACTGCCACCCCCACCTCTCCCCACTGCCACCCCCACCTCTCCCCCACTGCCCCCCCCCACCTCTCCCCACCTCTCCCCACTGCCCCCCCCCACCTCTCCCCACTGCCCCCCCCACCTCTCCCCACTGCCCCCCCCCACCTCTCCCCACTGCCCCCCCCACCTCCCCCCCCCCCCACCTCTCCCCCCCCCCACCTCTCCCCCCCCCACCTCTCCCCACTGCCCCCCCTCCTCTCCCACTGCCCCCCCACCTCTCCCCACTGCCCCCCCACCTCTCCCCACTGCCCCCCCCACCTCTCCCCCCCCACCTCTCCCCACTGCCCCCCCCCACCTCTCCCCACTGCCCCCCCACCTCTCCCCCCCCACCTCTCCCCACTGCCCCCCCACCTCTCCCCCCCCACCTCTCCCCACTGCCACCCCCACCTCTCCCCCCCACCTCTCCCCACTGCCCCCCCACCTCTCCCCACTGCCCCCCCACCTCTCCCCACTGCCCCCCCCACCTCTCCCCCACTGCCCCCCCCACCTCTCCCCACTGCCCCCCCCCACCTCTCCCCCCCCACCTCTCCCCCCCCACCTCTCCCCCCCCACCTCTCCCCACTGCCCCCCCACCTCTCCCCCCCCACCTCTCCCCCCCCACCTCTCCCCCCCCACCTCTCCCCACTGCCCCCCCCCACTCTTTTTTTCCCCAACTGCCCCCCCCCACCTCTCCCCACTGCCCCCCCCCACCTCTCCCCCCCCACCTCTCCCCCCCCACCTCTCCCCCCCCCACCTCTCCCCACTGCCCCCCCCACCTCTCCCCACTGCCCCCCCCACCTCTCCCCACTGCCCCCCCCACCTCTCCCCACTGCCCCCCCCCACCTCTCCCCACTGCCCCCCCCCACCTCTCCCCCCCCACCTCCTCCCCCCCCACCTCTCCCCCCCCGCCTCTCCCCACTGCCCCCGCCTCTCCCCACTGCCCCCGCCTACCTCTCCCCACTGCCCCTCCCCACTGCCCCCCCCCTCTCCCCACTGCCCCTCCCCACTGCCCCCCCCTCTCCCCACTGCCCCCCTCCACCCCCCCCTCCTCTCCCCACTGCCCCCCCCACTGCCCCCCCCTCCTCTCCCCACTGCCCCCCCCCTCCTCTCCCCACTGCCCCCCCCTCCTCTCCCCACTGCCCCCCCCCTCCTCTCCCCCACTGCCCCCCCCCCTCTCCCCACTGCCCCCCTCCACCTCTCCCCACTGCCCCCCCCACCTCTCCCCACTGCCTCTCCCCACTGCCCCCCCCTCCTCTCCCCACTGCCCCCCCCCACTGCCCCCCCCTCCTCTCCCCACTGCCCCCCCCTCCTCTCCCCCACTGCCCCCCTCCACCCTCCTCCTCTCCACTGCCCCCCTCCACCCTCCTCCTCCTCTCCACTGCCCCCCTCCACCCTCCTCCTCCTCTCCACTGCCCCCCTCCACCCTCCTCCTCCTCTCCACTGCCCCCCTCCACCCTCCTCCTCCTCTCCACTGCCCCCCTCCACCCTCCTCCTCCTCTCCACTGCCCCCCTCCACCCTCCTCCTCTCCACCCTGCCCCATACCTCTGGAATGTCCTTCCCCTCAATATCCGACTGGCACCCTCTCTCTTTTTACGCAGCATATGGGTGCTGGCTGATACTATACACCTCATACATCGACCATGTCCCCCTGCAGACGCACTTACCAGAACGCCCTCCTACTGTCTCTGTACGTGCTTCCTACTTACCACTTAGACCACGTCCATAGAAGGACAAGCAGCGCTGAGCCGTGCGGACGCTCCGTGCTGAGCCCCGGCTTCCTCAATGAGGATGTCTTTAGAGGGGGCTCACGCGAGCGTGCGCAGGCGTGCTGACGAGTTGGATTTTCAGCCGACAGCCAAGCTGTTTTTCAGCGCGCTGTCGGCTGAAAACATCCAATCAGCGTGGAGCAGTGTCAACGTCACGGCGCCGTGACGTTGACTTCGGTGCGTCACGGGCGATTGGCCCAGCGACGTCACTGCCCCGCCTCCCTCTGCCTCCCGATCGCGGACACTGCTCGCCTGCATGGGCATGAAATCGCTCATGCTTGATCAGGTGAGCATCAGCGTCCGCGCGGCTCAGCGCTGCTCCCACGTTCTATGGACGCAGCCTTAGATTGTAAGTTCTGCGGAGCAGGGACTCCTTTTCCTATTGTTTTATCTCTGAATGGCTTATTCCCATTGTGTCACATGCATTGTAAACCTTTACCTGGATAGCTATGTATGTATGCATGTATATCACTAGTTTTTTTCCCTGCTCTGATTTAGTCAACACTTATATTATTCCTAAAAAATAAGCCCTAACCCTAATGAATATGATGCAAATTCCCCTATTAGTGACATTACGGCACCTCAAAGAACCTCCTCTAAAAAACATGAACAGAAGACATTTTTTTCAGGTAAGATCAGAAGTGTATACAGGAAACCTCAGGAGTGAGTGAGAATAGCAGCGCGTGCTGCTCTGTGGGCACTTTACTCCAGGCTTTGGGCCTATAAAAATAAAAAATAAATAAAAAAAGCTTGAAAAAATAAAAAAAAAATACGGTTGGTTAATCTGCAGTAAAAGACCTCGCGTGGTGCTCCCTTTCACCACCGGTAATATTGGACGGGACAGCATGTTTAATGGTTTTTGTGCCTCCGATCACACAGGTTTTGTGCTGTTTCAGGTCTGTAGGATGCTGCTGGTTCTGCTCTTTGCCGGGAGTCTCATCACGGCTCACGGGAGCTACCAGGAGGACGACTGGATCGATCCCACAGACATGCTGAATTACGACGCGGCCTCAGGGACCATGAGGAAACGGCATCAGGTATTGTAATGGAATCTGCCGAATTCTTATATCTGTACAGGGCCGCGGGGAAATATAGCGGGTCAGAACCAATATATTTACCAACATCCAGAACATCGTGGTTTTTTTCCCCTTCCTTCCTTCCTTTCCTCTCTTCCTTCCTCCTCTTTCCTCTCTTCTTTCCTCTCTTCCTTCCTTCCTTCCTCCTGTGTACCTCTTTCCTCTCTCCCTTCCTTTTCCTGCCTCTCCCACTCTTCTCTCGCCAGCACTGAACTCTGGGAGTTTTCCATTTATATCTCCCGGCACTTAATATTGTACAAATTTATATCTCCTGAACGGAGCATTGGATTAAAAAATAAAAGCAGCTTTGGAAAAGGTGAGAGCACATCCCTTAAACTGTGGTCAGCACGGACTGCAACTTTAACCTTTAAAGTGCCTGTAAGAAGCATGTGTAGAGGCACAACCCGAGAGAAATATTCAGGGAAAATAAACCATGGCTTTAATTCAGCCCTTAGTTTTAAGCAATACAGTTTAAACAAGCACACAAATAAACATCCTATCCCTGTGTAAGGGCTAACTCACTTTCCCAGTCCCTATTTGCAGGGCTGGGAGGATAAGTCTCTTTCCAACCTCTGGCCCCAAAGTTCACAGGTACCTGTAAGCAGGGGGCCTTTTTTGTCAGTTTCTGGGTTGTGTCCGTTGAGGGGCCACCCTCTGCCGAGTTTCATGGACCGCTGTGCCCTGGATGCTGAGGGTCTGGTTCCTGGTGTCTTTCCGGCAGCACAGTCCTTCTGTGCTCAAGACCATGTTTCTGTGAGTCTCTTGCTGACAACACAGTCCCTCTATGCTCAAGAGATCCCCTGCAGTTCAAGCAGGAGGCTTTTCTACCTGTCTGAGTCAGGTGGAGACTGGTTAATTGTCTCTAGCTGCAATTAACCAGCTCCCTGTTGGATTCCTCAGAAAAATACAGGCTTTACATTGAAGCCCATTTAGAGAGGGGTTCTGCCCTGTCACAGCGCCCTTATGATGTATCAGGTACGTCACAGGTACCTGCTCACGTCCTATGGGGTGATCGGACTAATGTAGCGGCCAACCCGGTAGCAACGGAGGTGGAGCCTCCTCCATTTCCGGTATCCAGGCACCATCGTGTGATCACTCCAGGAGTGACGCACGGCGAGCATGTACCGCAGGACCAGCGGAACGAGTTGGCCCATCAACTTTGTTCATATTGACTTTCTTGTATACTAACCTGAAGAGCTTACAATCTTAATTTTGGTGCCGAAGTTGAACCCCCTTACTTTAGGGGTTATGTATAGGAGGTGGGGGCGCACAGATAGTGACGGGGCTGTAATAACCTGGATATGTGAATCATTTTCCATTTTCTCAGGACACCGTGGAGGAAGCTGAAATAAAGGAGTCTGTAACTGACGCCGTGTATACAGCCTGTCTGGCACAGAGAGATGAAAGTCGAAGGAGAGTGGAGTCTTTGAAACAGGAGGTGAGGTTTGTCTCTCTGCTACTATATAATACATGTATACATTCCCCTCCTGAGATTTGTCTGGACCCTAAAAGCGAAGATAATTCGGAAGCTTCAGACAACGGGGAGAAGTAGTGAAAGATGCATGCTGAGAATTACCCGAAGACGATGTATGGCGAGATGCATGCTGGAATTACTCGAAGACACAGGAAGAAGAATAAATGGGTTCGGAATCAAACAAACGCCTGTGACATCATCACACGGGGAAGAAATTAAAATGGCGGTTGGCTGGAGATAGCGCAAGAAGAAAAGGCCATCTTTGGACAAAGGTGGAACTCAACTGGATTCCAAGAGAGATTAAAAGACAGAGACACCCAAAGGAAGATGGGAGGATGGGATGAGACAATGTGTGGGAGCGACGTGGAGAAGAGAGGCTGTAACCGCAGCACCTGGGAGATCATTGGGGAGGCTTCATTCTGCAGCGGGGAGACACAAACCCAAGGTGGATACCAGCACTGCTAGAGGGAAGAGGGTATGGATGGTGCACTAGAGGAATGTGTACAGTAGGGCTTCAAAGCGTTTGCTTCTCGGCGATCCGCCAATACAGCGGTTCCGAGAAGGGGGGCCGCTGAGTCCGCACATGCGCAGAAAGGGGACGGCCGAGTCCGCGCATGCGCAGAAGGGGTAGGAGAGACGGGAAATCGCCGGTGGATATAAATGCTATGTTCCACTTTTCAGCAATTTCCGGTTTGCGGCGGCCTGGAACGGAACCCGCCGTATGAGTGGGGCCCTACTGTATACAGACAGAACTCTGAAATCAACTGCATCCAGATGGAAGCAGTAAGCCAGAAAGTTCCCAATTTGCATGCACTAACACCTTTATCGTTGTATAGCAGTATTAGCGTCATTGCAGAGTGGTAAATAGTTGATGTAAGAGCATTTAAGGTGAATGCTGTAGTTGCTAGAGAAACCCCAGGCAGACTCAGAGCGTAATTGGTTAAATTAGAAACCAGTGCATTAATACATAATAAAGTACAATGGGTAGAGTGAATGTGCCGCAGGCAGCGACACTGGCTGCAGAGCACAGGGAGATACTGCCCGTAGAATGAATGTGCCGCAGGCAGCGACACTGGCTGCAGAGCACAGAGAGATACTGCCCGTAGAATGAATGTGCCGCAGGCAGCGACACTGGCTGCAGAGCACAGAGAGATACTGCCCGTAGAATGAATGTGCCGCAGGCAGCGACACTGGCTGCAGAGCACAGAGAGATACTGTCCGTAGAGTGAATGTGCCGCAGGCAGCGACACTGGCTGCAGAGCACAGAGAGATACTGTCCGTAGAATGAATGTGCCGCAGGCAGCGACACTGGCTGCAGAGCACAGAGAGATACTGCCCGTAGAATGAATGTGCCGCAGGCAGCGACACTGGCTGCAGAGCCAGAGAGATACTGTCCGTAGAATGAATGTGCCGCAGGCAGCGACACTGGCTGCAGAGCACAGAGAGATACTGCCCGTAGAATGAATGTGCCGCAGGCAGCGACACTGGCTGCAGAGCACAGAGAGATACTGCCCGTAGAGTGAATGTGCCGCAGGCAGCGACACTGGCTGCAGAGCACAGAGAGATACTGTCCGTAGAGTGAATGTGCCGCAGGCAGCGACACTGGCTGCAGAGCACAGAGAGATACTGCCCGTAGAATGAATGTGCCGCAGGCAGCGACACTGGCTGCAGAGCACAGAGAGATACTGTCCGTAGAGTGAATGTGCCGCAGGCAGCGACACTGGCTGCAGAGCACAGAGAGATACTGTCCGTAGAGTGAATGTGCCGCAGGCAGCGACACTGGCTGCAGAGCACAGAGAGATACTGTCCGTAGAGTGAATGTGCCGCAGGCAGCGACACTGGCTGCAGAGCACAGAGAGATACTGCCCGTAGAATGAATGTGCCGCAGGCAGCGACACTGGCTGCAGAGCACAGAGATACTGCCCGTAGAATGAATGTGCCGCAGGCAGCGACACTGGCTGCAGAGCATAGAGAGATACTGCCCGTAGAATGAATGTGCCGCAGGCAGCGACACTGGCTGCAGAGCACAGAGAGATACTGTCCGTAGAATGAATGTGCCGCAGGCAGCGACACTGGCTGCAGAGCACAGAGAGATACTGTCCGTAGAGTGAATGTGCCGCAGGCAGCGACACTGGCTGCAGAGCACAGAGAGATACTGTCCGTAGAATGAATGTGCCGCAGGCAGCGACACTGGCTGCAGAGCACAGAGATACTGCCCGTAGAATGAATGTGCCGCAGGCAGCGACACTGGCTGCAGAGCATAGAGAGATACTGCCCGTAGAATGAATGTGCCGCAGGCAGCGACACTGGCTGCAGAGCACAGAGAGATACTGTCCGTAGAATGAATGTGCCGCAGGCAGCGACACTGGCTGCAGAGCACAGAGAGATACTGCCCGTAGAGTGAATGTGCCGCAGGCAGCGACACTGGCTGCAGAGCACAGAGAGATACTGCCCGTAGAGTGAATGTGCCGCAGGCAGCGACACTGGCTGCAGAGCACAGAGAGATACTGCCCGTAGAGTGAATGTGCCGCAGGCAGCGACACTGGCTGCAGAGCACAGAGATACTGCCCGTAGAGTGAATGTGCCGCAGGCAGCGACACTGGCTGCAGAGCACAGAGAGATACTGTCTGTAGAATGAATGTGCCGCAGGCAGCGACACTGGCTGCAGAGCACAGAGATACTGCCCGTAGAGTGAATGTGCCGCAGGCAGCGACACTGGCTGCAGAGCACAGAGAGATACTGTCCGTAGAATGAATGTGCCGCAGGCAGCGACACTGGCTGCAGAGCACAGAGAGATACTGCCCGTAGAATGAATGTGCCGCAGGCAGCGACACTGGCTGCAGAGCACAGAGATACTGCCCGTAGAATGAATGTGCCGCAGGCAGCGACACTGGCTGCAGAGCATAGAGAGATACTGCCCGTAGAATGAATGTGCCGCAGGCAGCGACACTGGCTGCAGAGCACAGAGAGATACTGTCCGTAGAATGAATGTGCCGCAGGCAGCGACACTGGCTGCAGAGCACAGAGAGATACTGTCCGTAGAGTGAATGTGCCGCAGGCAGCGACACTGGCTGCAGAGCACAGAGAGATACTGTCCGTAGAATGAATGTGCCGCAGGCAGCGACACTGGCTGCAGAGCACAGAGATACTGCCCGTAGAATGAATGTGCCGCAGGCAGCGACACTGGCTGCAGAGCATAGAGAGATACTGCCCGTAGAATGAATGTGCCGCAGGCAGCGACACTGGCTGCAGAGCACAGAGAGATACTGTCCGTAGAATGAATGTGCCGCAGGCAGCGACACTGGCTGCAGAGCACAGAGAGATACTGCCCGTAGAGTGAATGTGCCGCAGGCAGCGACACTGGCTGCAGAGCACAGAGAGATACTGCCCGTAGAGTGAATGTGCCGCAGGCAGCGACACTGGCTGCAGAGCACAGAGAGATACTGCCCGTAGAGTGAATGTGCCGCAGGCAGCGACACTGGCTGCAGAGCACAGAGATACTGCCCGTAGAGTGAATGTGCCGCAGGCAGCGACACTGGCTGCAGAGCACAGAGAGATACTGTCTGTAGAATGAATGTGCCGCAGGCAGCGACACTGGCTGCAGAGCACAGAGATACTGCCCGTAGAGTGAATGTGCCGCAGGCAGCGACACTGGCTGCAGAGCACAGAGAGATACTGTCCGTAGAATGAATGTGCCGCAGGCAGCGACACTGGCTGCAGAGCACAGAGAGATACTGCCCGTAGAGTGAATGTGCCGCAGGCAGCGACACTGGCTGCAGAGCACAGAGAGATACTGCCCGTAGAATGAATGTGCCGCAGGCAGCGACACTGGCTGCAGAGCACAGAGAGATACTGCCCGTAGAATGAATGTGCCGCAGGCAGCGACACTGGCTGCAGAGCACAGAGAGATACTGCCCGTAGAATGAATGTGCCGCAGGCAGCGACACTGGCTGCAGAGCACAGAGATACTGTCCGTAGAGTGAATGTGCCGCAGGCAGCGACACTGGCTGCAGAGCACAGAGATACTGCCCGTAGAATGAATGTGCCGCAGGCAGCGACACTGGCTGCAGAGCACAGAGAGATACTGCCCGTAGAATGAATGTGCCGCAGGCAGCGACACTGGCTGCAGAGCACAGAGAGATACTGCCCGTAGAATGAATGTGCCGCAGGCAGCGACACTGGCTGCAGAGCACAGAGAGATACTGCCCGTAGAATGAATGTGCCGCAGGCAGCGACACTGGCTGCAGAGCACAGAGAGATACTGTCCGTAGAGTGAATGTGCCGCAGGCAGCGACACTGGCTGCAGAGCACAGAGAGATACTGCCCGTAGAATGAATGTGCCGCAGGCAGCGACACTGGCTGCAGAGCACAGAGATACTGCCCGTAGAATGAATGTGCCGCAGGCAGCGACACTGGCTGCAGAGCACAGAGATACTGCCCGTAGAATGAATGTGCCGCAGGCAGGGACACTGGCTGCAGAGCACAGAGAGATACTGTCCGTAGAGTGAATGTGCCGCAGGCAGCGACACTGGCTGCAGAGCACAGAGAGATACTGTCCGTAGAATGAATGTGCCGCAGGCAGCGACACTGGCTGCAGAGCACAGAGAGATACTGTCCGTAGAGTGAATGTGCCGCAGGCAGCGACACTGGCTGCAGAGCACAGAGATACTGCCCGTAGAATGAATGTGCCGCAGGCAGCGACACTGGCTGCAGAGCACAGAGAGATACTGTCCGTAGAGTGAATGTGCCGCAGGCAGCGACACTGGCTGCAGAGCACAGAGAGATACTGTCCGTAGAATGAATGTGCCGCAGGCAGCGACACTGGCTGCAGAGCACAGAGAGATACTGCCCGTAGAATGAATGTGCCGCAGGCAGCGACACTGGCTGCAGAGCACAGAGATACTGCCCGTAGAATGAATGTGCCGCAGGCAGCGACACTGGCTGCAGAGCACAGAGAGATACTGTCCGTAGAGTGAATGTGCCGCACGCAGCGACACTGGCTGCAGAGCACAGAGAGATACTGCCCGTAGAATGAATGTGCCGCAGGCAGCGACACTGGCTGCAGAGCACAGAGAGATACTGCCCGTAGAATGAATGTGCCGCAGGCAGCGACACTGGCTGCAGAGCACAGAGAGATACTGTCCGTAGAATGAATGTGCCGCAGGCAGCGACACTGGCTGCAGAGCACAGAGAGATACTGCCCGTAGAGTGAATGTGCCACAGGCAGCGACACTGGCTGCAGAGCACAGAGAGATACTGCCCGTAGAATGAATGTGCCGCAGGCAGCGACACTGGCTGCAGAGCACAGAGAGATACTGCCCGTAGAATGAATGTGCCCGCAGGCAGCGACACTGGCTGCAGAGCACAGAGATACTGCCCGTAGAATGAATGTGCCGCAGGCAGCGACACTGGCTGCAGAGCACAGAGAGATACTGCCCGTAGAGTGAATGTGCCGAAGGCAGCGACACTGGCTGCAGAGCACAGAGAGATACTGCCCGTAGAATGAATGTGCCACAGCAGCGACACTGGCTGCAGAGCACAGAGAGATACTGCCCGTAGAATGAATGTGCCGCAGGCAGCGGACACTGGCTGCAGAGCACAGAGAGATACTGCCCGTAGAATGAATGTGCCGCAGGCAGCGACACTGGCTGCAGAGCACAGAGAGATACTGCCCGTAGAGTGAATGTGCCGCAGGCAGCGACACTGGCTGCAGAGCACAGAGAGATACTGCCCGTAGAATGAATGTGCCGCAGGCAGCGACACTGGCTGCAGAGCACAGAGAGATACTGCCCGTAGAATGAATGTGCCACAGGCAGCGACACTGGCTGCAGAGCACAGAGAGATACTGCCCGTAGAATGAATGTGCCGCAGGCAGCGACACTGGCTGCAGAGCACAGAGAGATACTGCCGTAGAATGAATGTGCCGCAGGCAGCGACACTGGCTGCAGAGCACAGAGATACTGCCCGTAGAGTGAATGTGCCGCAGGCAGCGACACTGGCTGCAGAGCACAGAGAGATACTGTCCTGTAGAATGAATGTGCCGCAGGCAGCGACACTGGCTGCAGAGCACAGAGATACTGCCCGTAGAGTGAATGTGCCGCAGGCAGCGACACTGGCTGCAGAGCACAGAGAGATACTGTCCGTAGAGTGAATGTGCCGCAGGCAGCGACACTGGCTGCAGAGCACAGAGAGATACTGCCCGTAGAATGAATGTGCCGCAGGCAGCGACACTGGCTGCAGAGCACAGAGATACTGCCCGTAGAATGAATGTGCCGCAGGCAGCGACACTGGCTGCAGAGCACAGAGAGATACTGTCCGTAGAGTGAATGTGCCGCAGGCAGCGACACTGGCTGCAGAGCACAGAGAGATACTGCCCGTAGAATGAATGTGCCGCAGGCAGCGACACTGGCTGCAGAGCACAGAGAGATACTGTCCGTAGAATGAATGTGCCGCAGGCAGCGACACTGGCTGCAGAGCACAGAGAGATACTGTCCGTAGAATGAATGTGCCGCAGGCAGCGACACTGGCTGCAGAGCACAGAGATACTGCCCGTAGAATGAATGTGCCGCAGGCAGCGACACTGGCTGCAGAGCACAGAGAGATACTGTCCGTAGAGTGAATGTGCCGCAGGCAGCGACACTGGCTGCAGAGCACAGAGAGATACTGCCCGTAGAATGAATGTGCCGCAGGCAGCGACACTGGCTGCAGAGCATAGAGAGATACTGCCCGTAGAATGAATGTGCCGCAGGCAGCGACACTGGCTGCAGAGCACAGAGATACTGTCCGTAGAGTGAATGTGCCGCAGGCAGCGACACTGGCTGCAGAGCACAGGGAGATACTGCCCGTAGAATGAATGTGCCGCAGGCAGCGACACTGGCTGCAGAGCACAGAGAGATACTGTCCGTAGAGTGAATGTGCCGCAGGCAGCGACACTGGCTGCAGAGCACAGAGAGATACTGTCTGTAGAATGAATGTGCCGCAGGCAGCGACACTGGCTGCAGAGCACAGAGAGATACTGCCCGTAGAATGAATGTGCCGCAGGCAGCGACACTGGCTGCAGAGCACAGAGAGATACTGCCCGTAGAATGAATGTGCCGCAGGCAGCGACACTGGCTGCAGAGCACAGAGAGATACTGCCCGTAGAATGAATGTGCCGCAGGCAGCGACACTGGCTGCAGAGCACAGAGAGATACTGTCCGTAGAATGAATGTGCCGCAGGCAGCGACACTGGCTGCAGAGCATAGAGAGATACTGCCCGTAGAGTGAATGTGCCGCAGGCAGCGACACTGGCTGCAGAGCACAGAGATACTGTCCGTAGAATGAATGTGCCGCAGGCAGCGACACTGGCTGCAGAGCACAGAGATACTGCCCGTAGAATGAATGTGCCGCAGGCAGCGACACTGGCTGCAGAGCACAGAGAGATACTGTCCGTAGAATGAATGTGCTGCAGGCAGCGACACTGGCTGCAGAGCACAGAGAGATACTGTCCGTAGAATGAATGTGCCGCAGGCAGCGACACTGGCTGCAGAGCACAGAGAGATACTGTCCGTAGAATGAATGTGCCGCAGGCAGGGACACTGGCTGCAGAGCACAGAGAGATACTGTCCGTAGAGTGAATGTGCCGCAGGCAGCGACACTGGCTGCAGAGCACAGAGATATACTGCCCGTAGAATGAATGTGCCGCAGGCAGCGACACTGGCTGCAGAGCACAGAGAGATACTGCCCGTAGAATGAATGTGCCGCAGGCAGCGACACTGGCTGCAGAGCACAGAGATACTGCCCGTAGAATGAATGTGCCGCAGGCAGCGACACTGGCTGCAGAGCACAGAGAGATACTGTCCGTAGAATGAATGTGCCGCAGGCAGCGACACTGGCTGCAGAGCACAGAGAGATACTGTCCGTAGAATGAATGTGCTGCAGGCAGCGACACTGGCTGCAGAGCACAGAGAGATAATACTGCCCGTAGAATGAATGTGCCGCAGGCAGCGACACTGGCTGCAGAGCACAGAGAGATACTGCCCGTAGAGTGAATGTGCCGCAGGCAGCGACACTGGCTGCAGAGCACAGAGAGATACTGCCCGTAGAGTGAATGTGCCGCAGGCAGCGACACTGGCTGCAGAGCACAGAGAGATACTGCCCGTAGAATGAATGTGCCGCAGGCAGCGACACTGGCTGCAGAGCACAGAGAGATACTGTCCGTAGAGTGAATGTGCCGCAGGCAGCGACACTGGCTGCAGAGCACAGAGATACTGCCCGTAGAATGAATGTGCCGCAGGCAGCGACACTGGCTGCAGAGCACAGAGAGATACTGCCCGTAGAATGAATGTGCCGCAGGCAGCGACACTGGCTGCAGAGCACAGAGATACTGTCCGTAGAGTGAATGTGCCGCAGGCAGCGACACTGGCTGCAGAGCACAGAGATACTGCCCGTAGAATGAATGTGCCGCAGGCAGCGACACTGGCTGCAGAGCACAGAGAGATACTGTCCGTAGAATGAATGTGCCGCAGGCAGCGACACTGGCTGCAGAGCACAGAGAGATACTGTCCGTAGAATGAATGTGCCGCAGGCAGCGACACTGGCTGCAGAGCATAGAGATACTGTCCGTAGAATGAATGTGCCGCAGGCAGCGACACTGGCTGCAGAGCACAGAGAGATACTGTCCGTAGAGTGAATGTGCCGCAGGCAGGGACACTGGCTGCAGAGCACAGAGAGATACTGTCCGTAGAGTGAATGTGCCGCAGGCAGCGACACTGGCTGCAGAGCACAGAGAGATACTGCCCGTAGAATGAATGTGCCGCAGGCAGCGACACTGGCTGCAGAGCACAGAGAGATACTGCCCGTAGAATGAATGTGCCACAGGCAGCGACACTGGCTGCAGAGCACAGAGAGATACTGTCCGTAGAATGAATGTGCCGCAGGCAGCGACACTGGCTGCAGAGCACAGAGAGATACTGTCCGTAGAGTGAATGTGCCGCAGGCAGCGACACTGGCTGCAGAGCACAGAGAGATACTGCCCGTAGAGTGAATGTGCCACAGGCAGCGACACTGGCTGCAGAGCACAGAGAGATACTGCCCGTAGAGTGAATGTGCCGCAGGCAGCGACACTGGCTGCAGAGCACAGAGAGATACTGCCCGTAGAATGAATGTGCCGCAGGCAGCGACACTGGCTGCAGAGCACAGAGATACTGCCCGTAGAATGAATGTGCCGCAGGCAGCGACACTGGCTGCAGAGCACAGAGAGATACTGCCCGTAGAGTGAATGTGCCGCAGGCAGCGACACTGGCTGCAGAGCACAGAGAGATACTGTCCGTAGAGTGAATGTGCCGCAGGCAGCGACACTGGCTGCAGAGCACAGAGAGATACTGCCCGTAGAATGAATGTGCCGCAGGCAGCGACACTGGCTGCAGAGCACAGAGAGATACTGCCCGTAGAATGAATGTGCCGCAGGCAGCGACACTGGCTGCAGAGCACAGAGAGATACTGTCCGTAGAATGAATGTGCCGCAGGCAGCGACACTAGCTGCAGAGCACAGAGATACTGCCCGTAGAGTGAATGTGCCGCAGGCAGCGACACTGGCTGCAGAGCACAGAGAGATACTGCCCGTAGAATGAATGTGCCGCAGGCAGCGACACTGGCTGCAGAGCACAGAGAGATACTGTCCGTAGAATGAATGTGCCGCAGGCAGCGACACTGGCTGCAGAGCACAGAGAGATACTGCCCGTAGAATGAATGTGCCGCAGGCAGCGACACTGGCTGCAGAGCACAGAGAGATACTGCCCGTAGAATGAATGTGCCGCAGGCAGCGACACTGGCTGCAGAGCACAGAGATACTGCCCGTAGAATGAATGTGCCACAGGCAGCGACACTGGCTGCAGAGCACAGAGAGATACTGCCCGTAGAGTGAATGTGCCGCAGGCAGCGACACTGGCTGCAGAGCACAGAGAGATACTGTCCGTAGAATGAATGTGCCGCAGGCAGCGACACTGGCTGCAGAGCACAGAGAGATACTGTCCGTAGAGTGAATGTGCCGCAGGCAGCGACACTGGCTGCAGAGCACAGAGAGATACTGCCCGTAGAATGAATGTGCCGCAGGCAGCGACACTGGCTGCAGAGCATAGAGAGATACTGCCCGTAGAGTGAATGTGCCGCAGGCAGCGACACTGGCTGCAGAGCACAGAGAGATACTGTCCGTAGAATGAATGTGCCGCAGGCAGCGACACTGGCTGCAGAGCACAGAGAGATACTGTCCGTAGAGTGAATGTGCCGCAGGCAGCGACACTGGCTGCAGAGCACAGAGAGATACTGTCCGTAGAATGAATGTGCCGCAGGCAGCGACACTGGCTGCAGAGCACAGAGAGATACTGCCCGTAGAATGAATGTGCCGCAGGCAGCGACACTGGCTGCAGAGCACAGAGAGATACTGTCCGTAGAATGAATGTGCCGCAGGCAGCGACACTGGCTGCAGAGCACAGAGAGATGCTGCCCGTAGAGTGAATGTGCCGCAGGCAGCGACACTGGCTGCAGAGCACAGAGATACTGCCCGTAGAATGAATGTGCCGCAGGCAGCGACACTGGCTGCAGAGCACAGAGAGATACTGCCCGTAGAATGAATGTGCCGCAGGCAGCGACACTGGCTGCAGAGCACAGAGATACTGCCCGTAGAATGAATGTGCCGCAGGCAGCGACACTGGCTGCAGAGCACAGAGATACTGCCCGTAGAATGAATGTGCCGCAGGCAGCGACACTGGCTGCAGAGCACAGAGATACTGCCCGTAGAATGAATGTGCCACAGGCAGCGACACTGGCTGCAGAGCACAGAGAGATACTGCCCGTAGAATGAATGTGCCGCAGGCAGCGACACTGGCTGCAGAGCACAGAGAGATACTGCCCGTAGAATGAATGTGCCGCAGGCAGCGACACTGGCTGCAGAGCCAGAGAGATACTGTCCGTAGAATGAATGTGCCGCAGGCAGCGACACTGGCTGCAGAGCACAGAGAGATACTGCCCGTAGAATGAATGTGCCACAGGCAGCGACACTGGCTGCAGAGCACAGAGAGATACTGCCCGTAGAGTGAATGTGCCGCAGGCAGCGACACTGGCTGCAGAGCACAGAGAGATACTGCCCGTAGAATGAATGTGCCGCAGGCAGCGACACTGGCTGCAGAGCACAGAGAGATACTGTCCGTAGAGTGAATGTGCCGCAGGCAGCGACACTGGCTGCAGAGCACAGAGAGATACTGTCCGTAGAATGAATGTGCCGCAGGCAGCGACACTGGCTGCAGAGCACAGAGAGATACTGTCCGTAGAATGAATGTGCCGCAGGCAGCGACACTGGCTGCAGAGCACAGAGATACTGCCCGTAGAATGAATGTGCCGCAGGCAGCGACACTGGCTGCAGAGCACAGAGAGATACTGCCCGTAGAATGAATGTGCCGCAGGCAGCGACACTGGCTGCAGAGCACAGAGAGATACTGTCCGTAGAATGAATGTGCCGCAGGCAGCGACACTGGCTGCAGAGCACAGAGATACTGCCCGTAGAATGAATGTGCCGCAGGCAGCGACACTGGCTGCAGAGCACAGAGAGATACTGTCCGTAGAGTGAATGTGCCACAGGCAGCGACACTGGCTGCAGAGCACAGAGAGATACTGCCCGTAGAATGAATGTGCCGCAGGCAGCGACACTGGCTGCAGAGCACAGAGAGATACTGCCCGTAGAGTGAATGTGCCGCAGGCAGCGACACTGGCTGCAGAGCCAGAGAGATACTGTCCGTAGAATGAATGTGCCGCAGGCAGCGACACTGGCTGCAGAGCACAGAGAGATACTGCCCGTAGAATGCTGCAAAGTATGGAAGTGTAGCGATGTGTTCAGTCACACAGTGACATTAAATCATATGTGTTGTTACTAGGCGGCTATAGTGGTGCAGGTGCGTTCTAAATGTAACTTCAATCAACAGACATAATTGCAAGGGGAAATCAGGAAGCTACTAAGTATCGAACATGTAATTGGATAATTGGCTCTAATAAGGATCTACTGGTAGTGGTAATCCCTAAAGTATACTTGTAAAATGGCCCTATCTGAATATGAACCGCAGTACAGTGAGCCTAATAGGAGAAGCAGGGTGTGTGTATAGAGGTGATACTCCCCATCCCTGTTGATAATAGTTCACCTTACAGCCCCATTAAACCCATCATTGAGGGTTATATGATAAATGTCGTGGTAGTAACGGTCTGCGTATTGCTCCCGAGCAAGGATGGTAGTAGGGTGAATATTGAATGCCTCAGCGTGCAGGCATATGTCCCAGTAGTGGGGGGTCAGGAGGCCTAAGGATTTGGTAAACCCATAGGTACGGAACCGGAGACGAAGCGAAATGAGCCTGGGGAGACATGGTCTGAAGATGAGATTATAATTAAACACACACATCAGGGCGGCCTCGCGGTAGGCACAGAAAGAGTCCAAACGTTGTATTTAAGGCTTTAACAAATTCTTCTGTGGTTTATTTCCCACTCATCCAAACAGTATAACTTAGGCACACTGTCCCTTTAAGGCAAACCAAAATCATAAAATAAAAGCCTACTCCACAGTAGGGAGGTCGACTACACCACTGTGTCCCTGACTGTCCCACTGGGTAGCTAAGCTATCTTCCAGTTTAAACAATACACTCGCATGTCTGTAACAAGAATATAAAGTCTGTATCTGTGTTGTGGGAACTCTATCCCAGGAAATCCCTCTGGATACTGCAGCCCTGACAGGGCAGCTCTGCTGCCTCCGCAGGGTATGCAACGCCACCGGTTACAGCATGCTTGTTCAGTGTCATGGAGTCTCTTCCTGGGTTTGGGTCCCAGGCTGGTCCAGCAGGCTGGGTGGCTGAGAACGTCTTCTGTAACACGGATGACACGTGACGCATATTGGCATGCAAGCTTGGTGACTGCGTTTTCCATCTGCTCCAGTCTGTGACTACGAACGCTTTGCATTAAGAGACTGCATTACAATATGTATATCCAAGATCGTGGGACTACACCTTCATTTAGGTGATGTATGATGATATTGTACAATTCTGTTCATGGCAACACGTATTCAATATATACTCTGTGTATTTTGCTTATTAGTACATAGGTGTATTATATGCACATGTTTTTGCTGACTAGACATTGAATTTTTTTTAGACCAAACGGTCTAGGCTCCTGCAGGGAATTAATGTCCTGTTCCCTGCTGAGTCTGTATATTGAGACTCGGGGTTTCAACTATGAGTTGCAGTATATGGGGTATTCTCTCCGAAATAAGTGCTCAGTGCACAGATTATTCTGTTAATTATTCTGTGTCTATCAGATGGCGTTCAGCCTTTTAGAATAATGTTTATGTCTTAGTCTGTCTAAGAAACTTTTGTATTTTTTGGTATACCCTGAGTGCTTATTTTGGAAGTTCTGTTTTCTTTCTTATATTATTCACCTTACAGCACCGTTAGAGCTAACATGTGTATTTTTTTATATTGCTCGTATTTCTCTAATTCTTTTTGGGGTTCCATTTTACTGTAGTTTCCAGAGTGGCCTCTTTTTTCTTTTGTGTCTGAAGTTTCCTTATGTGTTGCTCTCTACCCTGGTCACTGTACACATATCTACTATAACACATTTGACATTCACAATTTCCAGTAATTATGTTCTTATCAGAATAAATATACAAAGGACTGAGACTTCAAACCTGACTGAGCCGCTCCAACCGGGGAGCCCAGGTCTGATCGAATTTACTCATGGAGTCTCTTCCATAGCCAACACTTCGCAGGTCGTATTCTTTACCTGGGGCAAAGTTGGTGCATCAGGGGTTTCCCAGTTGCCTGCCATTATACATTCACTTTTTATAAAGATGTGGGAGATTTAGCTTTTGTGTATGCATGTCTTGGTTCGGAATTGGTCTGCCCAACAGAACCGAACATAGATCTCGCGGTGTCCTCTCCCCTGTGTAAAAGGGCCAACATATGGAAAATCTGTTTCCATAGTCTAGTAAATTTGGGGCATGACCTTCATACATGTCATGGAAGCTCGATTTACAGGGTACGTCCCCAAAAAGGGACCAGAAAAGATCCTATGTATAGCGCGCTCTGTGGAATATAATATATAGACTAGTAGTCCATGTAAATCGATATCTGAATATTCCTATTGCAGTTTGAGTGGTAGGGTCCCTGCAGTTGCTTCAGCACAGGGGGTGCAGTCATTATGACTGAGCCACTGATTGAGCCACCTGTGCTGAAGCATGGATATCCTAAAAACCTGACCTGTTGGTGGCCCTTGAGGACTGGAGTAGGCCGCCCCATAACTATGGTGTCCAGGTAACTGGCCATTGGGGAAGCGGCGGTGTAACTTGATTAGGCAGCCGGCGTCATGCTGTGTGCTAACGTGAGGTGTGTTGCGTGAGTGTAAAATTGAGGCTGGCGATGTAACTGTGACTTTTATGTCTAAATGGTCACGTCTTCTGCAAGGTAATAAGAAAGAAAAGAACACGCGCATACAGGGTTAGTGTAGTAATAATGTGCACTGTTCGACAAATCCATTCACCTACAGGCCCGTGGCGACTGGATTTGACCCCGTGGCGACCTCCTCATGGCCGCCCAAGCAGGGAGGGAATGGAGGCGGGCCTAGGTGGCGAGTAGATTTTTTGGTTCGGCGAGTAGATTTTTGGGTGATTTGTCAACCACTGATAATGTGTATATATTTTCTTCTCAGAAGTATGAATCATTTAGTTCCATCTCGTGGACAAAACATTTTAAGCCGCAACCACATAAAACCTTTACAGTAGCTCACTAAGTTTGTGTACAGTATGTGTGATTCAGTAGTAGCTGCACAGAAAAAAGTTTATACACACACACACACACACACACACACACACACACACTATAGCTATCTCTCTCTGTGTCTCTCTCTGTCTCTGTGTCTTATGGATTTTTTATTATTAAAAAGTACAAATATACAGCAAAATGACCAAAATAAAACTGCGAGTGTGTGTCTGTCTCTGTGTGCGTCGCTCTCTGTGTGTCTCTCTCTGTCTCTGTGTGTCTCTCTCGGTTTGAGCTACCAGCCACAAGCAAAATGGCTGCTTCAGGCCCCCAAGACAGAGCTTCCTTCATTTTACCCTCCTACCTCATACACTGGACTGCTGATTGGCTCGCACAGTGCGTGGTTCCGATTTTATAAGGCTAGTATGTACTTTTCAATTGAACTTTATTGAAAAAAACATTGCTTTCTAATCTGACAAAATTGGTGTGTAGAGAGATCGAGAGAGATATAGATGTGTGTGTCTTATGGATTTATTATTATTAAAAAGTACAAATATACAGCAAAATTACCAAAATAAAACTGCGAGTGTCAGACCACTCGTGATTAATATGAGTTACTGTCCTGCTCATAAATCCCCTAATTCTGTATGTTGTGGTTTTTTTTTTGTTTTTTTTTTGCAGCTGGAGGTCTATAGTAAGAAAGAGGAATTAAAGTCGCCCCAAAGTAATAGTAACCCAATTTTCAAGCGTCACCTGCATAAGATCCTGAACGAGGTCGGACGTCTGGGGTTGGTGAGTTTGCAAATCCTCGCAGTTTTGCTGCCTTCGTTTCTGTGGGTGTTGTTTGCCGTTATTAGCTGTAATTAATGGCTTTTAATGGTGCAATCCTTGGTAGCTTATAAAAAATAACATTTTAGAAAACAATACTATTGGCTTCATTAAAGAAATGTGCGCGGGCATATACATGTGTGTGAGGGGGAGGGCTGGGAAGAGGAGGTGGGGATGTGTGTGAGAGGATGAGGAGGAGTGGGCGAGCGGAGGGGGGGCGTGAGTGGGAGAGTAGCGTATGGAGCAATAACCAGCATGCCACGTCAATAGGGAAATCTGGTTATTTTCAATAAATTACCCTGAGCCAGAACTTGATTGTGCAGGGTCTCATCACTATGGTGCTGTCGCCCCTATAGATTATAAAGGGGACACCCTCTTACACACACCAGCTGCCCCCATAGGCTTTAATAGGATCACACTCTTACACACACCAGCTGCCCTCATAGGCTTTAATAAGGTCACCCCAAAGACATGAGAAATGTCACTCCTAAATGAACCAACATCTGTTCCTATCCACTCTTTTATCTCAGCCAGATGAATCCCAAGCTGAGGCCCATTACGACGCGGAGGTCTTGCTAACCAAGCAGATGCTGGCGGAGATCCAGAAGTTCCTTGACGACGATGACTGGAACCCGGGCGCCCTCGATGAGGCCCTGAGCAAGACCCTGGTACATTTCAAGGAGCACGATGCGGAGGCGTGGCGGTGGAGGTTTGAAGATTATTTTGGGGTGGACCCATACACTGCCTTTATGGTAAGAGGGTTGGTGTCACGTACGACACACCTGTGAGTACGTGACCTGCATACGGGACATGGGTCAATACACAGTTCGCAAGCTGCCAGACTCTTCTCCTTCGCAAAGATCCCTCAGATGAGTAACATCTTCCCTTAACCTGTCCCCATATACCACTTGTCATGGACAGTACACACGTGAGCACGTGACTTAGATATGCAACCAGGGTTAATACACACGGCTACTCTAGCCAACTCACATTTCGCCTGAGCAAGGTACCTTCAATGAGTTAATATTAACCCCTTACTCAATTGCAATCATGTATACGCTGCCACCACCCGATATATTTATGCACATAAAAGATGTAAAATTAATATATTTAACAGGGTCTCAGGTCCCTGTTTGATAGAAAAAACTATGCACTTAACACACACATCTGTTGTAGAAAAAGTGGTAAATACTCTCTTCAGAGATATATATATATATATATATATATATATATAATATATATATATATATATATATATATATATATATATATATATATATATATATATATATATATATATATATAACACGTTTGGTACTAGGTGGCGAGTAGATTTTTTGGTGATTTGTCAACCACTGTGTATATGTGTATATGTATATATATATATATATATGTATATATGTATATATGTATATATGTATATATGTATATATATATATATATATATATATATATATATATATATATATATATATATATATATATATATATATATATATATATATATATACAAATACATTGCTTAGATTACAGAAAAAGGATTACAAGGACATACAATTACAATAAATGCAGAATAGTTTCTCAAAATAACAGGATAAAACATAGAAATCTTTATACAGTACATTACCCAAATGCCATAGGTTTCCTCCCAAGGGAGGTCACTGGCGCAGGAAGTTGAGAAATCACGTGCTTGGTCCAAACACACATCAGTTGAAATCTGATTTTTCATAAAACTTTGCTGTTTTATCTAGTATTCTTTCTCATTGAAACAGCATAAACCCACCTGTCGTAAATCAGCTGTGAGATTTAGTTTTATGACCGAGTAAAAAACACTTTTACAAAACCACGTTTAAACTTCGCTCAGTATATAACCGCACTCATAACTTCCCAGCTCTAATTCTTACACACACGTGAGCTACATCAATACATTCAGGCTCTCATGGCGGACGCAACAAGACAAATCACGACCGTCTTAATCCTAAACTTGAGCAACAAATGAATCTGTCCCTTCTTCACGTGCTAGACCACCCATATCTGGTTTTATCGCGTTTATCTCTGTCATGAATGCAAATATCAAAATTGTATACGTCGGCATCGCTGTCAAGTCCATGATTCCATATTTCATAACTTTGGGATGGTATAGGATAGTCCCAGCCCCCTGGCAATCCATAGCACTCTTCCAGGGAAGTTTTGAAAACCTTTTGTTTGTTAGAGAACCCATCTCTTGCAAAGCATATGTTCTTATCTCTAGATCTTATCCATTTTAACACTATGCCTGGCCAAGGGGTTAAGAAGCCATAAACTATTACTTTGTACTTTTCGAATCCAACTTCAATTAAGTTACCTTTGAAAACCAGCATAGATCCCAGACCCCATATATTGTATTTTTAAACCCAACTTGTGCCTTCATTAACCCCTGAAGCACCAGATGGATGAAAATGCATAATATCTCATGATATTATCATGACAGTTGGTACCATGGATGGAAGTGTTTGGGTCGACCAGAGATCTCCACGTTGAGTTGCACTATAACCGTACTGTAAGGGCGCTCCGTTATGACATCATTGCTTTTGAAAAGGAAGACCGCGGTTCGAATCCCAATTCTGATCTTTGGCAAATCCATTTCTCTTTCTCAAGTACGAAAATGAGATTGTAAGCTCTTTGTGCGATGCTACATACACTGTCAGCGTTATATTAGAAAGTTGAAAGCTCATCCCTCCACGCTCCTGCAGCCCCCCTCCTACTTTTTTTTTTGTGTCCTTTAAAATTCCCTGATGCCTGGGGATAAAACAACATGGCGGAGAGAATGGGACCAAGCTTTAGTTCCATTCTGATGATGTCACTGCCCTCACTTGGGAGGGAGAAACCAAAGAGCGAGACTAGCAGAGGATTCTGGGAGAGGAGACTAAATAAATAGGCATACGACCCATGGAAAATAATCGATTACGAGCGGCTGGTAACTGTCTCGGACAAACGACATGAAACAACCAAGGAAAGACATGGAGACTCAACACTGCACCCTTCGTATAATAACACAAACTTTAAAAAAAAGAGTCTGGTTGGCATAAATTCATAAAAAAATAAAGGCGGTGGTAAACATGGAAGAAGCCATCGTGAATGGCGACAGGTAAGTTTGGACCTTGCTGATACTTATCTATTTTGCGTTTCATGCTACAATAGGTTGTCGGGTGATTCAAACTCCAGTCGTCAGTAACCCCCAGCAGGTTAGGTTTAAGGATATCCCGACAGGTTGTTCCGTCACAATGACTGAGCCATTGGTTGAGCCGCCGGTGCTGAAGCCGGGATATCCACCCGACCTGCTGGGAGTTGCTGAGGACTGGAGTTGGAAATCGCAGATTTTAACTGATGGGAGCTATGCTGATGTTCAGCCCCACCGATGAGGCCTCAGACTGAGATGATGTACTCTTGAGGTCCCATCTGTATGTGGCTCCATCCATCTTCTGTTCTTCAATTCTTTGCTTCAGTTGGAAGACAACCATGGAAGAGCGGTGGTGAATGACTGACTTGCTGGGGGTGTATAGACGTCGAGTCCTGTTGATCACTTTATTCCCCTTGGGTTATCCAAATGGAAGTTGATCAGCTCTCAACTATACCGTCAGCATTGGAACCCATGTGAAGTGACCTCAGTGTAGAGCTTTGAGGCATTTTAAGATGAACGCCGGATAATGCGACATCGGCACGGTATTTACTGCATAACGTTACCACGGGATCAAATAAATACTGCTCATTTGGGTTTTCAACAAATGTTTATATTTTTTGATGTTTATGCTTAGTCCAGATTTTGTGTTTTACTTTATTATTTTCTATAATACTAGGTGTGCAGTCTTGAGTAGACGGGGACGAATGTGTCGAAATTCCGTGCGTGCGGGGGAGGGGTTCTTCGATTTTCAGAAAAACATGGAAAATGCTCTACTTGTCTAATATGTTGTCAATTTTTTTTCTGCGTTTTCGTATATTCTCCCATTCAAATTTTTAAGATGAAGACAAATTTGAGAATATTCGGCAATCTGTAGACTGGAGCCTAGAGTTTTTTTTCTGGGTTCATTCTGGGTGAGGAAATGGCAAACCCCCGGAGTCTCCCGGATACAGCACTACTTAACATACTGATCTATGAAGTGGGAGTCTCTCTGCTAGCTCTACTTGAGCAGATTTCTTCATCTCCTAATGCCTCGGGTAATGGGAAATGAGATTGCAAGCTCTTGGGTACAAGAATTCTGTGCTAATTTACACAGCGAGGGAATCCGTGTGTGCGTTTTAACAATTGTGCTAGTGTTTTAATAATGGCGCTTTCTGAAAATCCTACCGCTGTTATCTCGAATGTATGTATTATATTAATATTATTTATAATATTCCCGTTAATGTTTTTTTTTTTTAACCCCGTGTCTGATTCCTCAGGTCCTCCTCTGTCCGCTGTGTATCATTTCGATGGTCGCCACCGAGCTGTGGACTCACGTGGCTTGGTTTACGCAGATAAAGCGTTTCTTCGTTCTGAGCATCATAGTCAGCTTTGGTTGGAACTGGCTGTATTTGTACAAGGTAAAAAGCAATAAGGGACCTCGTTCGACTCTCTGCGAAATTAGCTATTTTAATATTAAAGCCGCAATCCCCAGAAGCCGATGTGAGTTTAACTCGTATAAAGTCTGTTTCTTGCTCCCTGAGCACATCCCTCTCTTACAAATAAAATGTTTTCTTGCGTTTAAAAATCCTCATATTTCTGAATCTCTAGCTTCTGGGTTATTCTGGGAAACTTTACACTGGGCTCTGGGGAGAGCTCCATTTTAATCTCCCGGACACTAAATATTTTAACCGCTTGTAGCTCATGAACGGAGCGTCCGATTTTGAAACGAACACAAGTAAAAGATATTTATTTAAGGTGGTAAAAAAAGTATTACATGCAAAAAAAAATGGTGTGCGCAAAGGCTATCTAGCTTCAGTACCCAGGATAAATGGCTATTGCGCTCATGTACTAGGTGGCTTGGGCGGAAAGCCAGGCGGATGTGGCCAGAATGGGAACGTTTGACAGCAGCTGCAGTGACAAAATCAACTGGTTCGAAGGTATGATGGGTAAGTGACACAGGTCAGTGCCTCCTAGGAACAAAGTGTACTAATGGCAGTGACATGTTTTTTAATTTTTTTAATTTCTTTATTATCTGTGAGTATGGTTACAACATACAATAAGATGAATAAAACATAGTGAACATTGAGGCAACCATAAGCTTACAGCATTTTATATTTTCTTAACTGTTAAACTTTAAATGATACAAATAATGAGGGTGGGGGGGGGGGAGAAAAAGGGATAGAGAGAAAAGAAAGCGCTCTGCAGGTCCTCACATCTCACCGCCAACTCCTCCGCACCATATAGTTCCTTTAGCCTATCCCAAGACCTGTGTAGCAGTGCAGTGGACACCCAGTCTGACTATTTAAAGGGGCCCATAACCTCTTTGTGTCGGGAGGCAGTGTGTCCAAAAAAGGTTTCCACTTACTCAGGAATGTATCTGTTCTTTTCATATTGTCTCCAAATGAGTCAAATTTTCCCCTCATCCTAACTGCGAACAGATAAGATTGTAATTATCCAATTGTTGGAGCGAATGGTTTTAGCCAGTTGACCAGAATCAGCTTGCGCGCCAAAAGGAGAATCATTCCCGCCAGCTGCGGCAAACTGACCGTCAAGGTTTTCCAGCCTTCCATATATCCAAATAACATTGGTTTAAAGTCACGGGGAAGCTTTGTTGTTAGCAATTTGTTTAGAAACGTTAAGGTTTTATTCCAGAATGTCTTTATTTTTCTGCAGTACCACAGGCAATGTGAGATATTGGCGCTAGTACTGCCGCATTTTTTACACCCAATTGGAGAAAAGTGCTGAAATTAGTTTAGTTGTACTGGGGTGAGGAATGCACGGTTCAATATTCTAATTTGCAGTTCCCTAAAATTTGTATCCAGAGTAATGGAACGGACACTCCCGAAGCCTTTGACTAGGACCTCTTCATCTATCAGATCAGGGAAGCCCACCTGCCACTTAACCAATAAAAGACTCCAGAGACCCACAGTACGGGACTCTATAAGGGCGGTATAGATACGTTTAGATGTAAAACCTGTTTGAATGGAGATCTCAAGACCGGACGCCAAGGCATTGTGTTCTAATAGGGATGGATGTTCCCTCATCAAGGAAGTCACATAATGTCTTAGCTGTAAGTAGGCAAAGAAGTATTTATTTAGTAATTGATAACTTTCTTGGAGTTGTTGGGAAAATGTGTTGTCCCGTGTTAAAACAGTCTGTGACATGAACAAGTCCTCTACTGGCCCAAGTCCTGAAAACTGCGGTCTCTTGGGCTGCCGTAAAGTCTGAGTTCCCTACAATCGGTAACAACCTGGATGTGGTAGTTTAAAATATTTTCTTACTTTACGCTAGGCTCTTACAGTATCTCCAAACATAATGCCATTCAGAATGCTATTTGCATTATCCTTCTCCTGTAGAAAGGGCAGGAACCCCAGGGAGTGTGGGAGAGCAGGAATCCCAGGGAGTGTGGGAGAGCAGGAATCCCAGGGAGTGTGGGAGAGCAGGAACCCCAGGGAGTGTGGGAGAGCAGGAACCTCGGGGATTGTGAGAGCAGGAAACCCAGGGAGTGTGGGAGAGCAGGAATCCCAGGGAGCGTGGGAGAGCAGGAAACCCAGGGAGTGTGGGAGAGCAGGAATCCCAGGGAGTGTGGGAGAGCAGGAAACCCAGGGAGTGTGGGAGAGCAGGAATCCCAGGGAGTGTGGGAGAGCAGGAACCCCAGGGAGTGTGGGAGAGCAGGAACCTCGGGGATTGTGAGAGCAGGAAACCCAGGGAGTGTGGGAGAGCAGGAATCCCAGGGAGCGTGGGAGAGCAGGAAACCCAGGGAGTGTGGGAGAGCAGGAATCCCAGGGAGTGTGGGAGAGCAGGAAACCCAGGGAGTGTGGGAGAGCAGGAATCCCAGGGAGTGTGGGAGAGCAGGAATCCCAGGGAGTGTGGGAGAGCAGGAATCCCAGGGAGTGTGGGAGAGCAGGAATCCCAGGGACTGTGGGAGAGCAGGAATTCCAGGGAGTGTGGGAGAGCAGGAATTCCAGGGAGTGTGGGAGAGCAGGAATCCCAGGGAGTGTGGGAGAGCAGGAACCCCAGGGAGTGTGGGAGAGCAGGAACCCCAGGGAGCGTGGGAGAGCAGGACCCCCAGGGAGTGTGGGAGAGCAGGAACCCCAGGGAGCGTGGGAGAGCAGGAACCCCAGGGAGCGTGGGAGAGCAGGAACCCCAGGGAGTGTGGGAGAGCAGGAACCCCAGGGACTGTGGGAGAGCAGGAACCCCAGGGAGTGTGGGAGAGCAGGAATCCCAGAGAGTGTGGGAGAGCAGGAATCCCAGAGAGTGTGGGAGAGCAGGAATCCCAGGGAGTGTGGGAGAGCAGGAACCCCAGGGAGTGTGGGAGAGCAGGAACCCCAGGGAGTGTGGGAGAGCAGGAATCCCAGGGAGTGTGGGAGAGCAGGAACCCCAGGGAGTGTGGGAGAGCAGGAACCCCAGGGAGTGTGGGAGAGCAGGAACCCCAGGGAGTGTGGGAGAGCAGGAACCCCAGGGAGTGTGGGAGAGCAGGAACCCCAGGGAGTGTGGGAGAGCAGGAACCCCAGGGAGTGTGGGAGAGCAGGAACCCCAGGGAGTGTGGGAGAGCAGGAACCCCAGGGAGTGTGGGAGAGCAGGAACCCCAGGGAGTGTGGGAGAGCCAGCTGTCCCTCTATTCCCGAATTCACAATCTCTGCCTTGTCAAGTAGCCAATCCCTAATGTACCTAGTCAGCGCCACCACATTAAACGCTCCCACATCGGGGAGGGTCAGACCCCCCTGTTCTCTATCGCTCTGTAGCCTTTGTAGACTGATCCTGTGTTTTTGTTGTTCCAAATAAAATTGGAAAAATCTCTGTCTCTTTGTGGTATCTTTTTTCCTTATAAGCAGGGGAAGTGTCTGTATTTAGTACAGAAGCTTCGGGAAAGAAACCATGTTAATTAAAGCAATCCTACCAGACATAGTTAATGGTAGATTCATCCATCCTGCCAACTCTGCCAATTGTGTTTATGATGGGAATATAATTCAGCTCATACAGCTTCTGTAGGTTCAGGGGAAACTGAATACCCGGATACTTAGTGGAATCCTTAGCGACTTTAAATGGTGTTGGTGGGCCTATGAAATCTAGAGTTTCCTTCCCCAGCCAGAGAACCTCAGATTTTGTAAAAATGTATGTTATAGCCTGAAAAAGTTTGGTAGTTGTCAATAATTTGCATTATTAGCGGTAACTGATTAGCCGGATCTGCACAGAACAAAAGCAAATCGTCTGCATATAAAGCCAATTTTATTATTTGGTTCCCAATTTGTAACCCTTTTAATTGTCTCTCTCAAAGCGATAGCCAGAGGTTCAATAGCCATATCAAATAGCAATGGCGAAAGTGGGCAACCATGTCTGGTCCCTCTATAGAGTTTGAACGGTCCTGATAATTTACCGCTGAAAGAGATTGAGGCACTTGATTGGGCATATATAGTTTTAAGGGATTCTGTAAAGCTCCCTCTGAGCCCGAACCTCTCTAGGGTCTGAAACAGGTGAGGCCATGTTATATCGAACAGACTTAGAACACAGCCCGGTTCGTGGTCATCTGGGGCAGAGGAAGGTCCATTGGCCTCTCCATAATATTGAATGGCCGTCAATAGTTTCCGTATATGGGTGACTGAATGTCTACCCTTCACAAGGCCAGTTTGGTCTGGGTGTATCACCTCAGGGAGAAGATGTTTACTTCTACCTGCCAGAATTTTGGTGAATATTTTGTAGTCAAGATTAAGGAGGAAATTGGTCGGTAGGAAGCCGGCTCTTCCAGGTCTCTATCTTTTTTGGGGGATTAGTTTGATTACCGCTGAACCAAAACCCAGGGGTCTTTCTCCTAGTGACATTATTCGATGATATACCTCTACCAGATGTGGTGTTATTTCTACTGTCATGTTTAAAATATTCGGCCGAATAACCATCAGGTCCCGGTGCTTTAAGTGTATTAAGCTGTTTAATGGCTCTAGAGACTTCTTCTATGGTGATGGGGCTGTTTAGAATATTTTTTGAGCTCTCTGACAGCAGAGGGATCCTCAAATCTCTCCTGAATCTATCCTGCTGATCTAGGTTAATGTCTGGATGATTATATAGGTCTGCATAGAATTTATGCAAGATATCTGCTATTTTTTTGGTACACGTGTGCCTAGTCCCAGTCTGGTCTCTCAGGGCCGCAATATGACATGTGAAGCGATTATTTGATACTAAGTTAGCTAGCATTTTCCCAGCTTTATTTCCGTAACGCATGAATCTTGCATTTCTATAGTTTTGATTCAGCAATTCTCTTACATGTAGTAATACCCCCAGCTCCCTTTTTTCACCAAATACTCCTCCTTGTTTGGAGGGGTTGGTGTTTCTTTGAATTTAGAGTATGTTTCAGTTAATTTTTGGTTACAATAAAGATGTTTTTCGTTATGTTTTTTTCTCTGGAAGAGACGTACGAAATTATGTCCCCTCTTTGGACTACTTTAGCTGTTTCCCAAAACATAAAGGGGTCTCCTATATGTTCCGCGTTATTTTCTTTGAATTGTGCCCATTTATTATGGACTGCAGCTCCAAAGCTGTCCTGAGCTAACAATTTGGAGGGGAATGACCATGTTCTCTGAACCAACGTATCAGGGTCCAACTGTATTTGGAGCCCTACGGGGGAGTGGTCTGATATACAGGCATTATATATCTTAGCTTTGGATATTTTCTGGAAAAGAGGGGACGAGACCAACAGGTAATCAATGCGTGACATTGAATTATGTGCACGCGAAACACAGGTATAATCCCTCTCTAATGGGTAGAGCAGTCTCCAGGGGTCTACAAGATTCAATTGTTTTTTAAGAAATGTAATGTCTGACTGGCTTTTGATCTTACATTGTATCCTTTTAGATTTGGTTGTGGAAGATGTTGACCTATCCAATATTGGGTCTTCTACTATATTAAAATCTCCCCCTAGTATGATTTGGTGATCCGTGGCTAGGGGTGCTAGGTTACCCAAGAGGGCATTGAAAAAGGTTCAGTCATGAACTGTTGGCGTATATTGTTTGTCAGAGAAGTCTTAATCCCCCTTAATTTTCCCTAAATAATTATGAATCTACCCTAAGGGTCACACAGCTGATTTTCCAGTTGGAATGGGACCCCCTTCCCAATGAGGATGGTGACCCCTCTCTTTTTACTGTTGTAGTGAGAGGAAAAACACGATGGGACCCAGCCCTGTTTAGCTTGTCATGTTCTGTCTGTGTCAGGTGTGTTTCCTGTAACAAGGCCGTGTCTGCACCTAACATCTTTAGGTGGTTAAGTATCTGTCTGCGTTTCATCGGGGATTTAATACCACCCACGTTCCAGGAAGTTATCTTTGTCATCTTATCTGGTACAGAAGAACATCTCGTGATAGGAACCTTTCTGTGATTGAGATATAGAGATGTGGATTTGCAGCACCTGCGAGTCAAGGAGAGAGCGCGGAAGAGAGCAGAGAAAAGGGGGGAAATGGGAAAACAGAGGGGAAGAGGCAACCAAAACAATAAAGAGACCAAATTTAGATAACAAACCATGTTGTATACTAAGCATGTTAGCTCAGACTGTGGCTGCTACCAGGAGCCCAGGGGTATCGATGCGTCCTTCAAGAGTTCGGTTCCATAACCGTGTTTTGCGTTTCAAGAATCAAATGCTCCGCCTCCTCTGGTGAATCAAAGGATTTAACCCCATCATCTCGGAAAACTTTGAGGATCGCCGGGTATATTAGGGTGAACTTGATACCCCTTTTGAAAAGAGAAGAACAAATAGGGGTGAGCTCCCTTCTTCTCTTACTGAGGTCTACTGAAAAGTCCTGGAAGAGGAACATTTTGTTTCCTTTAAACAAGAGTTCACGGGTTTTTCTAAAGGCTCTCGACATGGCCACCTTATCCTGAAAGTCCGGCATCTTAATCAGTACCGGTCTGGGTCTAGTAGTATTGGAGAGGTTATCTCTTTCTGGGCCCAACCTGTGTGCTCTCTCGATTTTAAGTGGGATGTGCTGGTCGTCCATCTTTAAAAGTCTGGGGAGATCCTCTGAGGCGAATGCCAGGAGATCTGTTGTTTTGACCTCCTCAGAGATGCCTACAATTCTTATGTTGTTTCTCCTTGACCTGTTCTCCAAGTCATCTATCTTGATGGTCAATTTGCAGTTTTTAGCTCGTCCATGAGCAGCATATGAGAGGTAGTTTGGTCCTCTATGTCTGAGACTCTTATTTCAACATTATTGATTCTAGATGTGTGGTCATTGCTTTGCTTAGTTATTGTGGCAATCTCTCCTTTAAACTCTGCAAACCTCTGGTTGATCTGGTCATCTCACCCTTGACCTTTGCGAGCAGCCTGTTCGTATTAGTGACCGTCTGTTCCCTGAACTCCGCAAACTGTTGGGCCGCATTAGTGGCCATCTCTTCCCTGAGCTCTGCAAACAGCCTCCTCAAATCAGCGCTGTTCTGCCTCATATTAGAATCAATGGTCTGTGTGATGGATTCATATGTCTCTGCAGACTTTGATTTGTCCAGCTAGTCTGGTTCCAGTTCAGAGGTACAGGTGGTGTCAGTGGGTTTTGGTGTGTCTTTTTTTTTTTCTCTCTCTCTTTCGCCGCTCTTTGAGCCTTTTGCAACATGTTAGTGCCCAGCGGGGAAAGAAATCTTTCCATGTGACAGTGCCGAGTAATCCAGCAGCCTTTTAGGGGTTAAAAATCCAAGCGTTGTGTACAGTGACTTGTTTAGCTGTCACATTCTGAGTAGATGAGAATTTACATTTGTAGTTTGCTGGCAATAGGGAGCGGGGGAGACGTGCCCTCACCTTACATCTTAATTTCTCTGTCCATTAAGCCACAGTTCAGCTGCCTGGTCAGAAAAGAGTGAAAATGCAGCTGTGCCTGCCTTGTTTTTGTGAGGAAGTCTTTGTACTATAGGAGTAATGTTATAGTTGTGTCTGGCCCTTTAAGGGGGACTCCTCCTATAGCTTGCAGTGCTGTGTGGTGTATTTGCAGTTCCCCTTACATGCAGCAGGCCTCTCAGGGCCCTGTGATGGGATCGGGCCTCTCAGGGCCCTGTGATGGGATCGGGCCTCTCAGGGCCTTGTGATGGGATTGGGCCTCTCAGGGCCTTTTTATGGGATTGGGCCTCTCAGGGCCTTGTAATGGAATCAGGCCTCTCGGCCCTGTGATGGGATCAGGCCTCTCAGGGCCTTGTGATGGGACCAGGCCTCTCAGGGCCTTGTGATGGGATCAGGCCTCTCAGGGCCTTGTGATGGGATCAGGCCTCTCAGCACCCTGTGATGGGATCAGGCCTCTCAGGGCCTTGTGATGGGATCAGGCCTCTCAGGGCCTTGTGATGGGATCAGGCCTCTCAGGGCCTTGTGATGGGATCAGGCATCTCAGGGCCTTGTGATGGGATCAGGCCTCTCAGGGCCTTGTGATGGGATCAGGCCTCTCAGGGCCTTGTGATGGGATCAGGCCTCTCAGGGCCTTGTGATGGGATCAGGCCTCTCAGGGCCTTGTAATGGGATCAGGCCTCTCAGGGCCTTGTGATGGGATCAGGCCTCTCAGGGCCTTGTGATGGGATCAGGCCTCTCAGGGCCTTGTGATGGGATCAGGCCTCTCACTCGCCTCCTAGAAGCCGCACGCAGCAGGGATGCTCCCAGCGATGTCTCCTCTCAGCCTCCCTGTTCCCAGGGCGCTGCCGGCACCCCTCCTGCCGCACGGTCACCGGAGCTCCCGCGTGGACACGACCTGCGCTGTTCCCCGCAGTCCCTCACCTCCCAGCAGCAGGTAGGGGAGATGGACCCTCTGACTGTGTCAGGGATGTGTTAGTGCAGTAAGGGAGCCTCTGCCTTACCCCTGGAGTTAGGCCTCATGGGATGTCTTTATCTTGTATTTCTCTGGGACTTCCCGGGTGAGGGGTCACAGTGACAATACACCCCTCATTGCAGAGCACCCGGTCTGGGCTAGCCACCGCTATGTCTCTTTTAGCTTTTTAAGCCAGTTCGTGCTGGGATGTCTGCAGATTCTGCAAAGGCCCAGAGGGAGGAGCTCTAGGTGCAAGCGGCCATCTTGGATAACCAGGAACGGCCCCCAGTGACATGTTTAAAGGGTCAGTCCCTCCTAGGGGCAAAGTGTACTAATGGCAGTGACATGTTTAAGGGGCCAGTCCCTCTTAGGGGCAAAGTGTACTAATGGCAGTGACATGGATAAGAGGTCAGTCTCCTAGGGGCAAAGTGTACTAATGGCAGTGACATGGTTAAGGGATCAGTCCCTCCTAGGGGCAAAGTGTACTAATGGCAGTGACATGGTTAAGGAGTCAGTCCCTCCTAGGAGCAAAGTGTACTAATCTTGTGCTGTGTGTTCTGCCGCAGGATGGATGAAGAGCTCTGTGACTTTCCAAAATGACCCCTGCAAGGAGTATTATAAATCGGTGATGGTACACCCTGCTTTGATGGTCCCACCCACCAAGGTTTGTATGATGGTTATGGAACAGGGGCAAATTTGCTGCGGATTTCTCTGTTCTTTTGTGCACAGTCATTTTGATGCCATCATTCTCTATCCCAGGGGTTCTCCAGCTTTTTTGAGCAGGGGCATCCCTGAAGGATTATTACAATCCGGGGCACCCCAGCTCTTCAGACCTCACTCACCCCCTTCTCGCTTACACGCACACACTCGCCCTCTTTTTCACACGCGCACACCCAACATTTATCCCTCCTCTCACAGCACTCCCCCTTTCTCTTAATCATTAACACCCCACCCCCTTCTCTTTTTTACACCTCCTACCTTTCCCCATCCCACAAAAAGCCCTACCTCCCTCCTCCCCCTCCCCACATAAAGGCATCACCACACACCCCCTTCTCCAGCACATACTCCACTACATACAAACTGGATTCCAAGAGAGATTAAAAGACCAAGACGACGACCAAAAGTAAGGTGAGAGGATGGGATGAGGAAATGTGTGGGAGCGACGTGGAGAAGAGAGGCTGTAACCGCAGCACCTGGGAGATTATTGGGGAGGCTTCATCCAGCAGGGGGGAGACACGGGCTGGAGAGGATGGGATGAGACAATGTGTGGGAGCGGCGTGGAGAAGAGAGGCTGTAACCGCAGCACCTGGGAGATCATTGGGGAGGCTTCATCCAGCAGTGGGGAGACACGGGCTGAAGATATAGATATACAGTTGTGTGAAAAAGAAAGTACACCCTCTTTGAATTCTATGGTTTTACATATCAGGACATAATAACAATCATCTGTTCCTTAGCAGGTCTAAAAATTAGGTAAATACAGCCTCAGATGAACACATGACATATTACACCGTGTCATGATTTATTTAACAAAAATAAACCCATGAAGAAGCCGCATTGGTGAAACGTTGGGTGATTATTGATCGGCGGCTAGAGGTGGAGAGAGACCCGACTAAGGAGCCCTTGGAAATAGAACAGCTCCGGAGCGAGTGAGCAAAGCAAACGAGATCTCGCGAGATTGGGATTAGAACACGTGACACTGAAGTGTGCGGCGGTCAGGGAGAGCGGACGCCGGTACACGGAGCAGGACGGTCTACAACGGATCCCCAATATCAGGTCTTTACATTAGCGAGTCGGGGAACAAATTGAGTGTGAGAGACTCAGATTGATTATAATCTCTCCAACTGCCTGTTTCAATACTCACAAAGTGAGTATATTACCTATATGTTTATAGGACTTTTATATTTTAATAAAACTGTTGCACTATATATATCTCTTATCTATCTCCACCCCTACATGGTATTCATCTTAAATTGAGAATAAATCCAATCAAGAAGGGAAACTACGAAAAGTGTGAAAAAAAGATCCATTCATATCCACGCAGAGGAGACAACACAGTTCCAGATCCCATTTATGTGGATAAATGCTTAAATTCACCATCAAAGGGTGAGTGTATCTCTCACCATCCGTATATGACGCTTATTGAGATATATATATATATATATATATATATATATATATATATATATATATATATATATATTACTGGACATTCAAAGTTTGTATCCACGTGTGTGTATTATTTGTAAACACTGTATATAGGTTGCGCCCTCATATATATATATATATATATATATATGAGGGCGCAACCTATATACAGTGTTTACAAATAATACACACACGTGGATACAAACTTTGAATGTCCAGTAATAAAGGGGGGACTGGAAACCTAAAATGAAGAAAGAGCCAATATGGTGAAGTACGTATAATTAAGGTTTCCACAATGCCAGCACTGATCCCACTTACAAAGTGGTAGATAAAGCGAGCATGTCGGTATAAATCTCTCACAGCAGCACAGGCAGTAGCACACCCAGGGAAGCACAGGCAGAGGAACACCCGGGGAAGCACAGGCAGTAGCACACCCAGGGAAGCACAGGCAGTAGCACACCCAGGGAAGCACAGGCAGAGGAACACCCGGGGAAGCACAGGCAGTAGCACACCCAGGGAAGCACAGGCAGAGGAACACCCGGGGAAGCACAGGCAGTAGCACACCCAGGGAAGCACAGGCAGAGGAACACCCGGGGAAGCACAGGCAGAGGAACACCCGGGGAAGCACAGGCAGAGGAACACCCGGGGAAGCACAGGCAGAGGAACACCCAGGGAAGCACAGGCAGAGGAAGACCCAGGGAAGCACAGGCAGTAGCACACCCAGGGAAGCACAGGCAGAGGAACACCCGGGGAAGCACAGGCAGAGGAACACCCGGGGAAGCACAGGCAGAGGAACACCCGGGGAAGCACAGGCAGAGGAAGACCCAGGGAAGCACAGGCAGTAGCACACCCAGGGAAGCACAGGCAGAGGAACACTCGGGGAAGCACAGGCAGAGGAACACCCGGGGAAGCACAGGCAGAGGAACACCCGGGGAAGCACAGGCAGAGGAACACCCGGGGAAGCACAGGCAGAGGAACACCCGGGGAAGCACAGGCAGAGGAACACCCGGGGAAGCACAGGCAGAGGAACACCCGGGGAAGCACAGGCAGTAGCACACCCAGGGAAGCACAGGCAGAGGAACACCCGGGGAAGCACAGGCAGAGGAACACCCGGGGAAGCACAGGCAGAGGAACACCCGGGGAAGCACAGGCAGAGGAACACCCGGGGAAGCACAGGCAGAGGAACACCCGGGGAAGCACAGGCAGAGGAACACCCGGGGAAGCACAGGCAGAGGAACACCCGGGGAAGCACAGGCAGTAGCACACCCAGGGAAGCACAGGCAGAGGAACACCCGGGGAAGCACAGGCAGAGGAACACCCGGGGAAGCACAGGCAGTAGCACACCCAGGGAAGCACAGGCAGAGGAACACCCATGGAAGCACAGGCAGTAGCACACCCAGGGAAGCACAGGCAGAGGAACACCCGGGGAAGCACAGGCAGAGGAACACCCGGGGAAGCACAGGACGCCGTCCCCTCTCAGCCTTCTGATGTTACAAAGCGACTGCAGTCTGGCTCCTTCTCCTCTCGGTCAGCTGTTCTCGCGATGTTTGCTCTGTTGTAGTCTGTTATACTGTTATATAAAAATTGATGAATTAAAGTCCCCCTATTTTAATTGTACCAACATGTTGGCCATATGGGGATTTTCATCTAACACGCCAGAGACAGAGGGAACGCTTAATTTGTAAGTACTGTCGTTTAAAAATGTATGGCAGGAAACTCCTGCAAGGTAACGGCGTATATTCAGCCATGGACTTCTAAAGCATCCTGCTGGTTCGATGCCAGGATGTCTGGAAAAAGTCCATAGTTGAAAGGCTTCCACTCACCAGAGTGTTAAGTGGAGAGGGGTAATTCAAGTATCCCCCATCTTAGTAATGTCCGGGCAAATGGGCCAGATGTCCGGCCAGCTCAGACAAAATGTCGCCAGGTAAAAGGGGCTAGGTCGGGTATGCTAAGCGGCAAAGGTGCAAGGTTCGCACATGCCCATAGCAAACAAAGAAGCCCTCTGCCAGGTTTTGCAAAGTATAGGCAACTCCAGGATAGGTGGGGAATATTATTCCCACAGAGGAGATTGGCTGCACGTGTTAAGTATAGGACTGTTTAGTGCATAAGAAACCCTGCAGCCCATCGGTAACCAGTTCCATTTAAGATTTATGCAAGTTTGTAGCAGCGTAACAAGATTTAAGAGTTTGTAAGAACTTAGGGTTCCAGAACCAATACCACAGCGGCAGAACGAAGGAAGCAGCTCTGGCGGAGTAACAGCGGTTGCGAGAGGCGCCACTGTGGGCTCTATTTGCGCACAACTCCCACTCCTGGGAAATTGTGCCTAGAGACTCTACTTCTAAAGATTTCGTTTTGGGAACAAGATTTTTCGTTTGCCCCTGTCCCAGTAAGTGTATTTTGAGTGTTTCTGTAAACTAATGTGTGTATGTTCATTTCTGTAAAAAAATAAATCACAATTTATTTTATCTCTTGCTTTGCTCAATCAAAGTATCCGGGTATTAAGGTGTTAAAAGTGCTGGTCTCCCGTGACAATGTGCACAAATACAAGTGGTCTAATAATAAAAACAGATGTGCTACAAGGTGGGACACGGGCAAAGAGGGATGATGGTGAACAGGTCCATATATAATGGGGTAACATCAGGACAACTGAAGCTCCTCCGTTAGACCACAGAGAGGGGACGTAGTCAATCACTTGCACCCACAATTGGCTGATGCTGTGCCCAGCTAGTAAGAAGTGTGCGGAAACCGGCTGCTCCTGCACTTTGCATCTAAGGGTCGATTTATGCTGACTTATCCGTTCTTTGAGTTTTCTTGTGGTTTCACCCTCATACGCCTTAACGTATGGGCATTTGATGAGATTATAGCACAAAGTCCATGTTGCAAGTGGTGTAATGCTTCATACTGTATTTGCGGCCTGTTTGCTCATACGTTAAGGTGGGACTCTTGGATGTTGCCGCATTGCGCGCATGACGGGCACAGGAACGTGCCTTTTACTAGTGTGCTTAGGAGCCAGGTGGTGGAGGGTTTATTGGAGCCTAGATCTGTTCTGACCACGGAGTCCCTGATGGTAGAGGCCTTTGCCCCTTGGGACATGCGCTTCTGCTTTTTTTAGATTCTTTTGGAACTTGGTTTATTCCGCTGAAGCTGCTCAGAACCCAGGATACATTTGAGCCATCTACCCTATATCCTTTTCTTATACACCTGGCACCAATGTATTAACTTTTATCCTTTGATGGGATTTATTGCATGTATAGCTTTTTAGCGCTGATTTATGTTTTTATATATATATCCCCTCCCTCCCCCTGAGAGGTTACTAGTGTGTTACCAGGGACTAACAGTAAGTAGGAGAGGCTAGGCTCCACCTTGTGGTGACACAGAAGTACTGTGTCACAGGAGATATAAAAGAGAGGGGAAATGTTTGCTTCCAGAAGCAGGAGAGCAGGAGCCGTGGGGAGTAGAGTCAAATAACGATCTCCTAGATACAGCCGTCAACCACTCCCCCCACACACAGCCATCACACCCCCCCCCCCTCCCCGACACACTCGCATGTGCCCGGCCTCCTCTTCTGTACGCGTCTGTCCGTATGCCATCTCTGCTGTGGTGCTGAAGGCAGCAGCTCTGGTGGGTGGTAAGTTTGCTTCTGGGTTGCAGTAAGGCTACGAATCATCTCGAGGGAAGAAAGTCCGTCTGGCGCGTTTCGTAATGCTCGGTTACTTAATCAAGGAGACATCACTCAGGTTAAGATTTGTAGAATATATATTGTAGAAAAGATACAAATCACCAACGTTTCGGACCCACAAACTGGACCTTCCTCAGGATGTGAATAATCTTTCTCACTGTAGAATGATAGACTTTAAATTGTTTGGAAATGGCCGTAAATCCTTCCCAGATTGATGGGCAGCAACAATTGCTTCTCTAAGATCATGGCTGATGTCTTTACTCCTTGGAATTGTGTTAACACACACCTGCATGCTCCAGACCAGCAAACTGCTAAAACTTCGGCTTTTATAGAGGTGGTCACACTTGCTGATGATCAATTAATCAAGGACATTTGATTAGCAGCACCTGTCTGCTACTTAGCATCTTAATTCCTATGGAAGCAGTAAGGGTGTACTTAGTTTTTCACACATAGCTTCTCCATGTTGGCTTTATTTGTGTTAAATAAATCATGACGGGGTGTAATTTGTCATGTGTTGTTGTTCATCTTGAGGTTGTATTTACCTAATTTTTAGACCTGCTAAGGAACAGATGATTGTTATTATGTCCTGATATGTAAACCCATAGAATTCAATGAGGGTGTACTTTCTTTTTCACACAACTGTGTGTCTCTCTCTCCCTCTCCCCTAATGAGCCAATCCTACCACAGTATCTCGCCATTTAACCACCTTATCTCAGAAAATGCATAAATGGACCATTTGGGGGTGACACAAATAAGTTAAACATACTGATGATATAAACATGGCATATTACATGACAGAAAACAGTCACAGTGAGTATTGGGTGAGTCACACGGAATGAACCGGGCATAGAATGACGGGATAAATTGCTGAATCCATATTATCGTTTGTTTGTAAATCGCCAACATATTCCGCAGCGCGGTACAATGGGGGGTGCAGAGATTTGATGACCTACATGCACAAACGGATACAGAGCGGTAATGAGTGCCCCGATCCTGAGAGCTTACACTCCTCTCCTTCCTTCTAGGCGCTGGCTCTGACTTTCACAAACTTCATCACGGAGCCGCTGAAACACGTGGGAAAGGGAATGGGAGAGTTTCTGAAAGGTTTCCTCTCGGAAATCCCCGTCCTACTGCAGATCCCTGTGTTAATTCTCATGGCCTTGGCTGCGTTGGTGAGATTTCTCTGTTATTTTGTGCACAGTCATTTTTGACACCATCATTCTCTAACCCAGGCGACTATTAACATTTCGGAGCAACCCTTCTCTTCAGATCTCACGCTTCCCACACACACACTAACACACACACACACACACACACACACTAACACACCATCACACACCTCCCCCCACACACACACTGCCATCACACACCTCCCCACACACAAAGCCATCACACACCTCCCCACACACAAAGCCATCACACACCTCCCCACACACAAAGCCATCACACACCACCACACACACACACAGCCATCACACACCACCCCACACACACACACGGCCATCACACACAACCCCACACACACGGCCATCACACACAAAGCCATCACACACCTCCCCACACACAAAGCCATCACACAGCTCACCACACACACAGCCATCTCATCCCCACACACACACAGCCATCACTCCCCCACACACAGCCATCACACACTCCCACACAGTCACACCGCCAACACACACAGTCATCATCCCTAAAATACACACATGCACAAAGCCATCACACCTCCCCCACACAGTCATCACGCCCCCTCTCCCCTACACAAGCACACATACACACATACACAAAGCCATCACACTCCCTCACAGACACACACAGACATCACTCCTGCACATGCACACCAACCCATCACACCCTCCCCACACACTCAAACCCATCACACCCGCCACACACAAAGCCGTCACACTCACCTCCCAACAAACACACAAACCCATCACACACACACACACCAACACACACACACACACAGCCCTCAAAGTCTTCTCCCAACACACACCACCCTCACTCCTTTCCTCTGTTTTCCCACACACCGCAAACATGGCCGCTGTTTAGCGGATGCATCCTGCGTTTCCTGGAGATGGAGACGCTCCTGTCTCTCCTCTGTGCTTATAACCGCCGGCTCCTCGTACTGACAGATTTGCGCGTCCCACTTCTCACTTTCGTACTCTTATAGGGCTTTTGTTATGGGACCGGCAGATCTGTCGGCCAATTCTCCAACATCCGCCACTTGCCGAGCCCAGAGAGGGACCGACCCGTACCTGTGGAGCAGCAGAGACCGGATCACGGCCGCTTTATAGAAGACGGGAATCACCAGCGTTACCGAGGCAGAGACCCCAACCAGCTGGAGTGGCCCAAGCGGGACAGAGAGGGGGGGCAGCGAGTTGTGGAGCGAGTGCCGGAGAACCTACGAGCTGGGGACATCACGGATAACAGGAAGGAAGCTTTCATTACGTGGGCCCCGGTGAGTCACGGGAATCCGGGCGGAAAAGTGTGCAATATCACGTCACACTTCTTGCACCTTCAAACCGTGTGATAAATACTCTTTTGGGGGATGGAGATTTTGAATTGAAAATTAGTAAAACTCAGAAAATTATGTATTCACAGACGCACGCACGTGTCACTATACTGTATAGTTTGTGTCTCTATACTGTATAGTTTGTGTCGCTATACTGTATAGTTTGTGTGTCTCTATACTGTATATTGTGTGTCTCTATACTTATAGTTTGTGTGTCTCTACTGTATATTGTGTGTCTCTATACTTATTGTTTGTGTCTCTATACTGTATAGTGTCTATAGTGTGTGTCTCTATACTGTATATTGTGTGTCTCTATACTGTATAGTACATGTGTGTCGGTATAGTGTGTCTATATACTGTATAGTGTCTCTATACTGTATAGTGTGTGTGTGTGTCTATACTGTATATTGTGTCTCTATACTGTATGTGTGTCTCTATACTGTATAGTTTGTGTGTCTCTATACTGTATAGTTTGTGTGTCTATACTGTATAGTTTGTCTCTACTGTATAGTGTGTGTGTCTAAATACTGTATAGTGTCTATAGTGTGTCTCTATACTGTATATTGTGTCTCTATACTGTATAGTACATGTGTGTGTCTGTATAGTGTGTCTATATACTGTGTAGTGGCTCTATACTGTATAGTGTGTGTGTGTGTGTGTGTGTGTCTATACTGTATATTGTGTCTCTATACTGTATGTGTGTCTCTACTGTATAGGATGTGTGTCTCTATACTGTATAGTATGTGTGTGTCTCTATATACTGTATAGTGTGTGTCTCTATACTGTATAGTGTGTGCCTCTCTCTATAATGTATTCACAGACGCACGCGTGTGTCTTTCTATACTGTATATTGTGTGTCTCGACTGTATAGTGTTTGCCTATATAGACTATATAGTGTGTTTGTGGCGTTGCAGCCTCACATGAACGTAATGATGTGATAATGCAGGTTAAAGATACAATGTTCTCTTCATCCGTAATTATTGGGGGAGTTCCCTTTATCCCTTTGTGTTCCCTTTATGTATTTATTTCAGCCATGCGCCTTTTGTCTTTTACATTCAGCTAGGGTCTGAGTTTAATGGGGTTTAATAAGATCGTTATGAGTGACATTGCTGATGTGTATGGGGGCAGCAATGGGTAATCCCACTGAAGTTTATGGGGGAAGATACCGCCTACATCAGGGGGGCTCAACTCCAGTCCTCAAGCCCCCCACCAACAAGTCACGTTTTCAGGATATCCCAGCTTCAGCACAGGTAGCTCAATCAGAGTTAGATTGAGCCACCTGTGCTGAAGCTGGGACTGATTGAGCCACCTGTGCTGAAGCTGGGACTGATTGAGCCCCCTGTGCTGAAGCTGGGACTGATTGAGCCCCCTGTGCTGAAGCTGGGACTGATTGAGCCCCCTGTGCTGAGAGATCCTGAGACCTGACCTGTTCGGGGGGATTGAGGAGTGGGCAACCTCAGTGTGAGGCGCGTCACCCGTCTCGTCACGAGACACCACACACGGGCGGGACCGAAGCCCAATCCTTACAACACGCAACCTACGCGCTACACCCACCAGGATCTGGCCTAGGCTCCGCCCCCGCAACGCATCCTGTGACGCCATGTGGAACCGCCCAAGCACCTACACGCTGGCGCCGCGTTACCATGGACACACATAGGGTTAATTCCATCACCTATAACCCCACACCTACGGTACACTCCGCCCCTGCCTATCAATGCACTGAATGGGTGTGACCACTGATTGCTCTTAGCCTGCTGCAGCCTTGCCATTGGCTGTCACTCCCTTATATGCTCAGCCATCCCTGCTCCAAGTTGGCTGAGCATAACCTTGTTATTGTGACGAAGTGCTTGCCCTAAGCATCCTACTGTTTTCCCTGCCTTGCGTATTCTGCCTGTTGAAACACACAAGTAATCACAGGATTACATAAAGGTCCCATATATAGCACTCATGATAGATAACACTATAAGTAAAAGTGTTATTACAATGGAAGCCACAAATGGCCAAATCCCACAATGGGGTCAGCCGCAAAGGTCAAACACAACAAAAATAATAAAGTTTTATTAAACAATTAAAACCCGACGATACACCATAAAAAATGCAATAAAATGCATAGTTAAAAGTCCCCAAAAGTGTATGGTGGAGAGAGAAATAGGCAGTGTAATATGTCATATGCCCAAATCGCACTAGAAAATAGTGATAAGCTGTACTAGCAACACCAGTCTCACATCAACTTCTTGTGAAGCTGTATAGGCAAAGTGCATTTTCTCAAGCGCTGTGACGCGCGAAATGTACATTGGGGTACGCGTGACGTCATCACGCTGACGCTCACGTGATTCAGTGCTTGGAGGCGAGATCAGTCCGGGACACTTCCCAGGGCTGCAGCTGACTATTTCCTACTAAGGATACACTATTTCAGGTCGTATATTCACTGCCAGACTTATTTATTTAGTGTTTTGGGGAGTGATTAAGTTCTTTCTCCCCTGCTGCATGTTTTGACATGCACTTTGCCTATACAGCCTCACAAGAAGTTGATGTGAGACTGGTGTTGCTAGTACAGCTTATCACTATTTTCTAGTGTGATTTGGGCATATGACATATTACACTGCCTATTTCTCTCTCCACCATACACTTTTGGGGACTTTTAACTATGCATTTTATTGCATTTTTTATGGTGTATCGTCGGGTTTTAATTGTTTAATAAAACTTTATTATTTTTGTTGTTTGACCTTTGCGGCTGACCCCATTGTGGGATTTGGCCATTTGTGGCTTCCATTGTAATAACACTTTTACTTATAGTGTTATCAATCATGAGTGCTATATATGGGACCTTTATGTAATCCTGTGATTACTTGTGTGTTTCCTTTTGCCTTTTGTCCTAAGCACCAGATAGCTTATGTTTCAGTTCTATTTGTGTTGTTGTGTTGGTGAGGGAGGAATAGGAAGAGTTCGGTAATGGCAGAGAGAGGAGAGCAGGAGACCCACGCCTCCACCCCTGCCACCAGGGCTTGGAGTATGGGAGAAAGAAAGGCCACAATAAGAGAGGGCAGCTTCCAGAGCAGAGTCAGACTGAGTGAGCCAGGTATCAGTTATAGCAAATAGGAGTGGGGAGAGTGAGAGAGAAAGAAGTCATGCACAGAGAGGAACTTGTTAGAAAGGGAGCGAGCTTTCCAAAGGGCACAGCAGAATGGGAGAGAGGAGGGGTGGGTGTCAGTGAATGGGTATGAGGTTGGAGGGGTTGATACCAGAAGGAGTAGAAGTTGCATTTGGCAGGTGAGGACGAGCGCATGTAGGAATAAGGCAGGGACCAGGATCGGGAGAGATATCCCCAGAAGCACGGAGAAGCATGGATAGAAAGAGGATGTGTGAGGAAGATTTGTAGTGGTGTATTTTAGTGCAGGGGGATATAGCTGTGGGATGTCAGAGGGCGCAGGTAAGAAAGGAGTTCATGTGAACTGAGAAGTGGGGAAGGAAGGAGAGATGGAGATATATGAATAGAGTTAGAGACATAATGAGGCTGGTAGAAAGAAGTGCATCATTTGAAAAGAAGTGAGGCCCTAGCAAAGATAAATAGTGAAGGTGGCATGACAGCAATAGTAACGTGCTGAGATGTGCAGTCGGGGATAGATAATATCTTCCTTCCCAGCATAGTTAAAATCCAGGATTCAGGGGTAGGATCCAGGATCCAGTAGGTGTTGTCCACTTGTTCACTCCTTTTGAACTCCCTTTTAAAATCCAACTGCACGCTACTTTAAACTTGGCTGCTGTGCTCTTACTAATATAGCTCTGAAATGTCACCTGACTGAAGCCACCATAACATGTAGAACGGACGCTGCTTTTGCATATAATTAGCTGTGAGGATAGACGGTAACCTCAGGGAACATCACGCCCGCTCCTGGTTTAGGTAACATGATGGTGAGCCCGGATTTGTTGATCTGGGCCTTGGTCAGCATTGTATTTTTATAAAGCAGAAGGTTTGCTGTGTGGCTTTGGGATAAGAGGAGAGCAGATCAGATTATTACAGCATACGAGATAAAACATTTATACAAAATAATGTTTAGATTGCAGCTCCAGATCCCGTGTGTGACGAGAGGGAAGAGCCTGGGAGAGAGCAGTCACAACCCAGGAAGAAGGAGCAGATTCCGGAAAAGGAATCAAGGAAGTCCTCAGGAAATAATCACACCCGAGAGAGACCTGCAGGTCCCACACAGCAGCAGCCACCGAGACCGGAGAAGACACCCGTGAGAGAGGTGGTGGAGACTCTGACAAGCAACGTAAGTGGCCGGACCTAACATATGATTTCAATTTGATGCCTACAGGCAAATAAAGTGGAGGCCCCTCCTCTAATTACTCAACGAGAAGATGGCACTGCGCCTCTAATGTAGTTTTTCTCACTCCCAAAGCCTCTGCTCTTACCATTAGGCCACTCGTGAAAAAAGGACTTCAGTAGATTTTGTGTATGTGTATCTATCTATACACACTGTCTCTCTCATGCGCTCTCTGTCCGCATGTGCGAGATCTTACACTCACGCGCTCTCTCTGTGCAAGAGGTCTCTCTCACGCATGCTCTCCCTCCCTTTTCATGACGGAGCTTATCAGGATTTGAGAAAAAGAAAAATATCGCCGACCATATACAGGAGGAGTAAGTTTGATATGAAATTAAAACTTTATTGGATAGTGGAAATCCTCTGACCGGCTGCGACGTGGCTACACTCCGTTGTCAGGGTATTGGTTGAAAGGAAGCCTACACTATGTACGTAATGGTTATTCCCCCTTCACGTCCTGCCAGGAAAAGGGTACAGTGCTGGTAAATTATATAGGTATATGTGCCCACTTCTTCTCGTGCGCCTTGTTGAGCTGTACGAGAGCATTGTGTACTAGATTTTATGCACACTGTGTTCAGTTTGCAGCGCCCTCGCTCCCGTGTGAAGAAAAGGATTCTGGGAGCGAGCCATGGAGACCCACAATGGATCATGTGTCAGACAAGGAGTCAGAGGAGGCACTGGAGTGTAATTCTGAGGTCGACCAAAGCAGAGCGAGCCCTATATCTCCTGCACCGCCAAGTCCAGCGGAGAGCGCACCAGACGTGGAGACTCTTACAAGCACCGTAAGTGGCGATCTCTGACGTGGACTTGTGTGCCGCAGTAACTTAGTCGCGCGTAATTGTCAATTTGCAGGAACTATTGTTGCCAGTCCTGTTTTCTGAAAGTATAACTATAAAGAATCAAATCTAATGGCAGTGACATGTTTAGGGGTCACAGGTGGGTGGTGGACACCTTTTTATAGGGGTCACACGTGGATGCTGGACACCTTTTTATAGGGGTCACACGTGGGTGATGGACACCTTTTTATAGGGGTCACACGTGGGTGATGGACACCTTTTTATAGGGGTCACACGTGGGTGATGGACACCTTTTTATAGGGGTCACACGTGGGTGATGGACACCTTTTTATAGGGGTCACACGTGGGTGATGGACACCTTTTTCAAATCTGGCACCTATAAATATTTTTATGTCTTTTTAAAAAGTTTCAGAGAGGTGTAACTTCCTCTGGCTGCTCCTTTTTTATCTGATATCCCTGCGTGTTCAACAAGAGTTTGCGCCGGCAAAGCCCCCTCACTCCCCTTATTCCACCCTGTCCTTATCAGACAGCCAATAAAGATAAGGGGCAAGGAAACACTCACTCTGAGGCCCATAAGAAATGAAAGCAGATGGGTACTTTATTAGCACAGATTAGGAGAGCCTGTTAGTTTCCGGGTGGGGATTGCACCTTTTTGACATAAAATATGTTCTGTTTTCTCTAAAGAGATATAGCGGTGAGAGGCTGGAAGTGTTTACATCAGGCCCGTCAAACTCAGAAAAACAAAGTGCCAATCCTTAAATCTGACCGCAAGGGCCGCGCCATCAGGGACAGAAGGACACTATAAACATTCCCTATTAAAAATATATATGTCGATGGTATCCTATCCATCCTCTCCCTCATCCTCCCCACTCTCTCCTCTCCTCTGTGTATCCCCTATCTACTCTGTCTCTCTCTCCCCCCCCCATCCTCTTTCTCACAACTCCAAACATGCCACCCTCCCAAAGGAATAACCAAACAAGCTCCCTCCCACTCTCACTCCCGGCCAGACAACCTGCCACCTCAGGCTCCGGGCCGCATTGCAAGGTTGCTTGGGCCGCGTGTTTGACAACCCTGGTTTTGATCATTGGGGGCAACATGCAGCCCCCCCCACCTCTCCAGGGCAGAGGTAGTAGAGATGTTGCTTCGAGCTGCCTAGTGACCGTGCGCTGATAAATACTGGGGCTGTAACAACCCCAGGATGGGAGAAAGGGGACCCACGCTGCAGCCTGATTCTGATCCCGTTGGAAAGTGCTTCGATGGGAAAATAACAGCAGTAACGAACCCAAAAGAAAGAGCGTTCCCAATATCTGATGAACACTCCCATCCCAGGGGTGCTGGTGAATGGTGGTGATTAAAATGGCGATCTTTCATAGTAATGCACTCAAAATAAAAGATGAAGGCTCGGATCAAATGACCACATTGCTATATCAAAATAACAATGACATTTTTAACTATGCGCTATGTAAGGGGATAAATCGCCTGCATACTGAGCTCAGCGGGGCAGCACACAATCTCTGCGTCAGTGTCGTAGCATCAGCTGCATGAGTAACGGAGTATTAAGTAATAGCTACACAGTGGCTCCTATCTCAGGTACACACAAAATGCTCACACGTTAGGGATATAGCCAAGCTCCTGTATATAGATTGGAGGCAAAGAAGTGCACTGTAAACACGATGGTCTGAAATAGCCCCTGCTGGACACCTACGCAGGCTGGGAATCGGACAGGACCCTGCAGTGGGGAGAGAAGAAAGGTTGTTTTGACAGATCAATAGTACTACGACTTGGGCAGTAGCGGGGAAAGTCAGATCGTAAGGTGTAAGAGACATGTTACCCACACACTTCTCCCACTGAGCGGACAGCAAAGGATAAAAATAAGCGCATAGCAATGGGACGAGTGAGTGCTAATAAATGTCACCGTTATCTTCCTCTCTCCCCCTGCGATGTCATATCAAGTGGATGTCGCAATTTGCCGGTGTGTGTTTCGCCTAACGCTTTTCTCAAGGCTGCTTTAATCAGCAAAGGACAACACGGTTCAAGGAACCAGAGTATGTCTCTACCTGTGTGCACACCAGTGAGAGGTGGAAATACCGTGCTAGTGAGTAATATGTGATTAAAACATGACATTTAATGGGTCTATATAAAATAATGGAGCTTAAAAGGCAAATCGAACTAAAAATGAGGAGGGGGCAGGGCGGCGGAAATGGGAGTATAGAATTACAGTATGGTATTCAATATCCCCTGTAGTATATACCGCACATTAAGTCCTACAATTATTGGGGTAATATCACCCAATCTACTAATGATGGTCTATCTTTTTAATGATCATCTTGAATTAAAGTAGAAATAGAAGCAGCAGTGTAACAGTTTACAAATTGACTATAAATGGAGGATCTTGCTTAGCATAAATGTTCACAGACCTGCTAGGAGTGCTGTGGCGTATATTACTCGGGGTAATGTGTGCAACACATCAAAATGAAGCACTAAATACTGGGTAGCTTGTCTCAGTCGGCTGTGGGATATATCCAATCGAAGGTAGAATTAATTAATATCTCCTGTTATATAGGTAGGGGGAAAAAAAAGAGGATAAAGGCGCACAGCCAGGGTCCGGGTGAAACGTAACCTCCTTTATAATATGTTTTTCAATAAATACGTTTTTTTAATTACGTTTGACCCGGACTCTCTGTGGCTGTGCGCTGTGCGCTGTTACCCTCTTGTTTCTACATTTGGATCGTTAGAAGCAGCTGCACGCCATCCTCGGAGACAGATTCAGGGGTGATAGAGATCAACTGTGAATGAGTCTTTTCATTTTTGTCTAGATATCCCATGAGGCTTAGAGGGCAGGATTCATCTCCACCCACTCATTGCCTTCAGGGAATATCTGTCCCTTGTTATAGACATTAGACTCCTCACCCATTATCAGATGCATATATTTTTGGAAGATTGTACCTCGCCCCCTTCTGTTTAAGAATACTGTGTCTCCACATATCTTTATTACATGCCAACATTTGTGAGCCAGTAATTGAGCACCCAGTACAACTGCTTTTATCAATTTGCTGTTATATAGGGACAGTTCCAACTGTGTGATTTGATGGTGCCATAAGTAGTTAATGCTGCAGCTCTTATCAATAAAGATTCCATGACATCCCTGGGGGAGATGGGGGGAAGATAGCGGATAAAATGTGCATGTTAACTTTGTTTAGGAGGAATTGTGCGAAGTTGAAGGTGCATGGATTTATTCAGCATCCTTATACAATGCATTATATTCCTGTTTTACTTGCATATTATCTCCACTTCTAACAGTCCTCCTTTGATCAATGTATGTTAATAAAAACAAGCTTTATGTATGGGAAGTGCCTGCTATGTATGAGTAAGATGCTTGTGACGGACGACGTGTTTGTAAGATTTTGTTTACTAAAATGTTCTTTATATTGGATCTGCAAATTAAAAATATTTGTCCAGTCCTATTTTGTGCGGCCTAGAGGAAACGTTTTGTGGTAACTAAAAGAGCAGCTCTGTGCAGTGGTATTTCAGCGCACATGGAGTGGAATATATCGGGGGTTTTCCTGCAGTCATGATCAGAGTTGAAAGTATAAAGTTGCAAATATACATTTAGTTTTTTTTACTTGCCCCAGGTTAACATTTTAAAAGATTGGTACTTTGGGGATTGATTTTATGTAAATACAGATATAGCGAGACTTCGGGACCCGGAGCTGGTGCTGCCGTGATCGCACTGTGGGGGGCTTCCAATCGGACCCCTGCAGAGATAATCCTCCACCGTACCGGGCAGTCTTGTAACATCTTACAGCGAGTGCCAATAGGAAACCGCACACAGCAAGTATCTAGGCAACGGGGTGGTCCTCGGCGTGGAATAGTGGGGTTCAGCTGCGGGGGACCCCTTGGTTCAAATACTGTACAATAATAAGACTCGTACACTTGCTGCTTTAAAGTCCGTATTAGGTTTCCCCCCCTTTTGATGGCTGCATTATATTGTGACGAATGTCCGCCCCCTCCAAATGTAATTGCAAGAAAGAGGACACCTGTTTCCAAAGCCAACAATGCGATTGCGTTAAACCCCATCAATTTGCAAACTCGTGGCGGTAACGACTCCTTCCTTTTAATGCGCGTCCCATCTCAAGGGGGCTCAACTCTAGTCCTATAGTCCCCCCGAAAATGTCAGGTTTTCAGGATATCCCAGCTTCAGCACAGGTGGTTCAATTGAAGATTGAGGCGCCTGTGCTGAAGCAGGGACTGATTGAGCACCCTGTGCTGAAGCTGCGATATCCTGAACGGTTGGGGGGGGGCACTTTTGATCACTGGAGTTGCGCCCCCTGTCCTATCTGCTGCACATTTTTGTACAGTGTACGTGCAGTGCTGATTGGAGCTGTATAAATATAAATAAATCACACAAAACACCAAGGAATGTATTCTACGCGGAAGTTTATTCCTCGATAGGCCTCCCACAGCTCGTATAAAACAGGAAAACTCAAACAAACAATACAAATTGAGCAATTAGTGGTAAGAAAATCACGGTTAAAAAATAATCATAAAAACATAACAATCCATGATCCCTTTACACAATTGGCTGCCGTGTTGTGTTGTCTGTCTTACAACACACAACATTAAATAGTACCTCTTTTTTAATTTTTTAACACTTTTTTTTTTGTATAATCCTAAAGTATTATTTCTAAAAAAAAAAAATAGCCCTTTTTGGAGACTGCGTATTGTGCGTCTCTTGTAGCACATCTCCCAAGATTAAGTTCATAATAACCACATTATCACGTACCCCTCTTAAAACAGACAATAAAACCAAACCAACCTAATGGTAAAACAAAGACAGTATTTACAGGACGTGGAACACAGTGTAGTGTTTAGTGCTTCAAAACAAGTTACTGCTACTGACAGGAGACTTCCTACTTGGCAACTTATTTAAACTAACATTCCCCATAACTTTTGGTAAACCGGATGGGAGACGGGGGTCCCGCAGAGATGAGCCGCACTATTTTTAGCTCCAGGGACCCTCCAGTTCTCAAGATGCGCCGTGCCCCCTCCCCCCCCGGTGAAGTTCCTGGTATTATTTCCTCCTTTTTATAAGGGATTTAAATGGCCGTCACAATAAGAAGCCGCAACCGGTGATGCTGCTGCTTACTATTGGCCAAAACCTGGCAGCCATTGGGTTCCCCTGGAGGGAGATAAAAACCCGGTAACTTCACTGGTAATTACCTTGTCAGATAGCACTGCAGGGGCGGGGGGACGGGACGGGACATGGGGTAATTGGGTGGATGCTCTGGGAAGCAGGTAAGTTGCTCAGAGACGGCCGCTTTGGCACTTGTCTCCTGCTAACCCCCGGGGTGGTCAACTCCAGTCCTCGAGGGCCACCAACACACCAGGTTTTCAGGATATCCCTGCTTCAGCACAGGTGGCTCAATCAGTGACTTACTCTTCGACTGCACCACCTGTGCGGAAGCAGGGATATCCTGAAAACCTGGCCTGTTGGTGGCCCTTGAGGACTGGAGTTTCCCCCCCTGTGCTATCCTGTAAGTGGGGTGCTTGGGCTCCCTGGATACTCTTGGCGGTAATAGGACACATGGGCAGTATTTTTCGGGGGACAGATGCCTGTAGCTCTAGAGGTTTAACTCTTTAATGCTAGGGTCCCTGTAACACTGGAGGCGGTCGCATACAGATACTGAGCGAGCAGTCAGAACGTTCCAGAAGCACAGAGTGAAAATTACAGTACTATGAAATACCCCTGAATTGTGTTAGCTCTAAAAAAAATAAAAGGAGACTTGTTGCCCCTTTTTGCTGCCAGAGGGGGGCAGCGTTGCAGGCTCGCTGGCAGCAAAGAGGGTGAGGCCGGCTCGCCTTAACTGGAATTCGGTCTCTTGAGGTGGGAGGAGAGAGTGACCCTCTGCTCGTCCATACGCTTGGCTTGCGAGCGCAGGATAAGGCTGAAGAAGTCTTCATCCGGGACGGTGGGACCCTTCTTGGGGGGCGGGGGAGGGGCGCAGCGCTGGTCGTCCAACCGGGAGCCCTGGGACGTGAATGAAATACAATAATAAACACTGATGGATAAGCCCGAGGTGCATGTACAGGTACAGTCCCACTAAGTAACATACTGGGGAAGGCCTTGCACTACGGAGTGGGGGCGTGTTCACCATTCGTTCAGGAACTAAACGGATTGCCCAGGACATACTTTGCAGGGAACATACAGAGTTCTTCATAGATATAACTTATCCCGTTTAGGAATATATTGTGAGTTTGATTAAAGTGAAAAACATTCAGCGGGACGCCTCTACAAGATCGATGCCCATAGATGCGATTCTCCGGGACATATCTGTCCCCATAGAGCAGGGGTGGCTAAATCCAGTGCTTTAAGGGCTACCAATAGGTCTTTAGAATATCCCTGCTTCAGCACAGGTGGCTCAATCAGTGGCTCAGTTTTTGTGTGAGCCACCTGTGCTGAAGCAGGTATATCCTGAAAACCTGACCTGTTGGTGGCCCTTGAGGACGGGAGTTGGCCACCCCTGCTTTAGATTTTCATGCAATGTCCCCTCCCAAGCATTCGGCTGTCAAACAAATGGAAGCCCTCCCCCACAGATAGACAAGTCCCTGCAGGGAAAGCCACCTCACCTGGCATTTCACCAGCATGTCAAAGAAGTGTTCATCAGGCTCACGGTTCTCGCTGGCCATCAGGCAGCCCAGGACGGAGTGGCTGTTCTGTTGGTTGAGCCGCAGCCCCGGTAAGTTGCTGAAACTGGCTCTCTGATCGTCCAACCGCCGACTCTGTGAGCTTGCAATCAAGTCCAGGAAGTCATTGGTGTTCGGTGACACGGCAGAGGCAGACAGAGCTGAAAGTGGAGGGGAAGCTACGTAAGTATATGAGTAATGGGTATGTGTCAGATGTTAATCCCAACGCATTGTGCTGGGAGTTTAACACTTCTAAAATCATCCCTGTATTACATTATACATGACTCCCTTCTCCATAAAGTGTTGTGCACTTGGTCAGCGCTATAATGGCGGTTTCAGTACGGTGCAGGCCCATCGGGTAGGAAGAAGGGGTCTTTTCAAATTCCACAGTAGTTTCTGGGGAAATCGTATTTCAGGCTAATATTGTTGTTCTTTATAACATTTATATAACGTCCTTATCCAGGGCGCTGTACTTTAGGTAGTAAAACAAAAAGGTGTGGTTATATATAGATTAGTAGAGTAATTGTTGAGATGTAATTGTGTGTATGGGAGGGAACATTATGGTGGGTGTATGGGTTAGATGCATTGAGAGCTGCCTTGGTTGGTGGGTGGGAGCATTATGGTGGGGGTATGGGTTAGATGCACTGAGAGCTGTCTTGGTGGGTGGGGGAGCATTATGGTGGGGGTATGGGTTAGATGCATTGAGAGCTTGGCTTGGTTGGTGGGTGGGGGAGCATTATGGTGGGGGTATGGGTTAGATGCATTGAAAGCTTGGCTTGGTTGGTGGGTGGGGGAGCATTATGGTGGGGGTATGGGTTAGATGCATTGAGAGCTTGGCTTGGTTGGTGGGTGGGGGAGCATTATGGTGGGGATATGGGTTAGATGCATTGAAAGCTTGGCTTGGTTGGTGGGAGCATTATGGTGGGGGTATGGGTTAGATGCACTGAAAGCTTGGCTTGGTTGGTGGGTGGGGGAGCATTATGGTGGGGTATGGGTTAGATGCATTGAGAGCTGCCTTGGTTGGTGGGAAGGGGGTGGGGTCAGGTCTCTGAATTTAGTCTTGTCGGTGGCATGGTGATGGGTTGGACAATGGATACGATTGGTGAGATGGGTGACTTTAGGAAGGAATGAGGGTAGTAGAGATTATGGGTGTTAGGGAGGGTGGGGTGAGGGAGGGTGGGGTGAGGAAGGGGCTGGGATAGGAGGTTAACGGGGGATCATGGAATATTAGAGAACAGATGAGTTGGCTTCTGAAGTTAGGTAGGGAGGGGGCAGATTGGATGTGGTGGGGGAGCTTGTAATGTAATGTTTTTGTTAACTACTTGCAATCCTTCCTCAATTCTTTTATGTTACAAGCTCTGCATCAGCCACCAAAACAGGCTGTATTTCATATCCCACATGTATTACTCTGCCTCTCTACACCTAGACAGTATGACACGCCCAAGTGCTGCTGTATCTCCCAACGTGCTCCCACTTCGGACTGCACGCGTACCAGTGTATATAAATAGGGCATTTGTAATTGTTACCCTATTCTTTGTTTATTTGAAGGGCTTGGGGACTCTGCGATCCAGATCTGAAAATGCTTTTAACAGCGAAACCATTCGGAAGATGCCACATCCAAGAATGCTTTCACTTCTCTGCAGATCAGAGTGGCAATGTTTATTTTTAAAGGATCAGCGTACCCCATTTATAAAGGGTGAATGCTGTTTGACCCCGTATGTCACATTTTAGGCTCATTCTATATTTGCCAAGGCGAGCGATCGCGACGTTTTCTGTCTACTTCAATTGGCTGCTTTCCCGAGTATAAAAAAAGCCCCTTTTATCTTAATGTGCGACCTACATTTTCTCATGGTTTTAGGCGGAGTGGAAGACGCCGCGGTGGCGACAGGCAGGAGGTTCTTATCCTGTAAGCTGCACCTCTGGTCGTCCATCCGGTTGCTCTGAAATCGGCTCAGGAGATCAAAGAATCCCTCGTCTCCAATCCCGTCCGGACTCGCTGCTTTCTGGGGGCACAGAGGAGACGGTGCCGTTATTCAAGCCGACAGCGACTGCCGTCTGAACAACCGGATCCCAAACCCAAGTTTCACAAGGACGTCAAGGTGGTCACATTAACCCTCCACTGCCTGAGAGCCTCAAGCTAGTATTATGTATGGAGAAATCACAATGTATGTGCATACGGATCTTGCCTCTGAAGTGGGAAACCCCACTCGGTCCTAGCTCCGTATGGCTAACTCGCTCTCATTTTTGTGCCTCGTGAGCAGATGTTGCAAAGCGGAGACCTGCATCATTACTACACACTGTTATATTCCACGCGGGTCTCCGCTGACCGTGGCGTTCAGGGACCGAGCGCTGCAAGAATGGTGGTTAAACCCGGAGAGACTTCACATCTTCACTCATGCCAAGTACTATTTCCGTTTAGCCGCGTGCTGTGCATTGCCGAGCAAGCAATGAAGCAAAGCTAAGGACAACTTGTAAAACCAACTGAATAAAAACTTTAAAACCGTAGCTGCCCGTTGGGTCAGCACCACATCGCTTAAAGAGCGTCCTGCCAATTGTTAGTGTTGCAATGACATTTAATTGGTCCGACATTTATAACGGGGTCGAGCGAAGCACCAATTTTTTTGTTCAGAATTAGTGGTAAATATTTATTTCCCACTGTAGTAACGCTGACTTCAATTCATGTTTTAACAAAAGTGAGCGTTTAAATCTACTCCGGTTTATTTGGGACACCAACGGAAGTCAAACACAGCGAAAAACAATTCCATGCTGTTTAGGGCTTCCGATGTGCCATGTATACAGGTTCATCCCTTATTTCATTGACTTGTCCCGCAGAAAGGTCTGTTGGGACGCATAAATGTCCCGTATTTTAACGCCTTGATGTGAAATGTCTGAACTTAAAATTACTGTCATTAAATCAGTCATAAAAACATAATAGATTTCTACTTGCGTGTAATAGATCCCTTTTACGATAGACCAAGTTATTATAATAATAAAGTTAGGACACGGCCTGGTTCTCTCAGTACAGGCATACCCCGGTTTAAGGACACTCACTTTAAGGACACTCGCGAGTAAGTACATATCGCCCAATAGGCAAACGGCAGCTCACGCATGCGCCTGTCAGCACGTCCTGAACAGCAATACCAGCTCCTTACCTGTACCGAAGCTGTGCGCAAGCGGGGAGACTATAGAGCCTGTTACAAATGCGTTATTTACATCAGTTATGCCCGTATATGATGATTGCAGTACGGTACATACATCGATAAGTGGAAAAAAAGGGAGTGCTTCACTTTAAGTACATTTTTGCTTTACATACATACTCCGGTCCCATTGCGTACGTTAATGCGGGGTATGCCTGTATACCATAACCCCCACCCCTATAGGCGTTACATATTCTCCCACCCCTATAGTGTCAGTTCAGTGCACGTCTTTCCCCGCCCGGCCAAGCGCAGAGAGGATAAAACCCCCAAAATATAACGGTCACGCGGGAGACACCGTTCAGCTCCAAGCGTTAGCAAATCATTCATCCATCCATTAGGACGTCACACTCATGCTTGATTTCCTGTGTTCTAAAAACTTCAACGTGGCGACCGTAGCCCTGTCCACAGATCTAAGCAGATGTAACCAGCCTGTGCTAGGATGTTAGAATAGCTGCATGTGCGGGGACATGTGTAACGCCTGTATGCCCACAGATGTAACCAGCCTGTGCTAGGATGTTAGAATAGCTGCATGTGCGGGGACATGTGCGGGGACATGTGTAACGCCTGTATGCCCACAGATGTAACCAGCCTGTGCTAGGATGTTAGAATAGCTGCATGTGCGGGGATATGTGTAACGCCTGTATGCCCACAGATGTAACCAGCCTCTGCTAGGATGTTAGAATAGCTGCATGTGCGGGGACATGTGTAACGCCTGTATGCCCACAGATGTAACCAGCCTGTGCTAGGATGTTAGAATAGCTGCATGTGCGGGGAAATTATACTTCCAAACACTAAGAAAGGGGCAGAGCCACCAATGTACTTATCTTCCATGTTATAAACAAGAAGTGCTCAACTCCAGTCCCCCCCAACAGGTCAGGTTTTAAGATTATCCCTGCTTCAGCACAGGTGGTTCAGTCTTTGACTGAACCACCTGTGCTGAAACTGGGATATCCTGAAAACCTGACCTGTTACAAACCACTTTACACCTACCCTGTGTGATATTAAATACAACATTCACATGTGCATTAAAACGACTAGCGTAGCTTGGAACAGCTCGACGGAGGCAGCGTGTGTAATTCCGCAGGGCCAGGAGCTCAGAAACCCGGCGGTGACTCCCGGTGCCCCCTATAGGGGTATCTCCGGAAGCATGAGGTCACCAGAGCTGAAATGAATGGGGTTCAGCTCAGGAGACCCCTGCTTTAATCCTGTATTAAAAATGGCTTCTTTAATAAAGGGGAATTGAAAACACACAACTCTAAAAGGTGTCTCTACTCTAAGAATGGAGATAGGATGGGGACTGCACGGCTGTTTGGTTTATATATAAGGTGGCAGAGAAACGTACGTGCTGGGAGTTGGCAGTCTTTTTGCTGGCGTCATGTAACACTTTGCCGGACGTGCCGTTTTTCAGCTTCTTGCCTCGCAGTCGGTTCACAAACATTAGCTTGGCGGAGGGCTTGGCGAGCAGAGCTTTCTGCTTTGCAAGAATCTCGCTGTTCCAGTTCTGGATCTGAGAAAATATAACATTCATGTATAGAAGATATCACTCCACCAACATCTCCAACACTCAACCGATTTATAACTTAGTGTGGGTATCAAAACCGGATCTCGTTACCACGGTGCCAAGAGGGATCCAACGCAAGTGAAAAATCCAAAACCTCAAAAATTACCATGAAAGAAATTATCCCTTGGAAGGTGCACAACCCCCCTCCCCCCCCCCCCCCCCCCCACGATCTTACTGATAAAAAGGATCCTAAAATACAAAGTATTCCATTACTAACCAACTACTGTATATAACAGCACTATGAATGCAATACACAAATAAAAACCTAGGCAGGGCCTGAATGTTTGGGGAGCATTGCGTGCCCTGAACCTCATTATGGCCCCTGCAGGCCGACATGTTCAGACATCGGCAGCACAGTGGGTATTGTGAAAGGTTAGGAAGTCACCTTCTCCGGCGTGAACTTTACAAGCTCCAAGTTCTCCATGCTGTGACGTCTGCTGAGCCGGGACTGGGAACCTACACAATAAAACGTACAAAAACACAACTCATTATAAACTTCCGACAGAACGTGGAAGTGTCAAGAGAAATCCCGGGACACGGAGCGATCAGTGGCTATGGAAACCTCCGTTCCACTAAATCCCAGGACACGGAGAGATCAGCGGCTATGGAAACCTCCGTTCCACTAAATCCCAGGACACGGAGAGATCAGCGGCTATGGAAACCTCCGTCCCACTAAGCGATCAGTGGCTATGGAAACCTCCGTCCCACTAAATCCCAGGACACGGAGAGATCAGCGGCCATGGAAACTCCGTCCCACTAAATCCCAAGACACGGAGCGATCAACGGCTATGGAAACCTCCGTCCCACTAAATCCCAGGACACGGAGCGATCAGCGGCTATGGAAACCTCCGTCCCACTAAATCCTGGGACACAGAGGGATCAGCAGCTATGGAAACCTCCGTCCCACTAAATCCCAGGACACGGAGCAATCAGCGGCCATGGAAACCTCCGTCCCACTAAATCCCAGGACACGGAGCGATCAGCGGCTATGGAAAACTCAGTCCCACTAAATCCCGGGACACAGAGGGATCAGCGGCTATGGAAACCTCCGTCCCACTAAATCCCAGGACACGGAGCGATCAGCGGCCATGGAAACTCCGTCCCACTAAATCCCAGGACACGGAGAGATCAGCGGCTATGGAAACCTCCGTCCCACTAAATCCCGGGACACGGAGCGATCAGCAGCTATGGAAACCTCCGTCCCACTAAATCCCAGGACACGGAGCGATCAGCGGCTATGGAAAACTCAGTCCCAATTACCATAACAGTTATTCAGCAATAAAAAGAAAGCACTCAAGTATGCGACAGCTCGACTAATGTTTGTGTTGAACATTTCAAATGTAGGCCTAAGTGCCTTCGCTTTTCCCTTACGTCCAAAAAGCCACTTGTGCAGCTCAGTGGCACTTACTGTGCATGCTGCTCTGCGTTTCCCATACACGTGGGATCAGTGGCACTTCCTGTGCATGCTGCTCTGTGTTTCCCATACACGTGGGATCAGTGGCACTTACTGTGCATGCTGCTCTGTTTTCCATACACGTGGGATCAGTGGCACTTACTGTGCATGCTGCTCTGTTTTCCATACACGTGGGATCAGTGGCACTTACTGTGCATGCTGCTCTCTGCGTTTCCCATACACGTGGGATCAGTGGCACTAACTGTGCATGCTGCTCTGTGTTTCCCATACACGTGGGATCAGTGGCACTTACTGTGCATGCTGCTCTGTTTTCCATACACGTGGGATCAGTGGCACTTCCTGTGCATGCTGCTCTGCGTTTCCCATACACGTGGGATCAGTGGCACTTACTGTGCATGCTGCTCTGTGTTTCCCATACACGTGGGATCAGTGGCACTAACTGTGCATGCTGCTCTGTTTCCCATACACGTGGGATCAGTGGCACTTACTGTGCATGCTGCTCTGTTTCCCATACACGTGGGATCAGTGGCACTTACTGTGCATGCTGCTCTGTTTCCCATACACGTGGGATCAGTGGCACTTACTGTGCATGCTGCTCTGTTTCCCATACACGTGGGATCAGTGGCACTTACTGTGCATGCTGCTCTGCGTTTCCCATACACGTGGGATCAGTGGCACTTACTGTGCATGCTGCTCTGCGTTTCCCATACACGTGGGATCAGTGGCACTTACTGTGCATGCTGCTCTGCGTTTCCCATACACGTGGGATCAGTGGCACTTACTGTGCATGCTGCTCTGCGTTTCCCATACACGTGGGATCAGTGGCACTTACTGTGCATGCTGCTCTGCGTTTCCCATACACGTGGGATCAGTGGCACTTACTGTGCATGCTGCTCTGCGTTTCCCATACACGTGGGATCAGTGGCACTTACTGTGCATGCTGCTCTCTGCGTTTCCCATACACGTGGGATCAGTGGCACTAACTGTGCATGCTGCTCTGTGTTTCCCATACACGTGGGATCAGTGGCACTTACTGTGCATGCTGCTCTGTTTTCCATACACGTGGGATCAGTGGCACTTCCTGTGCATGCTGCTCTGCGTTTCCCATACACGTGGGATCAGTGGCACTTACTGTGCATGCTGCTCTGTGTTTCCCATACACGTGGGATCAGTGGCACTAACTGTGCATGCTGCTCTGTTTCCCATACACGTGGGATCAGTGGCACTTACTGTGCATGCTGCTCTGTTTCCCATACACGTGGGATCAGTGGCACTTACTGTGCATGCTGCTCTGTTTCCCATACACGTGGGATCAGTGGCACTTACTGTGCATGCTGCTCTGTTTCCCATACACGTGGGATCAGTGGCACTTACTGTGCATGCTGCTCTGCGTTTCCCATACACGTGGGATCAGTGGCACTTACTGTGCATGCTGCTCTGCGTTTCCCATACACGTGGGATCAGTGGCACTTACTGTGCATGCTGCTCTGCGTTTCCCATACACGTGGGATCAGTGGCACTTACTGTGCATGCTGCTCTGCGTTTCCCATACACGTGGGATCAGTGGCACTTACTGTGCATGCTGCTCTGCGTTTCCCATACACGTGGGATCAGTGGCACTTACTGTGCATGCTGCTCTGCGTTTCCCATACACGTGGGATCAGTGGCACTTACTGTGCATGCTGCTCTGTTTCCCATACACGTGGGATCAGTGGCACTAACTGTGCATGCTGCTCTGCGTTTCCCATACACGTGGGATCAGTGGCACTTACTGTGCATGCTGCTCTGCGTTTCCCATACATGTGGGATCAGTGGCACTTACTGTGCATGCTGCTCTGCGTTTCCCATACACGTGGGATCAGTGGCACTTACTGTGCATGCTGCTCTGCGTTTCCCATACACGTGGGATCAGTGGCACTTACTGTGCATGCTGCTCTGCGTTTCCCATACACGTGGGATCAGTGGCACTTACTGTGCATGCTGCTCTGCGTTTCCCATACACGTGGGATCAGTGGCACTTACTGTGCATGCTGCTCTCTGCGGCCTGGATTTCGGACAGTACGGAGTTATTCGTGCTGTAACTCAGTCCCAGCACCATCTGCAGGTCGGAGAGGTTGAGCTGCGCTGTCAGTTCGCCGTTTCGATCCCCAAGCTGCCAACAAGAAAACTTTCACTCGCATGCATTGGGAATAATAATATGTTATAGAGCCTACACAAGTTCCTCATACTCTTGTTTTCCTTCCTTGTACAGCAACACAAGAGAGAGAGAGAAAGAGAGAGACACACGCACACGGAACAGCCACACACGCACACGGGACAGCCACATACGCACACGGAACAGCCACACACGCACACGGGACAGCCACACACGCACACGGGACAGACAGCCACACACACGGGACAGACAGCCACACACACGGGACAGACAGCCACACACGGGACAGACAGCCACACACCTCCTTCCTGCCCATGCTACTTCTGTGTCTGCTTCAGCCCACCTGCCAGGCTCTTGACCTCTCCTCCTGATTAGCTGCATTACCCAGTAGATGCAAAACAGGAGGAAACAGCCCAGCCCCCTAGGAGGAATCCTGTGGCTCCTTCTCATCCCTCTGTGTACTGTGGCAGCCCCTCACTGCACCTTGGTTGAGAAACACTGGTCCAAGATAATGCTTAGCTCGTGCTCTTTCCTGGCACTGTATTACTGCCAGGAATTTGGAATAATATACTTGCATTGCAAAGTGCTACAGGAGGAAGATGACGCAGCTCACACAAGCAATAAATACAGGTATTAAAGCTACCCCAATCACAGCTGCAATGATACTTTGCAACGGCAATTACTTAAGTGTTTACCTTTGTAACGCCTTCTCTATAAGAGTTGGTTGACATGAAATGTCCTTCTTTGTAAGAGATGTCCCAGCCCTAGTTAGGATGTTGGTAAATGTCGCAAAATGCTTTCTTCGGGTTAAATGGTTTGTAATAAGGGTGTGATCTCAGGCGCAGGACGCCACTAGATGGCCTGTCTAGGTGTAATGCGGGTATGATCTCTGGCACAGGATGCCAGGCCTGTCTGGGTGTAGTGCGGGTGTGATCTCTGGCACAGGATGCCAGGCCTGTCTGTAGTGCGGGTGTGATCTCTGGCACAGGATGCCAGGCCTGTGGGAGTGTAGTGCGGGTGTGATCTCTGGCACAGGATGCCAGGCCTGTGGGAGTGTAGTGTGGGTGTGATCTCTGGCACAGGATGCCAGGCTTGTCTGGGTGTAGTGAGGGTGTAATCTCTTGCACAGGATGCCAGGCCTGTCTGGGTGTAATGCGGGTGTGATCTCTGGCACAGGATGCCAGGCCTGTCTGGGTGTAATGCGGGTGTGATCTCTGGCACAGGATAAGAGAGATCCAGCACTCAACGGATTTCTAAATCAAGAAAATTTATTTTGTGCCACACAACGTTTCGACCAACAGGTCTTTCTCAAGTGACTAGGCATACACCAAATGAGGATCTACCCAGTATATATATCCTCTAACATAACAATCAACAGGTGAAACAAGTGAAAATTACCCCCAGCTGACCCCAATCCGCCTTCCCTGATCAGTCCTATGTTCATACATTGCCCCAATAGTTCGTGGTGATCTTCTTCCGGTTCGCTGATCTTCTTCCGGTTTTGCGTTCCAACGACGTCATAAAACCCTTCTGCGCATGCGTCGTCCGCGCTTGCGTTCCAGCACCGTCTCCCTCTCTCCGTCGGTCAGGTCTGAAGTCTACCATCGTATTCCGATTTGTTCTCTTCTCGTCATTCTGTGGGGGTTGCTTCCTCATCTTATGAGATACACGCCTATCCTTTCTCTGCGTCGTGGTTTGGGAGATTCTTCTGCGTCCTCCGTCGTCATGGTTACCATGTCGTCATATTGGTATCAAGTTCTCTTTGTATTGAAGTGGGCTATTCTTCTATGATTTACTGTGCAGTATCAGTCCTTTATTGCACATAGAAAAAGTCATTGTATGTGATCAGGGGTGCATTCTGTAGTGTGAACAAGTGCAAAAAAGTGGTATTAAGTGCAAAAAATAACAACATTTAATAAAAACTTTATGGAGTGCTTGTCAATCTGTTCTATTACTTACTCACATTTAAGGCTTTTCACCAACAGCAGCCATGCCACCTAAGAAACATGCTATCTCCTATTAAGAAAACAGTTATATGATATGTAATCATTAAGCCCTTTTGGATGTACTGTATCTAAAGTGTATGTCCAGTATTATTCACGCTGTAGTAATAGTGTGTTAATATCAATGCCTGTTGCCTTTCTTTTTATGTGCTCTATCCCCATTAGACGAAGGGATGAAACCGGGTGCTTCTGATCTGTACAGTGATCAATAAAGACTGTATTCTCTGATTTGTTATTGATCCTGCTTTTGTGTTCAATAAATCTGGTCTTCAGACTTCTGCTGGTTTTACCCACATATAAAAGACCACAGGGACATTTAATGATATATATAACTTGAGTGGTAGTGCAGGTGATGCGTTTATTAATTAAAAATTTTGCACCACTTCTTGGGTGACAAAATACATCGCCTGTCATTAAACTATTACATACTGAACAATTAAAACACCTATAGCAGCCTGGTTTTGGGTCACTTAGAAAGTGTGTACCTACGCAATGTTCGTGTTTATCTGCTTTGATCAGAATATCCTTGATATTTTCTCCTCTTTGCTAGGCAAATCTAGGTGTTTCCTTACATATTTGGCCTAATATCAGATCGGTTTGCAGGATTTTCCAGTGTTTTTGTATGGTTTGTTTAACAAATCTACTTGCAGTCGTATTTACTGACAAAGGTCATTTTTTCCTCACTTTCAACTGGCCTATTTTCCTCTAGTGGTTCCTTTTCCAAAGATTTTGCACTATGGAAGCTTTATGTCCTCTTTCTGTAAGTCTTGTTTTTATTTCTTTCAATGTTCTGGCCAATTGTGAGGGCCTGTCAACAATTTTTCCCGCCCTTATTTTTTGTGAATAGGGTAACATTCTCTTTAAAGAGTCTGGATGAAAACTAGACACATGTAATGTAGAATTCCTATCCGTAGGTTTCCGGAATAGGTCTGTATGCAATTCATGTCCATTATATGTGATTAGTACATCTAGGTAAGATATCTGTGATTTACTCCAATTTTTAGTAAATTTAACTGGTGTTGGTAGTTCTGCCAAGTACGTGAAGAACTCAATTAATTCGTTTTCAGTTCCCTCCCAGATGATAAAGAGGTCGTCTATATAACGACAGTAAAATAACATTTTACTAAAAAATTGCGTGCCATAGATGTGTTGTTCCTCAAAATGGGACGTGTATAAATTAGCATAAGCTGGTGCTACATTGCTACCCATAGCGGTACCTGTCGTCTGCAAATACAAATTTGTCTCAAATTTGAAGTAATTCTTGTGTAAAATAAAATGTAGCAGGAGCATGATATAGTCAGTTGGTGGGCCTTTTGTGTGATTCCTTTCTAATTTTTCTCTGACCACATTTAAGCCTTCTGTGTGAGGGATGATCGTGTAGAGACTGGTGACGTCCATGGTCACCAGTAGTATGTCTCTATCATTAAACTCAATAGATCTTATTTTGTGCAGAAAATCGAATGTGTCTCTGATGTATGATCTCCCCTTTATCACTAATGGCTGTAAAAATGTGCCTACAAACATAGATAAAGGTTGGCTGATGGAATTCGTGGCCGATATAATCGGTCTGCCTGGTGGGTTGTGTAGACTCTTATGTATCTTTGGTAACAGATATAATACTGGACGGCGTGGGTGCTCCATTGTTAAGAATTCCACCTCCTTTTCAGTAAGCCATGTATTGCCCAAACCCAATTGTAAAATGTGTTTTATTTCTTCTTGATATGAGTTTGTCGGGTCATGTGTTAATTTGACATAACAGTTAGTGTCTGCTAGTTGCCTATAAGCTTCTGTCCTGTATTGCTCATAGTTTTTTAGAACTAGTGTCCCTCCTTTGTCTGCTCTTTTTAAGATAATTTTGGGGTTGTCAGCCAATTGTTTTAAACACTTTTTTTGACTAATGTTAAGGTTGTAATGGATATGATGCCTTTTCTTAAAATATGCATTAACATCGTGTTTTACCAAATTCATGCATGCTTGTACTGCTGACTTGTTTCACCTGTTGATTGTTATGTTAGAGGATATATATACTGGGTAGATCCTCATTTGGTGTATGCCTAGTCACTTGAGAAAGACCTGTTGGTCGAAACGTTGTGTGGTACAAAATAAATTTTCTTGATTTAGAAATCCGCTAAGCGCTGGATCCCTCTTTTCCTAAGTTAACTTTGGATTTTTCTGGCAGGTACTTCCTTGAACCAGCAGCACCGGTAAACTGTATGATTTATCTTATCTTATTTGTGGAGTGCAGCCTTAACCCTCTTTACATTGCAACTGTTTCCTGTCCTTAGACTGGCACCCTTTAAAATCCTTTTGGATTGATTTAAATGATACTTTTACAGATCTATTTCTGTGTATCACTGCATTTATTATCTGTGTAATTATTAGGAGACGTTGAATTTCTCCAAGCAAATTCCAGTTTTTCCGTAGTGTTAGACTGGTTCAAGTGTAAGGCTCTACTTTATGGAAGGGCTGGCTAATCTGTCTCTTGGACTTAAAAATAAAGCTGAGATCCAAACTTTTAATGAGGAGGAGATCAGTAACATTCTGTTTAAAACTACTCCAGAAGAGGCATTTGGTCCTGATAGACCAGCCGATTATATCCAAGATTTAGAAAGACTTAAAAAGAAAGAAATAGAATTTTTTTTCCCATGAACCACTTTAAGTGAATACTACAAACAAAGACTTATCCCCAGAGGGTTCAGGATCCGAAACCGTCCTACCATTGGCATAGATAATCCAATATTCTGTGAGAACTGGTGCAAAATATTGAACAAAGCCTCCTTGGATTTAATGGTATTAGTTATAGAAGAAGCAGGGGAAAAAATTATCCAATACTAGACATGAGATTCTTAAACTTGAGATCACTATAGAACACACGCATCAAATTATTGGATGAATTAAAAACTAAACTACAAAAATTTAAGGAGGATTTAGTCCATTTTAAGAAACAAAAGTTTAAAACAGTAGTAGGAGACTACAAAGAAAATAATGTATACGTATGGACGCACCAGATTCACAAATAAAGGAAAGGCAAAAAAGATTAAAAAAAGAGGAGAAAATCTTTCCAGTGACCAAGAGGCTAGTTCATCTGCTGATGAGACACGGGGACAGACACCAGGACCCTCCAACGCTTCTTTTTTAGGCGGAGGAAGAGGGACGGGAACAAAGGCAAAAGAAAAAAGACAAGGAGGGGGAGACACAAACCCACGGACAACACCCATCTTGAGACCCCGGCAATAAGTAGTGTGCACAGCCTTGTTATCCATCTCTCTGATTACTCACTGTCCAAAACAGAATTAGAGGTTCTGTCTAGAGGTCCCTCATTTGTACCCACCACTACAGCTAACAGAATTGAGTTAGAGGTGGAACTTTTTAAGATGGAAAGGAAATTAAATCTAAAATCTTTTTTCCTTAACAGGACCCCGGCCATGCAACAGCAGCAGCAGCCACACAAGGTTTGACTAAAGAAACGGTATGTAAGCTAAAATCTAATTTTGTACCTCCTGTTAACAAGTCAGCAGTACAAGCATACATGAATTTGGTAAAACACGATGTTAATGCATATTTTAAGAAAAGGCATCATATCCATTACAACCTTAACATTAGTCAAAAAAAGTGTTTAAAACAATTGGCCGACAACCTCAAAATTATCTTAAAAAGAGCAGACAAAGGATGGGGCACTAGTTCTTCAAATCTATGAGCAATACAGGACAGAAGCCTATAGGCAACTAGCAGACACTAACTGTTATATCAAATGAACACATGACCCAACAAATTCATATCAAGAAGAAATAAAACACATTTTACAATTGGGTTTGGGCAATACATGGCTTACTGAAAAGGAGGTGGAATTCTTAACAATGGAGCACCCACGCCGTCCACTATTATATCTGTTACCAAAGATACATAAGAGTCTACACAACCCCCCAGGCAGACCGATTATATCGGCCACGAATTCCATCAGCCAACCTTTATCCATGTTTGTAGGCACATTTTTACAGCCATTAGTGATAAAGGGGAGATCATACATCAGAGACACATTCGATTTTCTGCACAAAATAAGATCTATTGAGTTTAATGATAGAGACATACTACTGGTGACCATGGACGTCACCAGTCTCTACACGATCATCCCTCACACAGAAGGCTTAAATGTGGTCAGAGAAAAATTAGAAAGGAATCACACAAAAGGCCCACCAACTGACTATATCATGCTCCTGCTACATTTTATTTTACACAAGAATTACTTCAAATTTGAGACAAATTTGTATTTGCAGACGACAGGTACCGCTATGGGTAGCAATGTAGCACCAGCTTATGCTAATTTATACACGTCCCATTTTGAGGAACAACACATCTATGGCACGCAATTTTTTAGTAAAATGTCATTTTACTGTCGTTATATAGACGACCTCTTTATCATCTGGGAGGGAACTGAACACGAATTAATTGAGTTCTTCACGTACTTGGCAGAACTACCAACACCAGTTAAATTTACTAAAAATTGGAGTAAATCACAGATATCTTACCTAGGTGTACTAATCACATATAATGGACATGAATTGCATACAGACCTATTCCGGAAACCTACGGATAGGAATTCTACATTACATGGGTCTAGTTTTCATCCAGACTCTTTAAAGAGAATGTTACCCTATTCACAAAAAATAAGGGCGGGAAAAATTGTTGACAGGCCCTCACAATTGGCCAGAACATTGAAAGAAATAAAAACAGGATTTACAGAAAGAGGACATAAAGCTTCCATAGTGGAAAAATCTTCGGAAAAGGAACCACTAGAGGAAAATAGGCCAGTTGAAAGTGAGGAAAAAATGACCTTTGTCAGTAAATACGACTGCAAGTAGATTTGTTAAACAAACCATACACAAACACTGGAAAATCCTGCAAACAGCTCTGATATTAGGCCAAATATGTAAGGAAACACCTAGATTTGCCTAGCAAAGAGGAGAAAATCAAGGATATTCTGATCAAAGCAGATAAACACGAACATTACGTAGGTACACACTTTCTAAGTGACCCAAAACCAGGCTGCTATAAGTGTTTTAATTGTTCAGTATGTAATAGTTTAATGACAGGCGATGTATTTTGTCACCCAAGTGGTGCAAAATTAAAAATTAATAAACGCATCACCTGCACTACCACTCAAGTTATATATATCATTAAATGTCCCTGTGGTCTTTTATATGTGGGTAAAACCAGCAGAAGTCTGAAGACCAGATTTATTGAACACAAAAGCACTTTAGATACAGTACATCCAAAGGGGCTTAATGATTACATATCATATAACTGTTTTCTTAATAGGAGATAGCATGTTTCTTAGGTGGCATGGCTGCTGTTGGTGAAAAGCCTTAAATGTGAGTAAGTAATAGAACAGATTGACAAGCACTCTATAAAGTTTTTATTAAATGTTGTTATTTTTTGCACTTAATACCACTTTTTTGCACTTGTTCACACTACAGAATGCACCCCTGATCACATACAATGACTTTTTCTATGTGCAATAAAGGACTGATACTGCACAGTAAATCATAGAAGAATAGCCCACTTCAATACAAAGAGAACTTGATACCAAATATGACGACATGGTAACCATGACGACGGAGGACGCAGAAGAATCTCACAAACCACGACGCAGAGAGAGGTAGACGTCAGACCTGACCGACGGAGAGAGGTAGACGGCGCTGGAATGCAAGCGCGGACGACGCATGCGCAAAAGGGTATTATGACGTCACTGGAACGCAAAACCGGAAGAAGATCAGCGAACCGGAAGAAGATCACCACGAACTATTGGGGCAATGTATAAACATAGGACTGATCAGGGGAGGCGGATTGGGGTCAGCTGGGGGTAATTTTCACTTGTTTCACCTGTTGATTGTTATGTTAGAGGATATATATACTGGGTAGATCCTCATTTGGTGTATGCCTAGTCACTTGAGAAAGACCTGTTGGTCGAAACGTTGTGTGGCACAAAATAAATTTTCTTGATTTAGAAATCCGCTGAGCGCTGGATCCCTCTTTTCCTAAGTTAACTTTGGATTTTTCTGGCAGGTACTTCCTTGAACCAGCAGCACCGGTAAACTGTATGATTTATCTTATCTTATTTGTGGAGTGCAGCCTTAACGCTCTTTACATTGCTCTGGCACAGGATGGTAGGCCTGTCTGGGTGTAATGCGGGTGTGATCTCTGGCACAGGATGCCAGGCCTGTCTGGTTGTAGTGCGGGTGTGATCTCTGGCACAAGATGCCAGGCCTGTCTGGTTGTAGTGAAGGTGTGATCTCTGGCACAGGATGCCAGGCCTGTCTGGGTGTAGTGAAGGTGTGATCTCTGGACTTTTTTGGAAAGAGATTCTAGTTCTGTACTCGCCTTTCTGATATGTAGTTGTTGTATTATTGCAATGTAACCATGAGTGTAGTATTGGAATCCCCTTACTCTGTGTGGACACGAAGCATTACATTCCTCGCACCACCTGCAAGTTCCCGCCTGTGATACGACTCTCAGGACTTTGAGCGAGACCACCAGCCTAGTGTTCTAAGGTAAGGGACCTGGGACCTGGAAGGAGGAGGTTACCTGAATATAACAGGATTGCACTTGTTACCTCTCTAGAAATATCCAAATGCTTCTCTGCGAAGTGCACAGCCTGGTCATGGTTTCCTAAGGCAGTGTATGCATTTCCCAGGCTCCAGCACGCCCGACCTTCTCCCACCCTGCAACACAGGTACACACCATTCACCAGTGTGCTGAAAAGAACTCCGGTGAGAAGCACCTTCAATAGGGCACAGGTACAAGAGACGTATTGCTCACATGTTCCCTTCAGGGTGGTAACATAGGTAGAAGGGGCCTGTGTCTTGTTCAGATTAACCCACTCGCTACAGAATGACAAATGCTCCCTCGGATCCCCCAAGTTTGTTCCAGTCTCTACACCATCTGCAGAGATTCCCGTTCTGGGGGTTGACCTGTGAAGGCGCACAATCAGGGACACAGAAATTGGATGGCCCGTAGACCTTCCCCAGGGGTACAGGGACACAGAAATTGGATGGCCCGTAGACCTTCCCCAGGGGTACAGGGACACAGAAATTGGATGGCCCGTAGACCTTCCCCAGGGGTACAGGGACACAGAAATTGGATGGCCCGTAGACCTTCCCCAGGGGTACAGGGACACAGAAATTGGATGGCCCGTAGACCTTCCCCAGGGGTACAGGGACACAGAAATTGGATGGCCCGTAGACCTTCCCCAGGGGTACAGGGACACAGAAATTGGATGGCCCTCTGAACTAACCCTTCCATCACCTGATGAATTGGTGACCAATAAAAACACTCAGACCTAATGAGTCTATCCCCTTTAATTGCAGGATAACAACAATGTCTATCTCATTCAGTCTGTCCCTCCAACAACTGTGACCGGTTCTGTTACTGCCGCGTGAGGGTGACAGAGGCACAGACAGAACGGACATATGGTGCAGTAAGTGTGTTGTGTCAGCTGCAGGGTTGTAGACGCCCACACAAAACGCTCTCTAGCCCCTCCCTGAAAACCCTATGTTGGGGATCTTCTGTCCTAATGGTTATTACGGTCATGACTAAAGGAATAAATCAGCCTGATGTGAGCTGTAATCCGAGCCCTCACCTGTCATTGAGTTCCCGAGCGATGACAAGATGCTTCAGATGATAATCAATGGCCTTGTCGTAGTCCTGAAGTAGGGTGTAAGTGTTTCCCAGGCTGTAACAGCTCTGTGCTTCCACAGCTCTGTCTTTCAGCTGCCATGCCAGCTGCAGAGTCCTTCTGCATGAACACATTGCAGACATGTTAGCACATTGGCCCATGAAAACCGCATTTCCCTGTCATGGCTATATTCACAGTGTAGCTACAGAAGCCATTGCTTGGTTATCAAACCACTGTAATATAATTCATAAAGTCAGGAGTTCTCAACTCCAGTCCTCACACCCACCCGCATCAGGTCAGGTTTTCAGGATATCCTGGCTTCACACAGTCCCTGCTTCAGACCAGGTAGCTCAATCAGTCCCAGCTTCAACCACTGATTGAGCCACCTGTCCTGAAGCAGGGATATCCTGAAAGCCTGACCTGTTTGGGGGGGGAGGGGAGGGAGAGAGGAGGGGAGAGGACTGGAGATGAGAACCCCTGCATTTATGTCACGAGTCATGTTCTATCACGACACGTCACGCCCCCCTCATTGTATGGAGTATCTGGTTCTGTGACTGCTCGATGTAGCAGGTCAGGAAAGACAGGGTGTGATGCGGGAGAAACGGGAGGTCAGAGGGCCCGAGATCCACTCTCACTCACTGAGAGTCTATTCTCACGCTCTATACACTTCCAACTACTGGGAGCAAAGCAACATATACACAATAAAGAAGGTCCTTATAACAAAATACACACACACACACACACACACACACACACACACACAACTACCACCCTTTGAGTTCTTCTTTCGTTAATAACAAGGAATTGTGGGAGTTTGGCAGGGGATGTAAAATCACTTAGATTGTAAGCTCTCCGGGACAGGATTTTGTTGCACTTATTATATTATAATTTCCTGTACTGTATTGTCCTTGGAAAGCGCAGAGTACACAGTGGGCGCTATATAAAGATATACATACACATAGGTACACAGCCGTTATACAACAGAATGCAGAATTCCCTCTGCGTTTCCCTGACGCCGATCGCTCGTGCAAAGGATTTGGGGTAAGGCCATGTACGTTAGCACATGTGAAGGGGCAAGTTCCACCACACAGACTAAGTGTTTACCTTGCTGTATACTGTTTTTCAATTAACACACATATTCCCAGTAAGCAAGACAGGGGAGCCCAATGCTTCATCAAATTGACAAAACATATATGATAAGTATAAAGTTTATTAAATACTTCAATAATAATATTTACTTGGTTATATACAGTTTTTCACCTGGGACTACATATACATTTACTTACTTATAATATTCTGCTGACATTTCAAATTCCCCCAGGAAGATAAACGCGTTTCCCAGATTGCTATAAGCCCTTCTTTCTGCTGATCTGTCCCCAAATTCTTTGGCGATTAATAGTCGCTGAAACACAATGTACAGGTAAGACAGGCTGCAGACACGGATAACACAGGGTCAGTGTCACAGGTAAGGCAGGCTGCAGACACGGATAACAGAGGGTCAATGTCACAGGTAAGACAGGCTGCAGACACGGATAACAGAGGGTCAATGTCACAGGTAAGACAGGCTGCAGACACGGATAACACAGGGTCAATGTCACAGGTAAGACAGGCTGCAGACACGGATAACAGAGGGTCAGTGTCACAGGTAAGGCAGGCTGCAGACACGGATAACAGAGGGTCAGTGTCACAGGTAAGGCAGGCTGCAGACACGGATAACTGAGGGTCCATGTCACAGGTAAGGCAGGCTGCAGACACGGATAACTGAGGGTCCATGTCACAGGTAAGACAGGCTGCAGACACGGATAACAGAGGGTCAGTGTCAGAGGTAAGGCAGGCTGCAGACACGGATAACAGAGGGTCAGTGTCACAGGTAAGGCAGGCTGCAGACACGGATAACTGAGGGTCAGTGTCACAGGTAAGGCAGGCTGCAGACCCGGATAACTGAGGGTCCATGTCACAGGTAAGACAGGCTGCAGACACGGATAACACAGGGTCAATGTCACAGGTAAGACAGGCTGCAGACACGGATAACAGAGGGTCAGTGTCACAGGTAAGGCAGGCTGCAGACACGGATAACTGAGGGTCCATGTCACAGGTAAGACAGGCTGCAGACACGGATAACAGAGGGTCAGTGTCACAGGTAAGACAGGCTGCAGACACGGATAACAGAGGGTCCATGTCACAGGTAAGACAGGCTGCAGACACGGATAACAGAGGGTCAGTGTCACAGGTAAGGTAGGCTGCAGACACGGATAACACAGGGTCAGTGTCACAGGTAAGGCAGGCTGCAGACACGGATAACAGAGGGTCAGTGTCACAGGCAAGACAGGCTGCAGACACGGATAACAGAGGGTCAGTGTCACAGGTAAGGCAGGCTGCAGACACGGATAACAGAGGGTCAGTGTCACAGGTAAGGCAGGCTGCAGACACGGATAACAGAGGGGTCGGTGTCACAGGTAAGGCAGGCTGCAGACACGGATAACACAGGGTCAGCATCACAGGTAAGGCAGGCTGCAGACACGGATAACACAGGGTAAGTGTCACAGGTAAGGCAGGCTGCAGACACGGATAACAGGGTCAGTGTCACAAGTAAGACAGGCTGCAGACACGGATAACACAGGGTCAGTGTCACAGGTAAGACAGGCTGCAGACACGGATAACAGAGGGTCAATGTCACAGGTAAGACAGGCTGCAGACACGGATAACAGAGGGTCAGTGTCACAGGTAAGACAGGCTGCAGACACGGATAACAGGGTCAGTGTCACAGGTAAGGCAGGCTGCAGACACAGATAACAAAGGGGTCATGGCCACAGATAAGACAGGCTGCAGACACGGATAACAGAGGGTCAGTGTCACAGGTAAGGCAGGCTGCAGACACGGATAACAGAGGGTCAGTGTCACAGGTAAGACAGGCTGCAGACACGGATAACACGGGGTCAGTGTCACAGGCAAGACAGGCTGCAGACACGGATAACAGAGGGTCAGTGTCACAGGTAAGGCAGGCTGCAGACACGGATAACAGAGAGTCAGTGTCACAGGTAAGGTAGGCTGCAGACACGGATAACACAGGGTCAGTGTCACAGGTAAGGCAGGCTGCAGACACGGATAACAGAGGGTCAGTGTCACAGGTAAGGCAGGCTGCAGACACGGATAACAGAGGGGTCGGTGTCACAGGTAAGGCAGGCTGCAGACACGGATAACACGGGGTCAGTGTCACAGGTAAGGCAGGCTGCAGACACGGATAACACAAGGTCAGTGTCACAGGTTAGACAGGCTGCAGACATGGATAACAGAGGGGTCGGTGTCACAGGTAAGGCAGGCTGCAGACACGGATAACACAGGGTCAGTATCACAGGTAAGGCAGGCTGCAGACACGGATAACACAGGGTCAGTGTCACAGGTAAGGCAGGCTGCAGACACGGATAACAGGGTCAGTGTCACAAGTAAGACAGGCTGCAGACACGGATAACACAGGGTCAGTGTCACAGGTAAGGCAGGCTGCAGATACGGATAACAAAGGGGTCATGGCCACAGATAAGACAGGCTGCAGACACGGATAACAGAGGGTCAGTGTCACAGGTAAGGCAGGCTGCAGACACGGATAACAGAGGGTCAGTGTCAGAGGTAAGGCAGGCTGCAGACACGGATAACACGGGGTCAGTGTCACAGGTAAGACAGGCTGCAGACACGGATACAGAGGGTCAGTGTCACAGGTAAGGCAGGCTGCAGACACGGATAACAGAGGGTCAGTGTCACATGTAAGACAGGCTGCAGACACGGATAACACGGGGTCAGTGTCACAGGCAAGACAGGCTGCAGACACGGATAACAGAGGGTCAGTGTCACAGGTAAGGCAGGCTGCAGACACGGATAACAGAGAGTCAGTGTCACAGGTAAGGTAGGCTGCAGACACGGATAACACAGGGTCAGTGTCACAGGTAAGGCAGGCTGCAGACACGGATAACACGGGGTCAGTGTCACAGGTAAGGCAGGCTGCAGACACGGATAACACAAGGTCAGTGTCACAGGTAAGGCAGGCTGCAGACACGAATAACAGAGGGGTCAGTATCACAGGTAAGACAGGCTGCAGACACGGATAACAGAGGGTCAGTGTCACAGGTAAGACAGGCTGCAGACACGGATAACAGAGGGTCAGTATCATAGGTAAGGCAGGCTGCAGACACGGATAGCACAGGGTCAGTGTCACAGGTAAGGCAGGCTGCAGACACGAATAACAGAGGGGTCAGTGTCACAGGTAAGGCAGGCTGCAGACACGAATAACAGAGGGGTCAGTATCACAGGTAAGACAGGCTGCAGACACGGATAACAGAGGGTCAGTGTCACAGGTAAGACAGGCTGCAGACACAGATAACAGAGGGTCAGTGTCACAGGTAAGACAGGCTGCAGACACGGATAACGAGGTCAGTATCACAGGTAAGGCAGGCTGCAGACACGGATAACAGAGGGTCAGTGTCACAGGCAAGACAGGCTGCAGACTCGGATAAAGAGGGTCAGTGTCACAGGTAAGACAGGCTGCAGACACGGATAACAGAGGGTCAGTGTCACAGGTAAGGCAGGCTGCAGACACGGATAACAGAGGGTCATTATCACAGGTAAGACAGGCTGCAGACACGGATAACACAGGGTCAGTGTCACAGGCAAGACAGGCTGCAGACACGGATAACAGAGGGTCAGTGTCACAGGTAAGACAGGCTGCAGACACGGATAACAGAGGGTCAGTGTCACAGGTAAGGCAGGCTGCAGGCACGGATAACAGAGGGTCCCTGTCACAGGTAAGGTAGGCTTCAGACACGGATAACACAGGGTCAGTGTCACAGGTAAGACAGGCTGCAGACACGAATAACACGGTCAATGTCACAGGTAAGGCAGGCTGCAGACACGAATAACAGAGGGGTCAGTATCACAGGTAAGACAGGCTGCAGACACTGATAACAGAGGGTCAGTGTCACAGGTAAGACAGGCTGCAGACACCGATAACACAGGGTCAGTGTCACAGGTAAGACAGGCTGCAGACATGGATAACACATGGTCAGTGTCACAGGTAAGGCAGGCTGCAGACACGGATAACGGAGGGTCAGTGTCATAGGTAAGGCAGGCTGCAGACACGGATAACAGAGGGTCAGTGTCACAGGTAAGACAGGCTGCAGACACGGATAACAGAAGGTCAGTGTCATAGGTAAGACAGGCTGCAGACACGGATAACAGAGGGGTCAGTGTCACAGGTAAGGCAGGCTGCAGACACGGATAACAGAGGGTCAGTGTCACAGGTAAGGCAGGCTGCAGACACTGATAACAGAGGGTTCAGCTTCACAACCTCCCCTGGTAGGAAGGGGTTAATACAGTTCCAAATACACTTTCCAAAAACATTTATTTTTATTTATAAAAAATAACTTTATTTCTGTTATTATATTTCTAACACACCAGTAGTTTGCCATTTTGGAGTAATGTTTGTGTGAAATAATAAGCCACACGTGCTCGGTAATTACACAGTTCAAAGTATAACAAATAAAGGCAGTCCCAGAGGTTACACAGGCTCCGTATTATCAGTTAGGACGATGCCGATAGGTCACTGTCCCGAGGCTCACTCTTCTTGCTCTGACGCCTGAAACCTCAGCAATGTGACCAAACATTTGTTTATTTAACGATCACCTGTATCATCATTAGGTCACTGCAGCAGGGCGACGGTTACACCAGCCCTGTATCCTTCTGTTTCCGGGATCTAAAGCAGGTGTGGGCAACTGCAGTCTTCAAGGGCCACCAACAGGTCAGGTTTTCAGGATATCCCTGCTTCAGCACAGGTGGCTCAATCAGTCCCAGCTTCAGCCCAGGTGGCCCAGTCTTTGACAAATCAGCCTGTGCTGAAGCAGGGATATCCTTGTCTGACCTGTTGGTGGCCCTTGATGGCGTTGGCCACCCGTCCTAAATCATACTACTATACATCAACCACATACATCACTGAAGACGATACTCTACCTGTTCATGGGACATAACGGCCTTCTGGAAGTTCCCCAGTAAGTAGTGCGTGTTCCCCAGGTTCCCATACGCACGCCCCTGGGCCGCTCTGTCCCCCACATCTGTCACGATCGCTAGGTTTGCCCTGTCCACAGAAAAGACACAGCACTTAATTTGGAGTAGGATTGGCGTGAGGCCTCCGCGGCACGTCCTGCTTTCCATCAGATCTGGCGAGTTTGTGCATCGCAAACAGGTTCTGTTTTGCGCCGCGCACCCGGTGCCTCTCTGCGAGTGGATCTGATACTTGTGAAAGCCACAGCTGACACAGATACAGAAACGTGAGGAGGAGGAGGGAAAGTGAGACGGCTATAAACACGTTTAACCTATAGCCGGGCGCTCAACTCCAGTCCTCAAGCCCCCCAAACAGGTCAGGTTTGCTGCAGCACAGGTGGCTTAATCAGTCCCTGCTTCAGCACAGGTGGCTAAATTGAAGGCTCAGTCTCCAACTGAGCCACCCGTGCTGACGCTGGGAGATCCTGAAAACCTGACCTGGTGGGGGATGGGGGCGGGGATTGGGGGGGGCTTGCATTGAGAGCCCTGCTACAGGAAACTGTAAATGAACATGTGATAACTCACACGCTTGTTCGTTATAAGTACTTTATGTTTAAGTGGTTTTCTCACTTCTCCAATTCTAATTTTTACCCGATTTTGATGGAAAAAAAGAATCGGCCACGCTGCATTTACACACTGTCCTGATATAACAGCGGTTCCCAAGCTTTTTTATACTGCGCAGCCCCTACTAGCAAATATTTGTCTTGCGAACCCCAAATGAATAAATCTCAACACCGACTCAACAAAATGTGTGACCGATTCCAGGCAGTACAGTGTCCTGAGCGCGTGGGGGGGAACACACGCTTAATAATCCCCCAAACTGCCCCTCAGTGTGTGCAGCCAGCATGGGGGTATAGCTGTCACTGTGGGAGATTCTAAAGTCACACCCCACAATGCCTTGCTGCTGTGGGTACAAAGCGTTGTGGGGAGCAGTTTTACAAACTCCTAAGGTGCAGTTTGGGGCTTACCAAGTGTGAAGTCCCCACACGGGATCAGGACCCCGCTATACTGAATGGGATCCGCCAGCACAGATTTAGACACCTCACGAACCCCTAGGTGTTCCTGAAGCCGCTGCTGGGAATTACTGTGATACAATAACAATGGTGTTCATCATAAACTTACTCATAATAATCCACGGCCTGCTGTAAAGCGACTTTCACTTCCTCTGGAAACTCCCCCGGGTCTCGGGACCCTGTGCAGGCCAAACTCTTCCCCTTGGCATGGAACACGTTCCCCAGGTTGTAAAGCGCCCTGGCCTCCCCAACCTGCAGCACGTTGAACAGATCAGACACTGATGCTCATACACTCCCAGCCCATAGGACTGTTCTGAACATACTGTACCCCCAATATTAATCAAATCATAGAGCCATCGCCTAAGGACAGCACTCACATTTTGCTTTAAATGTTAATATATATTTCAAATGGTTATTTACGTGCCAGGAGAACAAGGACGCCGAAATCCTCACAGATACACAATTATATGCAATAGTTGGCTCCAGCGCTTCAATTTCGTAATCCTAATGAAGTACTTAAAGTGCAAAGCTCAAAAAGCGATAACACACACACACACACACACACACACACACACACACACACACACACACACACACACACACACACACACACACACACACACACACACACACACACACACACACACACACACATATATATTCCCCTTTCCTTATTAAATGTGAAACGTTTTTACGCTATGGGCCGTGCGCTTTCTTCTTTTTTGTTTTATATACACAGTTAAAAAATTAAAAAAAAAAAAAGACTGTATTAAGTGATAAAAAACACTAATTAGACGACTTCAGAGGGGAGCATATTAAAGCCCACATTTATACCACAAAAAAAGAGTTCACATTAAAGACACGAGGGTCAGTATGGTGAGGTGGGGAATACGGTGACAGTATATTTGTATTTATAGAGATTGTCATGATAATATAATGAGATATTATTTAGGTAATCCATTTGGTGCTTGAGGGGTTAATGAGCTACAATTGTTTTAGCAAAATGCTGGGTTTGAAACAGGTCAGGACTGTTTCTTTAATCTGCTCTGAACTTCAAAAGGGACTTACTTGGGGCGGGGGTCCACCCTGGATAGCCCACTAGAGGTGTCAACTGCTCTAAAAAAGTTAGCTGCGACCGTAGTACTAGGCTGCGGCTTGCGCTAGCTCTGCTTCGAAGCAGGTAATGTTTACAGCTATTGGTGCGCTCTAGTCTGCCAGTGAGTTAAACCAAGTTGTAGGCCCTAGGAGGTATCAACTAGAAATAGCCAGTGTTAGAGGGGTGATCGTGCGGAGAACAGTGCTCCGCTGTCTCCGAGTATACAGCAGAGGTACACGAAGCTGTGACGGGTGAATACCTTACTCATGGGGCACATGTGATCATTCGCTGAGCGAGGAACCAGACCGTGTACCCAAGTGCTGTTTGGTATATTCCTCCTCCTTCACAACCCCCTCCCTCTCCCCTCCTTCTCCTTCCCTGGCGGGTAGTGTTTCCCACAGAGCCTTTTGATTCAATAATGCTGTATGTGCAAACATAGTGTGACAACACTTGTGCACTTGAAAAGGTTATGGACATTGGGAGCTAATTTCACTATGTGAGGCCGTCATTTTTGGCCAACCACATAGTACACTACCAATATGGCCTGATATGTGCCTAATATACCAGTGATTATGCACCACAAAATACTATAGCAATTGCTTGGTACAAGACCATACAATACAATACAGGGAAACGTGTGATCTTAGGTGCACTAAGCTGTTTATACTCCAATTCCTGGGATACCTGATGAAATATACATCGCCTTATGGGCTGTGTACCAACGCCGGCATATACTAGCGATTTAATAGTCCTTGTATGTTTATGACAGATTTATTTACCTATTGTGGATATAATATCTATCACACAGGTGGTGAATATAACACTTCACTCTGTGTTTACGAGCGGGCATCTAGCACAATAGCATCATTTAGGTTTTCATTTCTTCTGTTTGTCTCCTTATAATCACAATACAATTATTTAAAATGAGTGGAGGAAGAGTGCTTGTTGTGCAGGGATTCTCTCTCCTTATGTATGTATATACAGCAGGGCCCCACTGATGCGGCGGGTTCCGTTCTAAGGACCCGCCGCAAAGCAAAAATCGCCGGAATGCGGAACCGCAGATTTTAGTTATGTGCGCATGCGCCGACCGGCAACGCGCCGCTCTACGCATGCGCATCATCGGGGAAACACCTCATTTTGCACATGCGCGACCACGGACCGGTCCGTTACATATAGTTACATAGATCCGTTCTGCGCATGCGGTCGGTTCTGCAGACATGTCGGCCCCCTTCTTGGTACCGCCGTATCGCCGAAAAGCAGGGCCTTGCTGTACTGCCATTTATTGTACCTTTATTTTTTTGTAATACCTTTTCTGTAATCTAAGCACTGTATTTTTATATATATTAAAACATTTAATAAGTAATGCTTTGGGATCTGAATGAACCGATTGCACGCTCTGGAGAGAGTAATTTACGCATTCGGACACGTTGCTACAACTGATTTTGGTTTGTTAAAGTGCATAGTTTATTCTGAAATAAACAGGGACCTGGGGCCTGGTAAATATTGATTTGACATCTTATTTGCATACCCCAGATGGTGGCAGTGGATAGCTATGATTTACAATTGAGTGGGGGGTTAATACTAACTCGCTGGTTCCTTGCGGAGGAGAAAGGGGGGTTGCTAGAGTAGCCTTGTGTATTAACCCTGGTTGCATGTCTAAGTCACGTGCTCACTTGTGTGCTCTTCGTGGCGGTGGTATATTGGGGCGGATTGAGGAGTGATATATTACTAATTTGAGGGACCTTTGCGGAGGTGCAGGGTGGGGCAGTCTCTGAGCTGTATATTAATCCTTGATCCTGTAGAGGAGATATTGTCCATTTGACGGACCTTTGTGGAGGTGAAGTGGGAACGCTTGCGAGCGTCGGTATTAACCCTTGTCTCGTATGCAGATCGCGTGCTAGCTGGGTGCCGTACGTGACAGAGATGTTTTCTTCTTTATACATATCGATGGAGGATGCTTTGATATTGCTCTGTGCACTGTAAGTATTAGGTTTACGACACTGTAGATTACCCTGAATATTCACATCGCTGCTGTGTTTAGGTAAATGTAACTTCACAGGGAACTAGGCCAATTAGGAGGGCACCTTCTTATGTGATAAGAGGATTTCTCAGGCCTTGTTCAGGGTGCTTGCTTCGGAGGGAGGGCGTGCTGCCGTGAGAAACAAAGTATTCAATTTGAATACTGGTTTTCAGGGTAGCAACCGCCCTGTCTCCGAAGCCAGGAGTTGAAGCTGACTACAGTTTCAATAAACGAAAATTTCGTTTTTTGGAGCTGCAGCAGCGTCACAGGGACCAAGGCAGCCAATGAAATCATTCTTCAGAATGATTTCATGACTGCAACTTGGATACTTACCCTGCTGTGTGTAACCCCGCCCCCTCCCCAACGCTGAAAAGTCTGCTGGGGGATAAACACAGATCGCCCAGCAAACTGCAGGACTGCCTCCCTCACGCCCTCCCTCCGAGTCCTGCAGCTGGCACCCTGAACGAGGCCTTAAGCAGACAATTCCTGCAAGTGTGCATGGAGATGGAGGGAGAGACCCCATTAGGAGAAAGAAGTAGCACCACTACAGTAACACTTTTATGATTAGTAATCGTGGTTTCTAGTTAAACAAACTGAAAATGAATGCTTGTGTTTTACTCTTAAGCTGAACTAGCCACTAGTAGGGGGATAAAAGGAGCATGGCAAAGAGCAGGTTTGACAGATGAAGCAGAATTAGTGCCTTATGCGTATAGTGTCTCGAGAGAGATACGGTGCGTTAGGGCATCCGTCCGTCAGTCCGTGGCTGCACCCCGTACCTTATCATACAGCTCCCTTGAGATCTCGAGGTGCCGCTCACAACAAAGTGCGGCTTCCTCAAAATTACTGAGGACCTTCAGGGTATTGCCGAGGTTCCCGCTGGCTTTGGCTTCCCCCAGTCTGTCGCCAATAGTCCTGCACAAGAAACGACACTCACTATGCAGTACTATAAAGAGGGGACGCTGGGTCAGCAAAGGTATAAGAGAGATCAGTAATGGGGGACATAACAGGGGGGAGAAAAGGTGCCACAAAGCTGTAAACATGGAAGAGAGAGGTACAATGGTTAAGGAAATGAAAAAACCGATGTACAGCGGCATGCCGGTTAGAAGGGTTAAATGAAGCCGTCGGAGTAATACAGTGTGATGCAGATACCAGGCACACTCCATCAGGCATAGAAGACAGGGTGGCACATATTCTCGTTTCTCTACACCGTAACAGGCAGGTACAAGTGTATGGTGATGCTCAGCATGTTACAGCATGTTACAAAGTGCGTCAGTCTCCTTCAACCCTAAATAAGCACTGCACCTTTAACCCTTCAGTACTATGGGTTAATCCATAATCTCTCAAGCCCCACTCCCACACCCACCCCCACAGGTCAGGTTTTCAAGAACTCAGCTTCAGCACAGGTGGCTCAATCAATCCCTGCTTCAGCACAGGTGGTTCAATCAGAGGCTCAATCTTTGGCTGAGCCTCTGAGTGAACCACCTGTGCTGAAGCAGCGAGAGCCTGAAAACGTGCCCTGTGGTGGGGTCTTGAGCCCTGGAGTTGAGATCCCCTGGGCTAACCATTGCCCACAGTACCTTGCTAAAGTCAGGTCATGGTGGTGGTATTCCAACGCTTTGCTGTACTCGTGCAGGTAGAAGTACGCATTGCCCAGCTGGCTGTATATGGCGCTGAGGGTTTTCAGGTCTTCTGTTCCCACCTGCACGGCCGCTTCAAAGAAAGAAACTCCGGCCCTGCAGTCCCCGGACTTGCAGAGACGTTCGCCTTCCAAGGCCAGTTCCAGGCAGGACGCCTCCATTCTATCAAAGGAGACACAAGCAGGGATTGTGTCCAAGGCATGTACTACCTTCCCAAAGGCGGATAGTGATTCACTGTAGGGGCATTTATTAGAGTAATAACAGTAATAATAATGCATCTCTACATAAACACGAACAAATGACAGACTACCTTGTTCTACTCCCTCAGTTTCACCCACTGAAGGGGTTAAGACCCCAGTATAAGGCTTCACTTGATCATGCAATCTGAATGATTTATAATGTTTCAACTCTGAAAGCAGCAGGGGGGATCTTCACTTACACAGATCGCAAGCCATGAATTAATAAACGGTAGCAATGGCAAACCACCAATCAGCCTTCACCAAAGTGGAACAGCGCTGGAAAAGGTCAGCAAAAAAAAACAGAAAATTCACAGAAAACCAGCGCCAAAGCCCCAGTGCCACACAGCAACATGTACTGGATTGGAAAAATCGTAAGCGCTCAGGCATGAAACACGGGTGGCCAATTACAGTCCTCCAGGGCTACCAACAGGTCAGGTTTTCAGGATATCCTTGCTTAAGCACAGGTGGCTCAACTAAGACTGAGCCACTGATTGAGCCACCTGTGCTAAAGCAGGGACAAATTGAGCCACCTGTGCTGAAGCTGAGATATCCTGAAAACCTGAGCTGCTGGCGGCCCTTGAGGACTGGAGTTGGCCACCGCTGGTTTATCATGTTTAAAGATTTCTTTAACCGTTTATTACACTTGGCACCAAAGGCGTAACAACAAATTCCACACTGCTTTCGCTTCGTCTGCTGAAGCGATTGTACCTAAATGTGGCAGGGATTTGGGGTCAAACTGGAAGTCACTTTGAGTTAAAATTTCCAACGTTGACCATAGAACAACAATATTTCACAGAAATATTACCCTGAAGTTGAAAACTGCAAAAGGGGTTCACAAAAGTGTGAGATTAGGGACTCGATATTTAGGGCAACATTTATGAAGATCTGGATAATGATAATGGAACAACTCACTGGTGCAATATTGCTAGATTTTGCAGAGGCTTTTGATACTATTGATCATGTTATCTTGCTAAACAAACTCTAGTGCTCTGGAATAGGGAAGCATGCTTTAAACTGGTTTAATTCCTTCCTGTCAAGTAGATCCCAACATGTGTCCATCTCAGGCCCTAACTCCAACCCCTTGGATCTCACCCACGGTGTCCAGCAAGGCTCTGTTACTCTTTTCAGTCTTCCTCAATGATCTACCTACAGCTTGTAAGGGAGCTTGAATACACTTGTATGCAGATGACACAATCTTATATGCACACAGCCCTAGCCGCTCAGACCGTGAACACATACTGCAATCTGATTTTTTGAGACATGAAAACTGGATTTCCCAAAACAAACTGTTTTTAAACACAGACAAGACTAACAATGGTATTTTGGATCAAGGATAAATGTCTAAAGCTTCCATTTACTGAGCTCCAGATCAGAGCCCACTCTAATACCATTCTAGGCCCTGTCACTAGTTTCAAATATCTAGGCAAATCGTTTGACTCCAATTTAACATTTGGGATGCATATTGATACCCTGACATCCAAAACCTTTGCCAAACTAGGTGTACTTTACAGGAACAAATCCTCCCTAATCTGCTGGTCAGAAAGCATATCGCACAGCAGATGCTAATGCCAATTATCGACTATGGTGACATAGTATACGGCTCGGCACCCGAAATTCATCTGAGCAAATTTGACACCCTCTACAACTCAATATGCCGTTTTGTCCTCCAATATAACAACACACATCACTGCGAAATGCTCAAAGAACTAGATTGGTCATCACTTGAGTCTAGGCGCAAAGTTCACCTTTCCTGTCTTGCCTTTAAATTCTTTCTGGGCAAGCTACCCTGCTACCTGAACAAGCTCCTCACCCCCACCACACGCAGCACTTATCATCTGAGATCAGACTCAAAAAGACTGTTCATGGTCCTAAGGTTCAGCAAAGTATCCGGCCGTTCCTCCTTCTCTTTCCGTGCACCCCAAAACTGGAACAATCTACAGGAGACTCTCATAGCCGCCACCAGTCTAATGTTAAGATTATAGTCTGCGCGCTCGACAGAGCGTATGGTGTCACACGCGCCTGTCGCCCCGAGCGATGGGTGCACTGAGCTTCCAGAGATTGGGGAGGCGTTGGGAGGCTTGGTGGACGCGTCACCATGCTGGTTCGCTCTCTTTGGCTGAACTGCTCACGTGATGTGGCCGCCATGTGAAAAAACAAAATGATTGTCTTTTGAAAAATCTGCCGCGCGGTTGCTCTGCATCGTGCCCGCACGCACTATGGCCGGCCCGTATCAGCTGCTGCACTTTCTTCTCGCGCCCAATATAAATCGCAGCCGAAATTCTTTTAAAACTAAAGCTGTCTCACATTTTAATCTGGTCTGTAACTGTTACATACGCCTATATCATATATTATCTCTAACTGTTACCTACGCATATAATTTATATTATCTGTAACTGTTACCTACGCATATAATTTATATTATCCGTAACTGTTACCTACGCATATAATTTATATTATCCGTAACTGTTACCTACGCATATAATATATAATTTAAATGATCCGTAACTGTTACCTAAGCATATAATATATAATTTAAATTATCTGTAACTGTTACCTACGCATATAATATTATCTGTAACTGTTACCTACGCATATAATTTATATTATCCGTAACTGTTACCTACACATATAATTTATATTATCTGTAACTGTTACCTACACATATAATTTATATTATCTGTAACTGTTACATACGCCCATAATATATATTACCTGTAACTGTTATCTACGCATATCATTTATATTATCCGTAACTGTTACATACACATCATTTATATTATCCGTAACTGTTACATACGCATATACTTTATATTATCCGTAACTGTTACATACGCATATACTTTATATTATCTGTAACTGTTACATACACATCATTTATATTATCCGTAACTGTTACCTACGTATATAATTGATATTATCTGTAACTGTTACCTACGCATATAATTTATATTATCCGTAACTGTTCATGCGATGTCTTTATATATAATGTATAACCAACCATGTTCATCTAATGTACCCATGTATTTGTAACCATGTTTCTATCATCATAACTCTGTGCCCAGGACATACTTGAAAACGAAAGGTACGTCTCAATGTATTATACTCCCTGGTAACACAATATATATATATACACATACACATACTGTGCAATATATGCTGCTTTGATAAAGTAGATTTGGAGTCTCTTAGATAACCAGTCACACCATAGTCCAGAAATAAATGACCAGGGCTGAGTGTGTTTAGAAAATCACTATGGTGGTCTTTTCCGCACTGTGTCTGGTGGTTTTCACAAGGACGGAAATTAAATCATTGTGTACAAAAAAATCTGCATTTGAAAATATAAATCCAACACATCCTCCATGTTTAAAGGTGCATTTAAATATTACACAAAAAAAAAATGAAGTCATTTATTTCCCATCTGCCTCATTTCAAATGGGAGTATCCGATTATCCCCCCCAACACAAATACAAAATGTGCATGTAACTCTAAGTAACTCGAGAAAGGTCACAAAGATCTAATACAGAGATCCAACCCCAATTCTCTTACTCCAAACCCAATGTCTGTACTCTTCAGCCACTCTCCCAGTGCTGTAATGCTGAATATCCCAATGCACTGTATCCCAATAAGAACAGCAATATACCCATTACTACCTGGGAGGTTTGGAAATTCCGCAGCGCAAGCAGAGAGACAGGACAGACATTCTCAGCACGGGAAGCTAAAAATCCCATTGGATGAGTACAAACTGCTGAGGCGGCAGACTCCCGTATGCATGATCCATGCCACTTTTAGCCGCGATAATCTTCAACGAAGGGTCGCTGTTTCGCTTGTAAAATGTTAGAACACCTTCCATAGGGAGTTTGATGCTAATGTAGATGGCAAAAAGAGAAATGCTTATGTGAATATGCTTTGCTGTCAGGAACTGGGTTAAGATTAAAACCCAACATGGGTAATCTCCACTAATCTTCTCCCAGGCTGTCTGCCCTGGTCACCGCATGTTAGCTGACACAGCCAATTAGCGTCAAGCTCCTAATTAGTTTTCATGCAATTCTCATAAAATTCTTGCAATAAAACTTTCTAAAATATCAACAGTGCTAGAGCACTTTATTATACTGTATGCTACACCAGGGGGCTCAACTCCAGTCCTCAAGCCGCCCCCAACAGGTCAGGTTTTCAGGCTATCCCTGCTTCAGCACAGGTGGCTCAGTCAAAGACTGAGTCTCTGATTGAGTCACCTGTGCTGAAGCAGGGACTGATTGAGCCACCTCTGCTGAAGCAGGGATATCCTGAAAACCTGACCAGTTGGTGGGGAGGGGGGGACTTGAAGACTGGAGTTGAGCACCCCTGTAGTTACATCAACATTGTGACCAAAAAACTCCATTCTGGTTTTTATTTTGCATAAACAGATGTCACAAACACAGGTTTCATGTGTGTAACACGAATTGGCTCGGACAGGTGTCCTGACGGAGAACTTGTCACCCTCACACCTGTCAGGACAGCTTTAAAATGTTCCATTCATTTATAACTAATCAGAGAAATTCAGCTTGCACTGTAGTGTTAAATACACACATTTATTAGCCTTTTAGCTTGTACAGAATACTTAGATTCACTTAATACGGATGTTGACACCATATTGTACAACGCAAAACAGTAACGGACATTTACTTTTAAATTGAAAGGTGTTGCAATGCCTAAGGTCCCACAAATTATAATAACAACTTAACACTAATTGGCTTCCCTAAACAATAGCAATTATCCTTAAGGGGAACATTTAACATTATTGTTGCTTTGGAGGTAGAAATCCTTCTCCCTCCCCCTAGCAAGGACGCTTAAAACTACAAGCCATGTCAGTCAATTGTTCTGTCGCCTAATAACCCGCCCCCTTCCCGTCAGAGACCTCAGCAGGAGATATGAGGGCACTATTGATTTTAAATTAATGCACTGCAGTCCTCATGCCTCCCCAACAGGTCAGGTTTTCAGGATATCCCAGGATATCCCCCCCCCCCCCTCTCTAAACCATGCAGCACGTTCTCTGACATTTTTAACATTTCTTTGATATTTATAATATGTTTAATGGGTTCTCAATTTTAGGTAAAAAATTCAGCAACAACTAGGACATAGTTGATAAATGTAAAAATATTTTGAAGTAAAAAGGTAGCCAACTACACTGCCAACACCAGATGAATGTAATGGTAAAATGTGAAACAGGAGCTTCGATATCAATGTGTGAGCGCACAAACCACAGGTGACTGTATTTAACATCACACACTGTACCGGAGCATAGCGCCCAGCATCGGTTTGTAGCAATGTCAGAGTCAGAGACAAGTTAAAACCTTGAAAAATGGAACATCAAAATGTTACACAAAGTAGAGAAATAAATAGGACTTCTAAGGTGAAATAAAGAAAACATTTGAACGTGAGGTTTAATGATTTCTTCTGCTGATTTAGAACTGGCAAACAATTACGGTTAAATGTAATAACACACACATTTTGAATACATCCAACAATCTCCATAACCAGTGAGTGAGCCATCTGAAGACTTCTTTCCCCTGACATGAAACGACATGCAAGCATGAGAGGTTTCCCACACGTGTTAAAACGAGTAACCCTGCCGTCGCTTTGCTTTACGTCCCCACATTCTCCTTACAAAGCCGCGCCCTGCATTGGAGCACGGTGCGGGACGCCGTGGGTTCACGTGGCTATTTTCACCCTTTGGACTGTCATGCAATTATGGCAGCCGGTCACCGTTTCTCTGCTCATCACCACAACTAGCCGAAAACCTGATTCAAAGTATCTTTTGGGCTTCAGTACTCAGCACAAGCATATGGAAAAGAAGTACAGCAAGATACCAGCTTGTTTAAGTAAAAAAAATAGTCAACAGTCCAATAGAAGGACTTGGAGAGACTGGAAACTTGGGCTGATAAATGGCAGATGAGGTTTAAAGCTGCAGTTCAGGCAATATCCTGCATGTGTGTTTTTTTTAATAAATCAGTTCTGTAGTAAGAAAAAATACTTTTAGCATTTTCTGTTTAAAAAAACAACAACTTTGAAAGGCCAATTTTCTTGTATTCTATTTTAACAAGCATGCTTGTTCCTATATCAACGATTTACATTTCCCATATTTAAAGATGTCGCCAAACTTTGCCGATCAATAGACGGAGAACGAATTGACCGGCAGCTATGCAGTTCTTTAGGTAATTAGAGATTGCCCACATGAAACTATTGAAGTATAAATTTTTTAAAAAAAATGCATTTGGGAAGCAAGAATAAACAGACGACTTACAAGTTAAATGGGGATAAATTAGGGGAATCCTTTTAGACAGCAGGCTTTGGCTGCGCTTATAGTGCCGACGAAAGCGCATCAAAACAAATGCATTGCCGCCATCGCGTGCGGCTTATATTATGGCTTGGTCGCGATCGTTGGAAGTCATCTCAATTTCATTTTTCCAGCGACCGCAGCCTGATGTCACCGTCATTATAAGCATAGCCTTAGCAATAGTGCCCAAAGTCATGCAGTAGCTGCAAAGGCAAACAAGATCTTATCTTGCATTAAACGGGCAATAGATGGAAGAGAAGAAAACATAATTATGCCCCTTTACAAAGCATTAGTAAGACCACACCTTGAATATGGAGTATAATTTTGGGCACCAATCCTAAGAAAAGACATTATGGAACTAGAGAGAGTGCAGAGAAGAGCCACCAAATTAATAAAGGGGATGGACAATATAACTTATGAGGAGAGGCTAGCTAAATTAGACTTATTTACATTAGATATGATAATTATACAAATATATTCGGGGACAGTACGAGAAGGTTTCAAAAGAACAATTAATCCCAAGGGCAGTACAAAGGATGTGGGGTCATCCCTTGGACTAAGGGCCTGCTGCAGGTTGCTGTACGCGCGGCTGGTGTTCTGGCGGCGCGTGCTGAGCTGACAACCGCGTTCTGTGGTCTATTACCAGTGATCGGAGGCGTGGGGGGTGTGGCCTAAACGGGCCAGGTGGGCGCGGCCATGAAGTTGCTAGGCTGCCACTGGTTTGAGGAGATGTTGAAAAGGAGAATGTGCATAGCACTGTATTTGGGGGTGGGGGTGGGTGGTGCGTGTCTGTTCTTTTTCTTCATCTCTTCGGCCAACGAGGTAGCGTCACTATTTTAAACCCAACAAAAAGGGGGGGACAAAATGTGGAATAACCGTTTACCTGCTTGTACAGCAGTTTGTAAACCACCTTGCCATGAGAGAGACTAGGTAAAGATCGTAAAAACACTGCAACGTTTTTGGTTATTGAGGAGGCATTAAAACGGTTAACTTTTTTGTTGTTTTTAATACTTTTTTTTACAATGGTGTCAATTTAACTCATTAACAAATCCACCGCCGCTAGTTCACTCTTTTTTCTGCAGGTTACAGATGCACTCCCCTCCCCTGTTCATGCCAGGCTGCCAGCGATCTCCACTCTTGATTGGCTCACAGCGCGCCATGTGACGCGTCGCCGCACGGGGACACAAAATTGTTGTATCCCCTGCTAGCTGACGCGCGACAGCACGAAGTGGGACAGCAAACAAGGAGACACCGGGGTCAGGTAGAAAGGAGGAGAGGGACTGGTGAGAGGCGCGCACGCCGCCGTCAGCAGCTGAGGGCCTAGCCTTAGGCCGAGTCCATGCTCCCTGCTTGCTCGCTGAGGCACGCTGAGGCTCAGGGAAAGCGGGTGCTTTCCCTGGCCTTGCGGTTGCTTACCGCACGCGCTCTCAGCAGGCCCTCAGGGGGCAGGCGCGTCACTGGCTGGGGGCGGGCCAGTGACGTCACGGAGCTGGTTCGCCCTCATTGGGCGAACCGCTCACGTGACCGGCCTGTCTCGCCGGCAAGCGGGGGAATTTTAAATTCCCCTAAGACCTGCGCTTCCGCAAGCGCGCGGAAGCGCAGGTGAGCCCCTACTAAAGCCGCTCTAATTGCGGCTGTAGGGGCTCAGTGCTGAGCGGGAGCGCGCGTCAGCACGCTTCCGCAAGCAGCAAACATGGCCGAGGCCTTAAGGTTGGAGGAAAGGAGATTTCACCAGCAACAAAGGAAAGGTTTCTTTACAATAAGGCCAGTTACAGTGTGGAATTCATTACCCATGGAGACTGTGATGGCAGATACAATAGATATGTTACAAAAAAAATTGGGCATCTTTTTAGAAAGGGAAGGTATACAGGGATATACCAAATAAGTAAACATGGGAAGGATGTTGATTCAGGGATTAATCTGATTGACAATTCTTGGAGTCAGGAAGGAATTTATTTTCCCCTTATGAGATATCATTAGATAATGTATCACTGGGGTTTTTTGTTTGCCTTCCTCTGGATCAATATACTGTAAATTCGGATATAGGATAAAGTATCTGTCGTCTAAATTTAGCATAGGTTGAACTTGGACGTGTGTCTTTTTTCAACCTTATCTACTATGTAACTATGTAACAGGTGCAATAAATCACTAGCTCTTCCACCCTTGTTAAGGCCGCGCTTATATTGCCGGCGACGTCGCTTCAAAACAAATGCATTGCCGCCGTCGCGTGCGCTTGTAGTAAGCGCTACGCGACGGCTTGGTCGCGATCGCTGGAAGTCATCTCAATTTGATTTTTCTAGCGACCGCAGCTTAACGTCACCGTCGCCGGCACTATAAGCGTAGCCTTACATATGAAGCATGGCTTCGAATTGATCCATAACAATGCTACACTTCAAGGAAGGCTACACCCATGTTAAAATTCCACTTACAAATATGTTATATGAAAGTTGAAGTTTATAAGATGGCAGCTGTTAGTATAGGAATGCATGATTGTGCTGCTAATTAAATGAACAATATACTAAGTATTTTAAAGCAATACAATAAACACAGACTGATAGATATTCTTTCACACACAGCTTACTGTAGATTTGTGGCAGGTAGTGATACCTTATACTGGAATGAGGAGAATGCTTCCTGAATGTAATCTGTGGGAACATTGTTTTACAGCTCTCATGTCTCTTCATGTGCACATTTTTATGTTTATTAAAAACGCTCGGTGAGCCACTGGAAAAGGTCTTACAAACTAACAAATAAATATTTATCCAGGACTAATGAGGCTAGTATAACACTGCTCTATAATTCATTATGAAATAAAGCATTTTTTAATTTCTCGCTAGGCTCTTAAAATATGGTAACCATTTAGATTTTATTTGGGCGTATGAATGTTTAGTATTTTTAATCGGAGTCAATATCCCAAAGATAATTTGAGAAATACTCCTTAAAGTAAATTAGGCCCTTATCACGATTATTCGGAATCATTGCTTATACAGAACAGGGGGACTTTCCTATAAACATGGCAACCATTTCCCGCCTCAATACACGCAGCACCCAAGGGTGCACCATGATTTACAAAGGTGGCCTGCCATGCTATTTGACTGCATGCTAAGCTACAATTAGCTCCTAACTCCATAAATGCGCTGAAGGAGATGCCCGCTGTTTGACAGATAACGGTCCCTACCGCTCCTGGCCGATGCGCATCATTAGCAAGCGACGGCAGACTTTATCTGTTTCTAAACAAATATATATTGATGAACAGAGCTAAATAAGAATGGTGGCCGTACACACAAAATAACACTGCAGTAATGCATGAAAAGAAACCCCACCAATGTCTGGGATTCCCAACCTTCTTCTATATCCATTTCAGTATTGCATGTCACACACTAACCCAGGGGGGGGGGGCAACTCCAGTCCTCAAGGGCCACCAACAGGTCTTCAGGATATCCCAGCTTCAGCACAGGTAGCTCAAATCAGTCCCAGTGTCAGCACTGGTGGCTCAAGTCTTTGACTAAGCCACCTGTGCTGAAGCAGAGATATCCCGAAAACCTGACCTGTTGGTGGCCCTTGAGGACTGGAGCTGACAGCCACCCCCTCCTTCCCCTCACCCACACACAGAAAGATCAGGGGAAAGGGTTGGGCAATAACAAAAAAGCTCTCCTGATAACCAGGTTACATTCATAGTCACAACCATATTTATTGCAATAAAAGATCTGTTCAATAGGAAAAAATATCTAAACTTTTTAAATTATTGTTAACAAAATACGATTTGGAAGGTATTTAGTTTTAACGTTTATTACAAGTTAAAAGGGGTTCTTAAATCATGTATGCTTTAAAATATATAATATGTACTTACGGTCACCTATCACTGAGCAAAGATGGAGGTAAGGAGGAGATGAAGAGGAAGGGAGCACCCGACCCTCCGGGGAAGGAGGGTGCCAGTATAACTGAGGGTGGAAGAGTATAGGAGGGTACTATAGGGAAAATGCTGCACACCACATAAAAATAATATAAGGATACAACTACCGGTGCTCCTGGTTAAGGATTCTCTGTGATGATCCAGCTTACAATGGAAGGTATAAAGAAAATATATATATATATATATATATATAGAACAGGGCTCCACGGAGTTTTCCAAACTCATTTATTGCCAACAAAATGACTGACGTTTCGGCCACACGTGGCCTTTCTCAAACTGCTTTGGGAAAGTCCAAGTGTGGCCAAAACGTCAGTCATTTTGTTGGCAATAAATTAGTTTGGAAAATTTCGTGGCGCCCTGTTCTTTATATTATATGTATATATATATATATATATATATATATATATATGTGTATATATATATATATATATATATATATGTTCCTTATACCTTCCAGAGTATAGGAAGGTGCAGAGTATCGTTTTACATGGGCAGATTCGCCTTCTATGCCAGGGGGGCTCAACTCCAGTCCTCAACTGTCCAACAGGTCAGGTTTTCAGTATATCCCAGCTTCAGCACAGGTGGCTCAAACAGTAGCTCAGTCGAGCTATCTGTGCTGAAGCAGGGACTGATTGAGCCACCTGTGCTGAAGTGGAGATCTCAGTTAATACCCAGTTATTTTTTTATGAAGGCAATATTACTATCATAGCAGGATATGGCCCAACTCTAGGTGCTTCTTATTCATACAAGAATCAGTAGCCAGTACCAATCTACTGAGCATGAATTGGAAAGCACTGCAGAGAGACACTCGGGTGTTCACAGACCCCTGGGTAACATGAGCGGCCAACTCCTCGGGTCCTTCATGCCAGGGCAGAAACATGGGAAAACTTGTATGAGCCAAAGGTATTTGATCTTACACCTCTTCAAGCTGCCCGTCCCGTCTTAAGAGACGCAGTTCTAGCAGCATCTCTAAGCCAACAGCTACTACTGAGCTACTAAAAAGTCAAACAGCTTACCTGTAACGAACGTGAAAACTATGCTCCTCACGCATGCTTAATAAAGCTTCAGTCCCCTCCATCCAGATGCATTCTCAGAACAATTAAATAGAAAATACAAAAAAAAAGGAACGTTTAAAGATACAATTAAGGACCACAAACGTCCCCTTGAATGAAGAAATACTTCCAAAAAAAAAAAATTCAAAATCTGCTGTTTAAAAAGCTGGTGTATTTATCCTCCAAAGTCTTCTTCTATTTAGATGTGAAATGCCGCACAGAAACGAGTTCCCGGTTCTGGAACGTGTGCTCCGTTTCCCGGCTCCGGGCGGCTGCCGTTCTGTAGAGGGAACACAAGATGCTTTGCTTCAGGTCTCACTTTTTTTCCTTTCCTGTCAGCACACCACAGCAGCCCTCAGAGTGGAAAAAGCGCCGCGACCCATGCTGACTGAGCAGTCAGTGACTTAGCAGGCATGCGTCGCAGTGTAGCCATGGTGACTAAGGCAAGCTGGGTTGTGGGAAAAGAGAGGCAGCATGGTTTCGCTGCGAAGGTAACATGCAGTCAGAGCTTTGAAGAGGTTTCAGATTGCATCAAAGCTCTTTAGAATCACATTAGCCGTGGATTAGATCATTAGCAATGACGTAATGAAACGCGTAGGGGAGGCAGAGCAGCACCAGGCAAGCATTCCCAAGCACGCGGATTATTGGCACTTGTAAGCAAGCATCCCGAAACCTTACACCGATAGCTGAAAAGGTATGCTGCAAATTCTCATTGCAAAAAGCTAGAATCCCCTGCAGCACATAAACACCCCCCGGATTCTGCAATCTCAATAACATTTTATTTATGTTTGCATAAGTGCAACCGGAGCGTGCCAGCATATAATTATAATAATAAACTAAGAAAAACTATTTTTCCCAATGGGAATGAAAGCGCTTCACAGATTACAATATAGTGCACAATAAACAGCATTGAAGGTAGGATTTTTAAAGACAGTCTTGCATAAAACGGGTTATTATTTATCAAAATCATCCAGGTGTTTTAAAAATCTTTTATACCAGAAGATAGAATTGATACTCATATAATTGTTTTAGAGCACGGGAGGCCAACTCCAGCCCTCAAGGGCCACCAACAGGTCAGGTTCAGGATATCCCAGCTTCAGCATAGGCGGCTCAATCAGTGGCTCAGTCATTGTAACTGCACCACCAGTGCTGAAGTAGGGATATCCTGAAAACCTGACCTGTTGGTGGCCCTTGAGGACTGGAGTTGGCCTTCCCTGGGTTAGATGATTAAATGCAGGCTTGTGTGCAGCTTCTAAGAGCGAGTGTTGATTTCTATGCTATTGTTTGCACACCCCTATTGTATTAACCTTTTTAATCCAAGGGACCTTAAGTAAAGGTGTTAAATAAAGGTACAAAAAGTAACCACGTAAAAAAGCTGTTTATTAGAAGCTTGTGTTCTGTTTTGTATAGAGGTTTAAAGTTGCATTGTCACTTCAACAAATAACATGTAATACAAAGCAATACTGACTACGCCGGGATACATTCAACCAGCTAAACTTTCTTCTACTTAGAGAAAGAACATTATTGGGTTCTTCAACAGTTAAAGGACTTCCCGCCCACTACAGCCCAACTATCAGGTAGGATTCTGCCCACGCAGAAAGGAATAAATAAAACATTTCCGACAAGGAGATACGCTGTCATTGTGGCTACTTTAAATTCCATTACGTTTAATAGTAAGGAGCTTAGGAGGCTGGGTGTAACTGGGAACGCTCAGGAGAATTGTACAAAGCACCGCGCTCTTTTCCACAACACCGGCTCTCTTTAAAGGAAAACCATGGGGGGAATCCCGAGACGCAGGTGGGAGACGGACCATGTAGTGCTTGCGGGAAAAGTGCAAACTTTACAAGTGTTAATTGGGCTGTCTGTAGACTTGTATAAAAAGCAGAAGATGATAAAAGATTGATAAGCAAAAAGAAGTAAAAATCAGAAAATAAAAACCAGCATTTTAATTAACCAATTTCTGCCAGAGACCAGTAGTAATGTGAAGATACCAATAACAACCAATAACTTTATTCCATACAGCGGATTTCTCCCGATGGGACTCAAAGAGTTTCACAATGACAATATATAGTGCGCGATAATCACCATTGTACATTAGGATTGTTATAGACAATCCCTGTCCTGCAGAGCTTACAATCTATGATTCTGGTGCCTGAGGCACAGGGAGATAAAGTGGCTTGCCCAAGGTCACAAGGAGCCGCCCCCGGGAATTGATCCAGACTCCCCTGCTTCAGTTTCTTTACTCAATGAGACGCTGCTAAGTGAGAAACTAAAACTACAAGTAAATAAAAATAACCTATTGCGTGTGGAAACCTCTGCCTCACGGCCCTATATAACTGTACAAGTTGAGCTGGATCCGTGTACATGGCGATAGTGTTTAAGAAGTCTGGAGCTCGTGCCATTTTTGACATTTGATGCAATGTGTTACTGAATCCTCAGACAAGGTGAGAGAGATCACACTTTTGCCTTTAATCTATTTTCATTATGTCCGAGTAAGGCTTGTTATATAGTGTGTGCGGCCGTGTGCGTGCCAGTGCGAACGCGCGTGCCGCATGCATTTTGTGTGTATGCTGTGAGCTGAGAAGGTACTGTTTGTGTGTGTGTGTGTGTGTGTATGTGTGTAATTTATGATTTATTAAAAAACACACACACATTTCAGCGCCGGTAGCAGCGCAAAATCATTCTATTCCCCGTCTTCCCCGCTGTCGGACGGATGCTCGCTCACTGCCGCGCGTGCGGCCCTTGTATAGAAGGGCTGACTAACCTCAGCCAATTATACGTACGGCGCAGCGCACGCGGCCACTATATAAAAGCCCTAAAAAGCCTGTAACAGCAGCAGACTATTTTTGTGCCAACAACAGAAGCAGAAAAACTTGTTTCTGAGTAAGTGCGTAATTGTGTAACACAATGCCGGCGTTTCTCAATGCAAACTATGCCGGAGAAGTTCAAAGAAGCAGTGCTTGGGTTTAAAAATAGTTGAGGTCGGTGTAAAAAGGTGAAAATAATGAGAGAATAAAAGATATATACATAACCGAGAAAATCCTGTTACCTGCAGACCAGGGGTGGCCAACTCCAGCTCTCAAGAGCTACCAACAGGTCAGGTTTTCAGGATATCCCTGCTTCAACACAGGTGGCTCAGTCAAAGACTGCGCCACCTGCGCAGAAGCAGGGACTGATTGAGCTACCTGTGCTGAAGCAGGGATATCCTTAAATCCTGACCTGTTGGGGGGGGGGGGCGAGGGACTTGAGGACTGAAATTGAGCCCCCTGCCGTATATTATGCCTTACAGTCTCCCAACATAGCACTTAGGGCAGCTGTTCCCATGTCCAGTCCTGACGGGCCACTAACAGTGCTGGGTTACAGGCTATCGTCTCATTAGCACACGTGGCCCAATCACTGTGCCAGCGCCAGCTCTGCTCAAGCAGCGTATCCTGAAATCCTGGCCTGTCAGTGCTCCTTGAGGACTGGAGTTGGGGACCTCGGACTTAAGACGATAAGCTCCCTGCGCACAGAGATTCCCCTTTAGACCGTGTGCTTTTACATGCGTTGCACTTATTGGGGGGATTCTTCATCACACTACCGTATTAATCTATTTAATCGGACTGGAAAACCGATTGCCAAAGCCGGCCAAATCAACATAAAAAATATCGGATTGTGTAGTGTGTGTCTGTGTATGTTTGTCTCTGTCTGTGTGGGGGGGGGGGGGGATAAGTGCAACCAGAACTGTAGGAGGAGGCCCAGCTAGAGTAAGAGGGGCTGCCGTCTGTACAGGGAAAGAACATATGGAAAACGGATTCGTGCCACAAATATGCACGTTACCGCGGAGCCCGTGAAATGGGCACAGTACTCTCCCTGTGCTCAGTGCACCGTGGAGAACTCTCCACCCTAAAGACCCCTTCTCGCTTTCGTCAGGTGCGTGGTGGTAGTATAACTATGAACAGAGCCCCGATTGGCACTATTGCAATTTAATGAATAACCCCTATTGTATTATAACTCCCTGTACATGTGGTCCTCCTATCCGACGGTCCGTTATCCATCAAAACGGCTTATCCGACGCTCACCGCCGTGTATCAACATGGACCCGCAATCCACGGTCCGTTATCCGCCGGTGGTTTGCGGGACGGATTCCAGCGGATAAGCGAGGACCGCCTATAACAGCCGTTTAAAAGATACATGCTGCCCCCATCCCCTCTCCATTCCCTTATTCCTTATGTACCCAACCTTGTTTTAAAAAACCACAATAAAAATGGAAATGATAAAAAAATAACTCCCTGTATTCTATTGCTTATATTATAAAGCGCTACAGACATTGGTAGCGCTATATGAATACAAATACACGTGTCTGTGTGTATATATACCTACACAATTAGACAATACTGTACATTACTTCTGTGTACATCTAGGAATAAGTATACAACACACAATGGAAGCGGCGATACATTTCTGAATACGATGTCACTGTGTGTATACATTTCACAAGCATGTCACTCACCCTCTGACTGTTTTACATACTGTAGCTGAAGGTTAGCAGCTTTAATAGCGCATAGAGCCCTGTATATTCTACCGACAGCGGGGGGAAAACAAACCCCACTAACACTACAGAAAGAAACCCGAGATAAATAAATGGAATATATAATAAAAAGCCATTCATATAAACAACGTCATCTTCCCACTGACAGATAAACCACTTGTGGGCTTTGCTCCAAAACGTGTCATTTATTCAAGGTCAACAAGGTGAGTGGTTGGGACACATTTGATGGCTGCGGAATAAGATATTTGCACTGGAGAGCGGTGCGGTTCCTACACAGAAGAACGCGGCACTCACAGCAGCTGCTGTTTTAAACGTCGGTATCTATGGCAAGCTTGTGAAAAACGCTGGGTGTATTCAACATGAGCATACGCCACAAATATGTTAATTGTATGGATATAGGCAATTCAGGTTTCTCTCAAAAGGAGTGTCTGCAATCTGAGACCAACATTTGTTAGAAACAGCATCCCCCCAAAAAAAAAAAAAAAAATCAATTTTTCAGTAAGTCTCAATTTTTAACTGAAAACAGATTAGGTGCTTAATATACTGCTTCCAGCTGCCTGTTTGGGGAACAAATTAAAGTTAATGAACAAACCCATGTAGGAGCAGTTATCTTATGGCTGTGATGTGTTTAATGGCTTGAAGTTGGAAGACCAGCACAAAATTAAAAAAAAAAAAAGTTACACGTATAATCTTTTTATTAAGTCATCTTGACAAGTTTGTATACTAAAGACGTACACTAAAAAGTGAAGGTAACTTACTGTCCTGCTGCGTTATGTTGATGCAGATCACTGCTGCAAATAGTTATTTGTTGTTTTATTTACATCTTCAGAAATGATTTTAAACAATATGTATACTTGCCTAATTTGTTTAAAAAGTAACCAGTCAACAATATTTGTAACTCCTAAAAACAGTCAGTACCATTAGTTCACTTTGTCCTTACACAGGACAGCGCACGGCTAAGTGTCACTTTGGATTTTCTTTGTAATGGCAATATCCAGTTCTCAAATAACTTTATATCGCACTTTTGTTTCCAGTTATTCTAAACAAGCGATTCTCATCCCTTTCAGCATCACAGACCACTTCAACATTAATAATAATTTTGTTGGCCCATAATACATAACTTACATTTATATGTATGCATGACATATGCTATGAATTGTACTAGATTCATAGCAAAAAAACGCCTTCTTCACATATGTTGGTAATGATTTGGTTTTCACAGATGAAAGTTTTGGCAGAAAGAGTTTTTCAGCCTTCTCATCTCCAATAAAAACACTGCACCGGGTTTCTCAAAGTTCTCAGAAAAATAAATAATAGAATCCATCAAGCAACACACACATTTCTGGTGGTGTATTTGGAACTAGAACAGTAGACAAAGATATAGCAATAAGCAATTTACTAGCAGAGCTAAAAGCAACTAATGGGAAAATCAAGAGAGCAGCTCAATGCAGAGCGGCAGTCGCAGCTTCTATACAGCTATTTACAGCTGTAACCTGCTGCAGGAGTAAGTGTTCCGGGAGTTGCAGTTGGACGGAGCAATGTCTCTACGCCTAGATTATTAATGGGGGGAAATAAAAAGGCCCTCGGCATGTCACTTTTCCCACAAGGAAAAAAGAGTTTTTCCTTTTTAGCAACTGAACCATATTTTTATTTTTTTATTAAAGGGCAAGCCAAAAAAGGGAAATACCTTTTACTGTATACTCCTACATAGCTTACTGAAGCTATGCAGATTGCCAAGCCAACCAATAATAAGGGAAATATGCAAGAGTACCACCCCTGCACAGGAGTGAGAGCTACCAGGGAAAAAAGCACAGAGTACATTAGCCACCAGTTAATGTGAGAAGTGAAGTCTGTCCTCATTATCCAACGTTTCACTTTACAAAGAATGGCATATGCAGCGCTTTACAATACAACCCTATGGCCGTTTTTTCGATGCCAGAATACGCTGACGCCTGAATGTGTTATCCAACGCTCACCGCCACTGATAAACATGGGACTCACTTTACAACGGTTTCACTATCCAACGCTACTTCCAGAACGGATTCCGCTGGATAACCGAGGACTGCCTGTATGGTGAGCAGTATGGCCAGATGTGAATAAAGCTCGTTTGTACTATAAAAGTTCCTTTCTATGTTTATTCTATCTGCATATCCATGCCCAGCTTGCACCCTGACCAGGTATGAGACAGAGTCCTGCAGTGTGTGTCCCCTGGTTGGTGGTAATACTTGGGGTAGTTTCCCTATTAGAGGTGCGTGTGATAGGGGAAGCGGCTATATACACACACACACACACACACACACACACACACACACCATCAGCCCTTGTCGATCCACTGCTAGATGAAGACCTCCCCAGGTACTGCAGTTGCGAGCCTCTCCTCTCTATGTTGCTCCAATACATTCTCTGATCAATCTCAGGAATATATAAAGATGTTTTTATATGCTCCTGAGAATGCTGGTCTTCATCTAGTTTTGTATACTGTATGCCGCCAGTGTACCCGGACAAGTTTGCCGAGGATCAGTGATTTTTTTTATTTAATTTTTTTAAGCTACAGATTTGCCCAAACGTTTGGAAATCAAAATCGTTGTGCCGCGCTTGTAATGCTTTCAAAACGCATTGCAAGGTTACCTTTACTGCCTAGATAAGCCAAGCACCAAGAAAGTACCTGGAGCATCAGCGGGACGCTGTGGTTTTGTCAGGTGATTGTTCCTCTTTCCTTAAGGGTAGAACAGCCCCACTGAAACAAAGCAAATAGTTACAAATTACATCAATACGTCTTCGCGCATGGACAGCCACGAACTCATTGTATGAAACCCCCCTGTAACATACCTCTGAGCAAGGACCTATTCCACTTGTACAATATCATTTTGTTACATCATTATTTTATTTTTTTCTCTAGGCAGAAGGTGCAATTTTCCCGCGACCTGGGGTCCCTTCACTTTGCCTGAAGAAGGGATTCACAACACATGATCTTTATGCATGTGCTATTCTTGCAATTGGTATACGGTGCGTACCCATTGATTTGTTTTCTTCTACAAAAGAGAACAGTTCTATAGAAAGGCAGAGGTCCCAAGATGAGGCTGTCGCACACATAACAGCTGTTGTGCCTCCAGAGGGTGGGAGATGTGGCTGGCTCTCTTTCCCCCTCCCCCTCACCACTAGGGTTTTAGATTAGCGAGTGCACCAACTGGGGGAGGGAGGGGGATTGGCGCGGGGTATTTAAACCGTGCGCGTGCTCAAGCCCAGCATTGACTTTGTTTTTTCCCACCCACCCCTCGATCCCATTGAGAATATTGTGTTGTGCTATGTCTAATCATATCTTATGAATCTGTTATCAGGTACATCACCACAGCTTCGGCGGATCTGTCAGACCAGTCATCGTAGGGTCACCGTGAATACCCAAAATGGGGCTCCACCCTATGTGGATGGGCCCCAGATAGCGGTCCCCCCGAAAAGATTGTGTGGGCCGTAGGCACCGACGCAGGCGGTCAAGCGCTGTACCCCTGGCACAAGTCTTAGGAAGCTGGGCTTCATCCTATGTGGGTAGGCCAAGCGGATGACAGGGCGGTTTGAAGATGGCTCCCGCTAGATGGTAGAATAGGGCGGTTTGGAGAAGGGCATACCGAGAATAGGGCTAATGACAAATGACTAGCGACTGGCTGACAGTTTATTTTCAAATATTGTTAAGGCAATAAAGCTGTGAGCAGTTTTTACTTCCACAAACCTGTGTGGTCTCAGTGTGTAGGTGGGGGTTTAAGTAATCCTGGCGGTAGACACACTAAAGCTGGGCCCATACAGGTTGTGTCCGAGCGGAGGCGTGCGCCTCGTGACGTCACCCGCATGAAGCGGATGTTTTTTTTGGCCATGCTAGACGCGCCGTGGGGGGCGTGTCTAGGGGCGTCACAGAGCTGGTTCGCCCTCACTGGGCGAACCGGTCACATGACCTGCCAGTCGAACCGAGAAATCAGTTTCAACTGATTTCTCACGCAACTCGCACCCTCTCCTGCTGTCGTGCGCGGTCTATGGGCACGATCAATGCCTTAAGGCAATTGATCGCACCACACGCAGATGCCTTTGAGCAGTCTGTGGCAGCATGGACTCAGCCTAAGCCTTTATGTCCTTTCACAGACGATTCCTCGTTCCCTGGCCTTTACCGGACGAGAATAAATGGGATTCTTGAGGCATGCCCGTCACGATAAAGAAGAAAGAGGCTGTTCTTTACAAACTGCTTTTATGATGACATTAGATTTGAACAATTCTTGCCCCTATAATGTCACTTCTTTAGGGGCCACTGTGCAACATCTTAACCCTCTCAGTGCCCACGGCTGCATAGTGCCACGGCCTTTTTCAGCAAGTTGCGATGTCACCGCGATGACATTCACAGAAGAGAACGTTCCTCCTCTAGTAAAAGGGGGCTCAACTGCAGTCCTCAAAGCCCCCCACCCACCAGGTCAGGTGTTTGCTTCAGCACAGGTGGCTCAGTCTTGCACTCAGCAATCTGTGCTGAAGCAGGGCTATCCATAACACATGACCTGTTGGTGGCCTTTGAAGGCTGGAGTTGGTCACCCCTGCTGTAGGAAACAAGCAAAAAAGTGATGACGTTAACTGTATGTCTCTCGAGGGTTACCAAAGTGTCGGCCATCGTGACATCAAGTGAGCATCCCAGTGGTAATCTGCACCCCTCCTACTCCCACCACACCTGTGATCTTGCATAACTAACACTTAAATGGCCCGCTCAGTTGCTAGACACACGCCATGTAGTCAGCCGCCCACCTCCCTAAGGGGCTTATTCTATACCAGCCGAAGGGGCTTCTCCAACCACTGCTTCTACGTATGTATATATAATAAGCCCCGAAATCTTAGATCTCCCCTCGTCTTCCTACAAGGAAATGATAGGGAGAGATAGAGAAGAGATAGAGAGAGAATATATATATGTATTCCTATATATAATACAAATTTATGAAACTATTTGGGACACTCACCGGTGGCCTAAACCAAGACCGCAGCTTCATGAGCCACTACACAAGAGAACTCTCTTCCCACGAGATGCCCATGTCTATAAATACTGCGCTATATGAATGCACACACACCTGCCCCTCTACACACACCTTTTGTAAAGCGCTGTATACACTGTGGGCGCTTTATAAATTAAGATTTACACACATACGCACACTCTAACATCACAAACATTCAGGGACCATTTAAACACCTTAAGGCTGAGTCCCCGCTAGTGCTGAGCGGGCGGCACTTGTCGCGGTTACTTACATATATAGATATATGTAAGTCCCCGCTGACGCGGTGCGCGCTGGCACACGCTCACCCGCGCTCGGCGCTTATGTAAACAAAAAAACTAACTTTTCAGCGCGCTCAATGCTGCCCCCCCCCCCCCTGCGTAAATGCCAGGACACCCAGCGCTCATGCTTGGGGAACTCTCCAAGCATGAGCGCGCTCAGCACCAGCGGGGACTCAGTCTAAGGCCACGTCCATAGAAGGACAAGCCGTACTGATCCCCGGCATCCTCAATGAGGATGTCTTTAGAGGGGGCTCACGCGAGCGTGCGCAGGCGTGCTGACGAGTTGGATTTTTCAGCCGACAGCCAAGCTGTTTTTCAGCGCGCTGTCGGCTGAAAACATGCAATCAGCGCGAAGCAGCGTCAACGTCACGGCGCCGTGACGTTGGTGCGTCACGGGCGATTGGCCCAGCGACGTCACTGCCCCGCCTCCCTCTGCCTCCCCCCGCCTCCCGATCGCAAACGCTGGCTCGCCTGAATGGGCATAAAATCGCTCATGCTTGATCAGGTGAGCATCAGCGTCCGCGCGGCTCAGCGCTGCTCCACGTTCTATGGACGCAGCCTT
>NC_134492.1:62685451-62775451 GCF_040206685.1 Ascaphus truei | reverse complement strand
CTCGGTCATTGGAAGGCATATCCCACTTATTTGGAGTGAGTGTCACTCAATGTAAGGCATTCCCATTCATGTCAATGGGGAAGTGTCACTTAATGAAAGGCATGTCCCACTCATTTGGAGTGTCACTCAATGGAATCTTACTCATGGAGTGAGTATTACCAGCAGTCACTCATTTGAAGACTATCATGAGGAGTATGTCGTCATTCGCATGCAGTCTCATGGGAAGTGCCACTTACTAGCATGTTGTCTCACTCATTGAAAGGCTGGCTCATATTTGGAGAGCGTATCAATCTGTGGAAGTCCATGTCTCTGTCACGAGTCTTGCTAATTACAAAGTGGTATATTACTTACATTTGCTAGGAGCAGTCTCAGGTAAAGTAGGTCAAGCTAATTTAGAGCGATTGATACTTATCAGAAGTCAGGCTCACTCACTTGATGTCTCACTTCTTAGAAGGCAGCCTGACTCGAAATCTTACTCAGAAGGCAGCCTCTTTCATTTGAAGTCATCTCACTCATTAGGAGTGTCTACAGCGAAATGGGACTTCATCATTTAGAGCATGTCTCACTCATTAGAAGGCAGCCTCACCTGCATGAAGTCAAACTCATCAAAAGGCAGCCTTACTCTCATGAAGTCTCACTCATCAGAAGGCAGCCTTACTCGCATGAAGTCTCACTCAGAAGGCAGTCTCCTTACTCATGAAGTAACAGTGAATCTCCACTTTATCCTCTGTGGCAGTCTTAGATATGAGTGTGTCACTAAGAAATCAGAATATACAATAGCATTTTTTTTTATGTCCACAACCACTAAAACAGAGATTTTTCATTGATTTGGTTCCAAATTTCAGTCATTTTGGTCCTGGTACACACTTGTTGAACGCAGACCTGTTCGCTCTCACTGACATTGTGGGTTTGCTGAGCTCGGCTCAGCTTTACATATTATTTATAATGCGTCAACATTCTGCATCGCAGTACAATAGAATGAGAGGACTAAGGAAGGATATGTGGAAACAAGGTACAGGGGGAGAAGAATTTTGGTGTGTTTCGGTTAGCTGCTTATTTATTCATATATTTAACTTCTACAAGCTCACAGAAGATAGTGGGGTCTCTGTTAAAAACCATTACATTTGGGAGACTTCCGGTGACGTCATCCAAGATGGTGGGTTAATCAGGGAGCTCTGAGAACCCTCACGCATCAAAAGATCAAAAAAGACGTTTCCCCCCCTCGAAACTGACAGCAAACAGATCCACAGGGTGTCTGAACCCCACAGCATGCCACAGAAGGCGAAAACACCAACTTCTAAAGGCGTCCCAAAAAAAATTCAGCCGCAGCAAAAACGCGGCCTAGCGGGTATGCAGGGACCCCAAGATGGCGCCGATCACCACGCGGCCGCGTCCCCGCAAAGAGAGGGAAGCACGCAGGCAGAGGAACCAACCCTGGAAAGGGAAATCACACGCTCTTACCTCGAGGAACTCCTCTCCAATATGCATGATAGGTTGCATAAGACCCTCAAACAAGAACTTAGAGAAATGGTGACAGGAATGCGGGAAGAGATAAGCGGCCTCACGCAGAGAACAGACGATCTCGAGAGTAAGCTGGAGGAATCTCTACAAGCACAAGCGGCGGCTGACGACGAGATCATGCGCCTGGGTGAGGAGGTCAGACTACTGAAAGACAGTATCGAGGACCAGGAGTACCGGGACCGGCGACAGAATCTCAGGATTCGGAATGTCCCGGAAACGGTTCTCCCTGAACAAATAAAACCTTATTTGGTCAACCTCTTCAATAATCTTTGCAAAGGACTTGACAACAGAGATCTAGAAATAGATAGGGCGCACCGCGCGTTAGGTCCCCGCTCCAATGACCCGAAGCGGAGGCGAGACATCATAGTCCGCCTCCATAGCTACTCCACGAAGGAGAAAGTGATGGCGGCGAGCAGAGAGAATAGCAACCTAACCTTCCAAAATGAGCCGGTGCAGATCTTCACTGATCTCGCTAAGATCACGATCGAGCGCCGCCGGGAACTCAAGCCACTTACTCAATCACTCCGAGAGAACAACATCCCTTACCGTTGGGGCTTTCCGTTCCGACTGGTAGTCAACAGAGGCGGGAAGCAGAGATCCATCAGGCTCCCAGAAGAGATATGCAAAAACAAGAATAAAAACCGGGCGCTTCTTAAACTAAAAATGAAACAATATCTGGTCTATATAGTGCAAGTGACAGTGATATGTAAATTTTAAATATATATCATATAATATGATAAATGACCTCCACCAATAAAAGTGAATACAATAGTGATGTGAAATACAACAAATAAAAAGCAGCTCTACACCCTTTAAACGGACTGTCCAGGTCCAGGTAGATCTTTGGTAGGTTGGTAATTTGAGCGGAGCGCTGTGTGTCTCGTGAACATGAAAGAAAAAAGTATATAATGGTGCAGATAGTATAAACAAATGAAGTCTCAAGATAACTCTGCAATGGTGGTACTCACAATTGACAATGTCAATATAAGGCGTATCAGAGACACTTCTCTCTCTGATAGGAGCCCTTTAATGGATTCCCCCTCAGAGTGGTGTCTTGATAACGTGTCAGGAAGCTTGTTTGTGGTCAGGGTTTTTACTCCCAAGGTTTATATAGAAAAGAGAGAACGCACAATAGTACAGTATGGTCTAAATAATGTATTAGCAGCAATGAATAGACATATGCATGATGCACTCACATTTCCAATATGTTTTACGTTCGAGGGAGAGGACAGCTGGTTGTAGAGAGTGCCGGTATCTCCAGGAGCGGCGGAACACTTCCGCGTGCGTCACATGTATCCGCGTCACGTCCTGTGACGTCTCGGGTTGGGGCGGAAGAAGCTGCCCTGTGGGTCCGTCTCCGTGCCAGCACCTAGCTCCAAGGATCTCCCCAGCTCAGTCACCTCCCACAGCAGATCGATTCTACGCGTTTCGCTGTGGCTTCTTCAGGAATCGGATTCTTCAGGAATCCGATTCCTGAAGAAGCCACAGCGAAACGCGTAGAATCGATCTGCTGTGGGAGGTGACTGAGCTGGGGAGATCCTTGGAGCTAGGTGCTGGCACGGAGACGGACCCACAGGGCAGCTTCTTCCGCCCCAACCCGAGACGTCACAGGACGTGACGCGGATACATGTGACGCACGCGGAAGTGTTCCGCCGCTCCTGGAGATACCGGCACTCTCTACAACCAGCTGTCCTCTCCCTCGAACGTAAAACATATTGGAAATGTGAGTGCATCATGCATATGTCTATTCATTGCTGCTAATACATTATTTAGACCATACTGTACTATTGTGCGTTCTCTCTTTTCTATATAAACCTTGGGAGTAAAAACCCTGACCACAAACAAGCTTCCTGACACGTTATCAAGACACCACTCTGAGGGGGAATCCATTAAAGGGCTCCTATCAGAGAGAGAAGTGTCTCTGATACGCCTTATATTGACATTGTCAATTGTGAGTACCACCATTGCAGAGTTATCTTGAGACTTCATTTGTTTATACTATCTGCACCATTATATACTTTTTTCTTTCATGTTCACGAGACACACAGCGCTCCGCTCAAATTACCAACCTCCCAGAAGAGATGCAAGGATTCGCCCGCGAATTGGGCCTGACGCTGCCTCAAACACGGAGCACCACGCGGAGAGAGTCGCGAGACGCAAGCCGGGAGCGGAGATCCACGCGAGCCTCAGAAAGATTGGCCGGCCAACAGGAACAGCAACCCTGAACATCCAGATGACCAGCCCGGAACACCGAGATGAGCAGCCCGGAGACCCGTAACCCAAGCCGCCCTTCCAGAGGTCATGGATTAAGCTAACACGTTGGTGCAGTCACGCTTGTTGCCGTTTTACCACCCAGCTAACCGAAGCGATCCCAGTACCACAGGGCTTTACCTGAAAGAGCCATTACCTGCACCTACGCAAACAGCACAGGCGAGTCGAGAAGCGCGGAGGCAGGAGAGGGGAAACCCAATCCACTGGTAATCTTACCGACCAGGCCCCGCTGGGAACTCCTCGACCTGCCCGTGGACACCGCCTAGACCAGGTTTGGCTGCCCCCCCCTCCCCCAGATAAACGTTAAATCTGGACTCCATATGAGAGTGCTAGCTCCGTCCCCCCGCCTCCATCAACCGGACTGCTACCGAAGCTGTAACCCTGGCAACGAGACTATACAGTACATTTCCTAGACCAAACGCCCCACAACCCCGCATCCCCTTCTCCCCCCAGCTTTCCACAAATGCAGATCAGACCCCTGTTGCCACCCAAGTGACAGCTACGTTACAGCGCCCTTCACTACCATAACACAAAACAGACCAACTCACCCCCCCATCCCATTACTGCCCCTTCCCCCCTCCCCATCCACGACCCCCCCTCACATCAGGACCCCCCCCCCCCCCTACCCATTATCCAATCTTCTCTCCCCCCCAGACCTGCTCCCCCCCCTCCCTCCCCAGACCTATCCCTCCCCCCCCCAACACACCAACCTAGAACCACAACGAATCAACCTACATCATATAACCCCTACAGCACCCCCAACCCCAAATAACCAAATATGAGCTGCATCAAAACCAACACCAACAATTACAGGAAACCATCACTGAATCCCAACCCCACCCCTCTCCCCATCGCACGCCCCCCCTTCCCATTTCCACACCAAGTCACCGTCCCCCCCCTCCCCTCCCCCCTAAACTAACCCCCGCTTACCTACACTCACGCACGGACAAATCCATAAGTCAACCCAGACACGCAGTAAGACACAGCACCTGAAACACACTACAACATGGAATCTGGTGGAGCACAAACACGTGATGTCCACACGACTCCAAACAGTGGTGCACAGACGACAGCAACCTGCACACACGCTAAAACACGACCATAGATCCACAATAACCCTTACACAGACCTATCCCCACAGGCTATCCCCCTACCCCCCACCCTTTCTCTGCTATCTCCCCAACCTCCCCCCCCCCTCAGATACAATAATAAACACGTCCGGAAATTCTGAACCCCCCCATAAAGGTCCCCCAATCTCTTAATGCAAAACAGAGACTGAGCCCACCCCAGTGTACAGGACACGTAACCGGAAACCAATGTATAACTAACATATAATGTCCCACACCAGGATGCTGTTTAAACTGAGACCACTGTGATTTCATTGTCAAAATACCACAAATGCCTATTACCACGGTGAATACCTGCTCATTTAATGTATATGTGACCCTAACCCAATTGCCACACCATCCCCTCCCTACCCCACCCCCTGACCGCCCACCACCCCTCCCCCCCTCCTACTCCCATCCCCTCCCCCCTCCCCCACCCCCCTTAGAGTTACCCAAGATAACGACCCTCTCACCTGCTGCCCAGGACTCTCAGATCGCCGCGTCCCTGGCATACACCGGTACAAGTTTAAGAGCGTAACAACGCCCAGGGCTGATCACATGACCTTACGAGGTCGCGGCTCGGCTCGGCACAAACAGAACAAACCCGTTAGACTTAACGGCGTACACCTACAGACATAGAGTAACCCCCCCCCCCCCCCATGACCCCTCCCCGAAACACCCTTGATCACTCCCCCCTCCCCCCCCCCCCGGATACTGCACCCCCCACCACAAAGGTCCCCCAGACCCCCCACACGCAGTTGCGAACGAGCCCACCCTGGTGTAGCTGTTCCACTTGCCTTTTAGCTGTGATCCAAGATATGACCAAGGTACAAATGTCTCAAATCCGGACGCTGCTGGAGATAGGATAACTGTGATCTTACTGCCAACGTATACCGTGAATGTATAGTATCACTGTGATTATGTGTACATCCTACGTATATTTGTTCCTAATATAAATGTCGCAACACCCCTACGCTACCCCCCTAGACCTCCAATGACCCCCCCCCTCCTCCTTACACCCCTCCTCCTTGCATCCTTCCCCCCCCCAACTCCCCCCCCATCCCCCCGCCCGTAGAGTAGTCACCTCCTCCCCTTCCCCCCCAGCTTTCTTAAACCCCCCCTCCCCCCTCACCCTGCCGTTCCCCTCCCCCCCCCCCTCACCCACCTAGAGGTCTACAATGAAACAACTGTATAAATAGATTATCGAAATAATAGACTGTTTACCTAACATTCAAGAGTTGCCTGTATCCATGACATGCTTTATATGTATAATGTGCAGGCGATCCCTAAAATAAGACGCCGAAAACTTTCCCCTCTACTCCCTCTGCCCCCCTCGTTCCCCCCCCCCCCCTCCCCTCTCCCCCCCTTCCGCATCTTCCCGTACCTCCCACCCCCCCCTTTCCCCGCCAGCTTCCCCCCCCCTTATGACCTACTCCCCCCCCCTCTCCCCCTAAACTCTGTGATAGTCCAATCCTACCTGGCCCCTCCCGCCCCCCCTCCTATACACCCCCCATCCTCCCCTCCTTTACCCCTCCCCCCTCCCCCCTCCCCCCCTTCTTTTCCCCCTATCAGAGAACTAAGGGCACAAACGAGTTCTTTGAAGGGAGGAAAAACAGAGAACTAGAGGGTTCGGCCCCCTAACCCCCCACACTCCCCACTGGATGCCGACACCGGAGTCAACCCCGTTGGGCTCGTTAGCCCAAAAGCCGGTCGCCCACGGACCAGGCAAATACCTGTTAGGTTCAAGCCTGAACCTCATCTTACTTTTCTCTCCACCGCTGACTCTGTCCCCCACCCCTCCTGTCCCCCACCCCTCCTGCCCCCTCCCCACCCCCCTCCCCCCTTGGCCCACTCAGCCAACCTTACAATAAAACAAGCTACCCACAGAAGTTTGCTAGGGCCGTGCCCGCGTATAGACTACAAGATCAGGACCCCCCCAGATGGGAAGAGAGGATCCCTAAAAACCAGACACACTAACACCACATATGGCCTCTAACGCCCCAGTAAAAATAGTATCGATCAACGTCAAAGGCCTTCAAAATAATAGCAAAAGGAGGCTCGCCCTCCAAGACATAAAGCAGGCTGGGGGAGACATCGTATTCCTGCAGGAAACCCACTTCACATCAGAAGGCCCCCCCAAATTTATTCAAAAAAGTGTTTCCAACATGCTTTTTCGCATCATTTAGTAGTAAAAAGCGAGGAGTGGCTATATTAATCAGACAAGGCACTCCATTCAATCATATCAAAACGACCACGGATCCAGAGGGTAGATTTCTCATGGTATATGGCTCCCTAGCGGGCTCAGCAATCGTCCTAATCAATGTATATGCCCCAAACGAAAATCAAATAGACTTTCTGAAAACAGTGCTTGAGGGCATAGACCTGGGATATCTGTCTTCGATGATAGTGGGAGGAGACCTAAACATGGTCTTTAACCCCACAGAGGACAGATCAACCACAATGGGTCACCCCCGTACAACCCACTCCCAAATCACCGGGAAAAAGTTCAGGGACCTAGTGGAGGAGTTCTCTTTAGTAGACGTTTGGAGATCACAGCATCAGGGCCAGAGAGACTATACCTTTTACTCGGCTCCTCACCAGACCTACTCACGCATAGATTACTTTCTGCTGACCAAGAACATCGTAGAGGCTGCCACGAAATCAGACATCGGCCCCATAACGTGGTCAGACCATGCCCCAATCACCTTGACCCTATCTACACCATTTGAAAAGACGTTTTCATACTCCTGGAGATTGAATGACTCCCTATTGAACCATCCCGAGATAGAGAGAGAGAGATTAGAGCCTCCCTTAAGGACTATTTCTTCTTTAACTCGGGGTCGGTGTCATCTCCGGCGATCCTATGGGAAGCCCATAAGGCGGCAATTAGAGGCAAATTTATCTCTATTGCCTCTCATAGGAAGAAAATGAAACACAAGCTAATTCTAGATCTCACCGATAGCATCTCAAAACTTGAGCAGTCCCATAAAGCTAATCCCGTAAAGAAAACTTATAAAGCCTTAACAATAGCCAGACAAAAGCTCAAAGAGACCCAAATGGAGAATGTGGAAAAAGCCCTTAAATGGACTAATCAACACTATTATGATAAGGGTAACAAGGCGGATAAGCTCTTGGCCAGCAGACTGCGTGGCATCCAAAAAAGGTCCCAAATCACAGCAATTAAGAATAGGTCTGGTGAAATACAATATAACGATAAAAAAATAGCGGCGGAGTTCACAAAATATTACACGGATCTTTATAACTTGCGACCCAAAACTGGTCGTGCAGAAACAAAAGCATCAGAAGCGATCAAAACCTACTTAGACAAATGTCAACTCCCCACCCTGACCGAAGAGGAAAATGAGATCCTCAACGCGGAGATCACAAAAGAAGAATTGGAAGAAGCGGTAAAAGCATTAAAGATCTCCAAGTCACCTGGCCCCGATGGCTTCACTAATGTCTACTATAAGAGATTCTTGCCCATACTATCCACGCATCTACTAAAAATGTTCAATCATTTTATGGAAGGAAATTCGATCCCCACTTCCATGTCCCTGGCCAACTTAAAACCAGAGACATAACATAAAACACAGACAGAGCTCAGTTTTTAGCACATCTAGTGAGACTCATACACGGTACAGTGCCTAAATATATATGGAATAACTAATAAGTAAATGGTCTTTTAGTTTGACATTTTTGGCCAAAATTGTTGTAAGCCCCTGAGCCAACGCCAAGGCAGACCACATATCAGGGGTCCCTAACGCTAATATAAATTCTTAATAACCTGTTTAATAACAGGAAGAATGATTTATAGTAAATCTGTCAATATTAGCTGTAAAGTTCTGTCTGACTGAAGCTTTTATTAACCTGTACATTACCAGGAAAAGCACTCTGTATTAGAGATGTCTCAGCCAAACTGCAAGCCAAAGTTCTGTCTGACTGAAGCTTTTATTAACCTGTACATTACCAGGAAAAGCACTCTGTATTAGAGATGTCACAGCCAAACTGCAAGCAGGCAAGTTCCCCTGAGTGGAAGATGCTATGGAGTGAGCCCATAACCAATTAAATGTGGGAGGGGGTGAGCTTAAATTAAGTAGGAGGTTGCCAACCTCCAATCAGCTATGACTAGCTGGACAAGAATTGTAAAACATACTGGACACCTAACAAGCTCCAATTAAACCCCCAAAATACCCACAACATATATATAAGCATATGAGTGTCAGAAGAGTGCTACTGAGCTGGCAATTGCATTAAAACCAGAGACATAACATAAAACACAGACAGAGCTCAGTTTTTAGCACATCTAGTGAGACTCATACACGGTACAGTGCCTAAATATATATGGAATAACTAATAAGTAAATGGTCTTTTAGTTTGACATTTTTGGCCAAAATTGTTGTAAGCCCCTGAGCCAACGCCAAGGCAGACCACATATCAGGGGTCCCTAACGCTAATATAAATTCTTAATAACCTGTTTAATAACAGGAAGAATGATTTATAGTAAATCTGTCAATATTAGCTGTAAAGTTGTGTCTGACTGAAGCTTTTATTAACCTGTACATTACCAGGAAAAGCACTCTGTATTAGAGATGTCTCAGCCAAACTGCAAGCCAAAGTTCTGTCTGACTGAAGCTTTTATTAACCTGTACATTACCAGGAAAAGCACTCTGTATTAGAGATGTCACAGCCAAACTGCAAGCAGGCAAGTTCCCCTGAGTGGAAGATGCTATGGAGTGAGCCCATAACCATTTAAATGTGGGAGGGGGTGAGCTTAAATTAAGTAGGAGGTTGCCAACCTCCAATCAGCTATGACTAGCTGGACAAGAATTGTAAAACATACTGGACACCTAACAAGCTCCAATTAAACCCCCAAAATACCCACAACATATATATAAGCATATGAGTGTCAGAAGAGTGCTACTGAGCTGGCAATTGCATTAAAACCAGAGACATAACATAAAACACAGACAGAGCTCAGTTTTTAGCACATCTAGTGAGACTCATACACGGTACAGTGCCTAAATATATATGGAATAACTAATAAGTAAATGGTCTTTTAGTTTGACATTTTTGGCCAAAATTGTTGTAAGCCCCTGAGCCAACGCCAAGGCAGACCACATATCAGGGGTCCCTAACGCTAATATAAATTCTTAATAACCTGTTTAATAACAGGAAGAATGATTTATAGTAAATCTGTCAATATTAGCTGTAAAGTTCTGTCTGACTGAAGCTTTTATTAACCTGTACATTACCAGGAAAAGCACTCTGTATTAGAGATGTCTCAGCCAAACTGCAAGCCAAAGTTCTGTCTGACTGAAGCTTTTATTAACCTGTACATTACCAGGAAAAGCACTCTGTATTAGAGATGTCACAGCCAAACTTTGGCTTGCAGTTTGGCTGAGACATCTCTAATACAGAGTGCTTTTCCTGGTAATGTACAGGTTAATAAAAGCTTCAGTCAGACAGAACTTTACAGCTAATATTGACAGATTTACTATAAATCATTCTTCCTGTTATTAAACAGGTTATTAAGAATTTATATTAGCGTTAGGGACCCCTGATATGTGGTCTGCCTTGGCGTTGGCTCAGGGGCTTACAACAATTTTGGCCAAAAATGTCAAACTAAAAGACCATTTACTTATTAGTTATTCCATATATATTTAGGCACTGTACCGTGTATGAGTCTCACTAGATGTGCTAAAAACTGAGCTCTGTCTGTGTTTTATGTTATGTCTCTGGTTTTAATGCAATTGCCAGCTCAGTAGCACTCTTCTGACACTCATATGCTTATATATATGTTGTGGGTATTTTGGGGGTTTAATTGGAGCTTGTTAGGTGTCCAGTATGTTTTACAATCCCTGGCCAACTTAGCCATAATTCATAAGGAAGGCAGAGACCCGATGCAATGTGGAAGCTATCGTCCAATCTCCCTCCTTAACAGCGACTTCAAACTATATAGCAAAATTCTGGCCAACAGGTTGAACCCCATTCTACCGAGACTGATTAACATCGACCAAGTTGGATTCGTGTCAGGCCGACAGGCCTCGGACAATACACGAAAAATAATCAACATTATTGAGCATATCCACCTAACAGGCACCAAAGCAATATTACTCAGCCTAGACGCAGAGAAGGCGTTCGATAGGATCGACTGGCTATTTTTAGACCATACTATGCGCAAATTTGGCTTTCGAGACGCATATCTAGAAGGGGTCCGCAGACTTTACCAAGATCCATCCGCGACGGTCAAATTACTGGGTAGTGACGCCCAGAGCTTTGGCATCCAAAATGGCACGAGACAGGGGTGCCCCCTGTCCCCTCTCCTCTTTGCACTAACAATAGAGCCTCTCGCAGCTACGATTAGAAATAACGTAGATATTCAAGGGATAAAAATTGGACGTACTCACTACAAAATTTCCCTGTTCGCAGATGATATAATTTTAACACTTTCGAGACCCCAGATTTCCCTCCCGAATTTACAAAAAGAGCTTTCAGACTTCGGAGCGATATCGGGTTATAAAATTAATAACGATAAATCCGAAGCACTGAATCTCAACCTGCCGGAGCCAGAGATGAAACTCCTCAAACTAAATTTTAACTACAGATGGTGCTCCTCCTATATCAAATATTTGGGAGTAAAGATATCGGGGAACTACCATTCCCTATACCAACACAACTACCTCCCCCCCCCCCCTCAGATAGAATAATAAACACGTCCGGAAATTCTGAACCCCCCCATAAAAGTCCCCCAATCTCTTAATGCAAAACAGAGACTGAGCCCACCCCAGTGTACAGGACACGTAACCGGAAACCAATGTATACCTAACATATAAATGTCCCACACCAGGATGCTGTTGAAACTGAGACATATCGCCGCCGCCGCTCCTAACGGCTGCCGTTCCCCGGCCGCTGCCCGTGCCCGCTGCCATGCCGCGCATGCGCAGTTGTGATGGCACCTCTGACAGACGCCATCATGCTCAGAAGCGGCGGGCAGTGGCGCTGTTCCCCCCCACACGCACGCTGCCATGCCGCACTGCACCCCGTCACCCACAAACTGCGACCCGCAGGCACCTGCACAGACATGACAGGCAGCTGCCGGTGCGGCTGGGACAGCAGAGACCTCACGACCAGGACACCCCCCCCCTTTCCTAACCCGAATGGGACCTCCCTCTGACCTCTAAAGCTCCACCAGACACCCAGCAGTATTATAATAATCTGTCTTCTGTTTCCTGCTATCGCAACATGACTCCTCCTCACCATTGACCCCTCCATAAGGAGGTCGGAGATAGTTGGTGGGTGAGAACCAGAGGTACAACCTTCCCCCACCCCTCTCTCCCCCATTACCCCCTCTATTCCTCCCCCCACACCGGTATCATGGTGTTCCTCCCCGGGGGGGGGGGGCAGCTACAGTCACACATGGGCCTCCTCGCCGTCCCCCCTGCCCTGATCCCCGGCACTGCGGGGCAACACAACCTGTGCCCATCCCTCCTCCGACCACACTGATAAATCCACACTGAGGGAGCTATAGACAGCGCGCAGTCCTGCCTTCTCTGCCACCGTGATCTGAGGTGCAGGGGGTGAGGGGAGGTGTAGGGGGTGATGTGAGGTGAGGAGGTGCAGGGGGGTGATGTGAGGTGTGGAGGTGTAGGGTGATGTGAGGTGCAGGGGGGTGAGGTGAGGAGGTGTAGGGGGTGATGTGAGGTGTAGGGGGGTGATGTGAGGTGTAGGGGGGTGATGTGAGGTGTAGGGGGGTGATGTGAGGTGCAGGGGGGTGATGTGAGGTGCAGGGGGATATGCGAGGTGCAGGGGGATATGCGAGGTGCAGGGGGATATGCGAGGTGCAGGGGCATATGCGAGGTGCAGGGGCATATGTGAGGTGCAGGGGGGGTGCGCATACATCACACACATTCACACGCACACACACAGTCACACTCACACACACACACACACATGAGGAATTCACGCTTAGTGCAAATAGCAAATACAGGGGATGTGTGCCGAGCACGCACGTTCTAAGTCCAAATTTATTTGCGTTTTGTCAATGAAATTGTATTTTGATTTTTAATTAAAACATCACAAACACAATTTCTGTGACAAAAGTCAAAGAAGTTTCACTTACTATGCGCGTGCACAGCACACAGCTTTTTTGTGTTTTTCTGTGCGGCTTTGGTGTTGGCGTCCACACGTCCCTCCAGGTCACTTGTCCGCGCTCCCAGGCTCCCGATCTCCTTTCGGAGTTCTTTGATCTCTGCCTGCAGGGGAGACTTCAGATCTGTATAGAGGTGCTTGAAGTCGCAGCGCCTGACCGGTAGTAGCCCCTGTGCCTCTCGTGCCTCTACCTCTCCTTCTTCCTCCAACTCAGAGCCCGTTCGGGAAGCAGGCGCCATTACTGAGGCTGCCCTGCTGTTTCTCCCTCCGCCGAAGTATTCGGGTAGGCCCTTCTTCCTAGGGTTTTTTTAGACATCCTTGTCCCTTCGGCACTTATGTGTGATGTTTTGGTGCGGGAAAATGTTGAGTTGAAAGTTATTTATTTAATTATTTTCGGAGCGGGTCTCGGAGCTATGGGGTTAAGCGGCCATGCTCCTTGACGTCGCGCAAGCGCCTCTCCAAAAAGGCCTTTTTAACCAAAATCCTAATTCCTTTACAAACTTATCGTCTGTTTTTAAAAAAAAAATATTTAAATAAAAGCAGCGTTACCCTCGGTTTGTGCACAGGTAGTGGTACTCCGCTCCCCCTGGTACCATTGCAATTCTGCTGTTTACACACATCAGAACCACTAAGATGTCAGCGTCTAAGGACCCAAATTAGTGATGGTTTTTAGGGGTTGTGGACTCCCAAAAATATAATTTTAATGGGAAAATGCTGATTTCCAGCAGTAAGACATTGAAGTCTAAGTCGCTGATGCTAAAAAACAGTAAGACTGACCCCAAGTCAGTGAGACGTTCAGTAAATCAAGGAATACTACTAATACCCCTTCCTATTAATGCTCCATACTACCTGAACGAAACACAGCCCTGGACCACTTATCAATTATGACATCATAACCAAGCTGACACGCCCCTTTGCACAGAACTCCCACATTGGGTGCATCCTCTCATTGGAGAAGAACTACACATCACTAAACGGAAACCATGGTTGGGTGAGAAGCTCTGTGGGGTTTGTCCAGCTATTTGTTGAAATTTTTATGTAACTCAATGGAGAATCTGATGTAATTGGCTAGGACCTTTTTGAGGGATTGTCTTATCAGTGATAGACAAGCTCTGGCTCCTATGATTGTATAAAGTTTTCACACGTCATTTAGTGTATGTATATCTTTATATAGCGGCATCCATGTACATAGCACATTACAGCTTTTTATACAGGACATAATAGGAATAAGACATTAGGAAAAGCAGTCCCCCCGAAGAGCTTACAATCTAAGTGGTAAGTAGGGAGAAGTTACAGAGATACTGTAGTAGGAGGTTGTTCTGGTAAGTGCGTCAGCAAGGGGTCATGGTAAATGCATATATGTTTAGTATCAGTTAACCGAGCTACATATATACATCGTTAAAGATATGTGTTTTAATATGGGACTTAAAGGCGGAAAGAAGGTGCTAGTCGGATATTTAGGGGAAGGTCATTGCAGAGGACTGGGGCAGGGAGTGAGGTTTTAGGTGGGGAGAGATTACAGTGAGATGTAAGAGGGGTCGAAGAGAGTATAGTGAGATGTAAGGAGGGGCAGAAGAGGGTATAACCTTAAAAGTGAGGAGGAGAATTGTGTAAGTTATAGAGGATTTGATAGGAAGTCAGGAGAGGAATTTCAGCAGGGGAGACGCTGAGACAGATTTAGGAAATAGAGTGATTCTTGCAGCAGCGTTTAGGATAGATGGTAGGGGAGGCAGGAAGGCTGATAGTGGACTGTTGCAATAGTCGAGACGGGAGAGAATGAAAGTGATTGGAAGAGGTTCTCTCCATGCAGTAAATTGCATTTCTGCAATACTTTGCTGGCTCTTTTAGCACTGAAGGTTTTATAAAGATAGTCCTACATAGCAAAACATTGTTTTAAAATAACAATGTAATCCGCGTTCTTAAAACGGTTAATTCACCCTAGAAGTAAAAATATTCAGTTATTTTTGCTTCCTGTGTAAAAATGAATTTGACTATTTTCCCAGGTTCAATATAATTTTTGGGCTATGGCCCCAGTGCTCACTACTGCACGCGCTCCTGGCGGCGCATGCACAGATTACAGCCGCGATCTGTAGGGGAGCGATGGGATGCGTGGGGGGGCACGGCCATGGCGAGGCATATCTGCCCTTCCATTGCCTGCCCGCCGAGCACGTGGCTGCGGCACGGGAAGACAAAATTCTTGTCTTCCCTGCGGGCGGACGCACCATCGTGAGATGGGAGCGCACACACAAGGAGCTACTGGAGCCTGCCTGACTAGAGATGTGTGTCTGGTGTGCGGCACGCGTGCCACCGTGAACACTGCGGACCCGGCCTTATCGTATCTAATCATACTGTTCTCCATCGCTTTGGCTAATAACAGCAACATTATTAGTTTAACCAAAACACCCAAAGGAAAAAAGTTTGAGTCAACAATTTTATGGTACCCACAGGCAAATTTACACACAGTCTAATCACAAAAGATAAAGTTCGTAAAAACACTACGTTCCTATTGAGATATTTAAAGCTTAACCAAAAAAGTGTGTGTGTGCTGAGCACTCGCATTTTAAGTGAAACTTCTTTGTCTTTTGTCACTATTTTGTCACAAGAATTGTATTTGAGATGGTGATGTTTTTAATTAAAGATCAAAACACAGTTTTTGTGCCAAAACGCAAAGACATTTGACTTAGAACGCGTGTTTTAGCTATTTGCACTTCTATATTTATAGTAACTTTGAATTCCTTGTGTGTCTCAGTCAGTGTTTGTGTTTCAGTCAGTGTGTGTGTGTCCAGTCAGTGTATGTGTGTGTGTGTCAGTCAGTGTCTTTCTTCTCCCTCCCCCAACGTCACTGATGGCCTCTTCTGCCAGCAGTGACTTCATTTCCGTTATGGAATTTTGTTACAATTCAAGGGATTTTTCCTATCAAAACTCTAGGTGCCAGCAAAGAAGTTTCACTTCAAAAAGTAATTTTAAAATGCTATTGTCACGTTATGGCACACCTGTGAGCACGTGACCTGCATATGGGACAAGGGTTAATACACAGCTATCTAGCTAGCCCACTTTTCACCTTCGCAAAGGTCACTCAAATGAACAATATCTCCCCTCAATCCGTCCCTATATACCACCTGTCACGGAGAGCACACAAGTGAGTACGTGACTTAGATATGCAACCATGGTTAATACACGGCTACTCGAGCCAGCTCACCTTTCTCCTGCGCAAGGTACTTTTAAGGAGTTAATATGAACCCCTTACTCAATTGCAATCATATCTATCCGCTTCCACCACCCAAGAAATTATGCAAAATATGCAATTTATATGGATCTGCCAGGATCCAAGGTCCCTCTTTATTATAGAAAGAACTACTGTATGCACTTAACACACACATCTGTTGTAGTAAAATATGTGTGAAAATGTAAATTGCTCTACAGAGCATGCAACAGTTCATTCAGAGCCCCAAAGCATCACTTATAAAATAATTATTTAATATATATAACAAATACAGTGCTTCAATTACAGAAAAAGGATTACAAGAACATACAGGTACATTAAATGCAGAACAGTTTCTTAAAATAATAGGATAAAACAGAAATCCCTATACAGTACGTTACCATATGTCATAGGTTTTTCCGGCAGAGAGGTCACTGGTGTAGACAGATGAAAATTCACGTGTTTGTGTAACGGGTGCTCACCACAACAAGACGGGACCGCGAGGCTGAGGTGGGGATGTTGGTATAAACCGACCTCCGGCCGCGTGAGCGTGTGTGGAGTGCAGAGTGATAGTCGTATAGCCGGGTAAGGGTTGGAGAAGTGAGGATAGTCGTAACACTCGCCATGGTCAGGGGTTGGAGAAGTCAGATGGTCGTAGAGGGTAGCCGGGGTCCAGGAGCGGAGAAGGTAGAGGTCCAGGTGCAAGCCGAGGTCGATGTGCGTAGAGAGAAGTCGGGGGTCCAGGTACAAGCCGGGGTCGAAACACAGAGAGACAAGAGGGGGCCAAGAATGCACAAGGCAACAGATGCTTTAGGTAAGCACTATGTTCAGGAACGAATAATTATGCTCAGCCAATTTGCCAGAGGGCTGACTGAGTATATAAAGGGCAGGTGACCAATGAGCAGCTAAAAGCAGCTGCCAGAGATTTAGCATAAAATGCCCACACGTAAGCAGGCACCCATTGGTAGAGCGGAGGCGGAGTGAGCCGCAGGTGCAGGGGATCCTGGGTTAGTGTCGAGTTAGGGATTAACCCCTCGCATGCTCTTCATGACACGGCGCCGGTGTGTGGTTTCCTGCGGCGTGGTGCGTCACCCGCGTCGTCACGTGACACGGTGGCGGAGCTTAAGCCCGAACCTGGAGGTATCCCCCTGTATGATGATGCGGCACCTGTGGGTAGTTTCTCTGGTCAGTGGCGCGTCACCCGTGTCGTCACGGGGCATGCCGTGGGGGCGGGACCTGGCGCCGATCCTCACAGTTTGATCCTAAACACACCTCTGTTGAATTCTGATTTCATAACTCCAGGGCAAGACCTATATACCATTCTTCTCTCATTGAAACCAAATAAGCCCAACCCTGTCGTAAATCAGCTACTAGGTTGACGGTTTTACGACTTACAAACAACCCTGCTCTAAAAAGGCGTTTAAAATCTTGACTCAATATATAAACACTCATAACTTAATTTTCCCAATACTTAGACAGGCGCCATATTTACGGCTGCGTCCGTGATCTCCACACGCCACAGCCTAATTGTTACGCCGGAGTAGCCCGCGGACCAGACCTGTCCCTAGAACTGAGGTGGCAGGTATGAATACACACACCAACAGACTGAGGGACGTGTCCGGGTTGTGGTATTGAGTGGTGCCAGGCCACATGGGGAGTATTGCGTGAATACTTGCCGGTACCGGTTTTTCCAGAAGAATGGTCGTTTGTCACGGTTGTGCTCGCCACAAACCAGGACCGGACCGCGGGGCTGAGGTGGGGTTATATAATCACCGACCTGAGACCACGTACTCGGATCCGGATTGCGCAGTTCTTGTCGTACGTAGCAGGGCCGAGACTGGAGAAGGCAGCATAGTCGGTGGACGAGCCAGGGTCAGGATTGGAGACATCAGGGAGAATGTTATCCAGGCGGAGTTTTGGCAACGGGTAGTCAAGTAGATCCCGCTTCAGCGCAATAGCTGCAGGACGGGAGGCGGGTGGCGACCGCGGCCCATGGTACCAGTCTCAGCAAGGAGAAGGTTGACTGGAGTGGGCACACCGCCTGGCAGCACTGGTAAACCAGTGCTTCAGCACAGAAGTGCAAGGCAGGCCTCTGCAAGGAGAGAGAGCAGCAGGCCTCAGGACTTAAATGGCAGGCCTCTGTTATGGGAAGGTAGCAGGCCTCAGGGAACAGGGAGCTGAAGGAAACGCTGGAGATCCACCACTTCAGCACAGGAACCAGTACACTGCCTCTGCAATGGAGAGAGAGAGAGCAGCAGGCCCCAGGAACCAGTAGTCAGGCCTCTGTTATGGGAAAAGCAGCAGGCCTCAGGGAACAGGGAGCTGACGAAAACGCTGGGGATCCACCGATTCAGCACAAGAACCAGGACACGGCCTCTGCAGTGGAGAGAGCAGCAGGCCCCAGGAACCAGGAACATGAACTAGGACAATAACAGAGTTAGTAATGAGAGAGAACAAGCCATGGGCTTGTGGCAGAACACTTGGTAACATCCAAGAAGGATTATGCTCGGCAGAGAAGCATTGTGGGAATGCTGTAATTAAAGGTCAGCGAACTAATAGCAGAAGGGGCGTGTGACAGCATTGCTTTAATGACTGAACCCAGGCTGGGGCTGCAGTAATAGCTTGCACAGCTGCAGTAGATATTAGGGGGAGTGTTCCAGGACTGCACAGGTCTGTAAGGCAAGGTAAGCAGTAAACTGAGGTGTGGATTCCTTACATCGTTACCGTGATCAGGGGTAGGAGAAGTATGGAAGAATCGAGGTGAGAGCCTTGGTTGATGAGAGCCAGAAGGTACGTAAACAGGAACAAGCCGAAGTCGAAAGCCAAAGGAAAGTCTGCCAAGCCGCGTCAAAACCGAGAGAATCAAAGAACAAGCAATGGGAATCACCCATACAGAACTATGACGAGCGAGGAAGCACAGGACAGAGAGGGTATATAAAGCTGGAACAGCCAACCAGGAGAGGGGGCATGCCTGGAGGATCCCAGGGAGCTTCAGCGCAGTGGCTGCTGTTCTTAGAGCCCAGGTGACACTCGGCAGGAGCCAGATTGTAAGCGTGCGGTGTTTGGGGGCGGAGCCTGAGCGGAGGTAAGTTCAGGGGCTGTTGTGAGTGCGCTGTAAGTCTGACGTGCGCATGAGAAGAAGCAACGTGGGGTGCACGCGGAGCGGCGATTCCACGACGAAGGCTGCGGCGTAGAGCATGGGGAAAGTTCCTCATGGAGCGTCCTACCATACCGAGGGGTAAGCGATGCAGCTGAAGGAGGCTTGCGTGGTAGTAGCGGAAGGGTCTGCACAGTGTAAGGAGAGAGCCGTGAGCTCCGCCTGTGGTGCTGTGTGCTCACATTCCTAATAGTACCCCCTATTCAGGATCGGCCTTGGGACAATCTAAGAACGGCTTCTCCAGAAATCTCCTCCTAAAAGCCTTCAGGAGGCTGGGCGCATGGATGTCTTTGAGCAGAACCCAAGACCTCTCCTCGGGTCCGAAACCCCTCCAGTGTACCAAAAACTGAAGCTTCCCCCTGGAAATGCGGGAGTCCAGTAAGGCTTGTACCTCGTACTCTTCGTTATTGAGTACCGTGACTGGGTCTGCTTGCTGATCTGGAGATACAGGATAGTGGTCAGCGCAAGCTGTCAATCTCAAAGGTAAGAGAGACAATAGTATATGCAAATAGTTAATACATGCAGTAATTTCACAATGTGGTATCGGGGGGAGGGGGAGGGGAAGGGATGGATATATATGAATATTAAGGCAATATAGAAACAACTCACACGGCCTTGTGTGAGCCCCTTCCCTCAGAGTGATGTTCTTTAAGATGTCAGTCTGATTAGGGATGGTAAATAGAATCAGTCCCGTCTTCTCAGTGTTCCCCAAAATAGCTGTGGTGAGCGAATGGCTCCTCTCCCAAGTACCCAAATGTGGAGAATGGGCAGAGCCTGGATTAGCATAAGCCAAAGATTTAATTGTGTCAAAAGCACATAAAACATAAAGCACTCACACGGCATAAAAAGCCCAGTACAGCCGCGGATCGATCCGACAGATCCACTCCTTCCCGGTGAGCTCCCGCGGGCGCGTCCAACTGCATCTTGCATCTGCATCCAAGGGAATCTTGCCGGAAGTACGGCAGCCGTCTGGGTCCAAAAGACAACGAGCACCGGCAGGGAACTACGTGTTTCGCAAATTAATGCTTCATCAGGTTCCTGCCGGCTGCTCGTTAACACTGCTAGATATAGGCACAGAAATCACTTAACAAAATTAGGTAATTTGCTGCACCCCTGGGTGTGACGTATAATTGTCCAAATGGCTCTTGTATATGTTAAAACTATATGTCAAGGGCCATTAGTCTTAATATAAACACTTTCTCATATTCAGAGTTGGACAAGGAAAGGGGGGGGGCAGAGAGCAGAGGACTGTAAGGGCACCTAACAGAGTAGTGTATGGTATTTTTATCGTCTATTCCATATGAGTGTTGGAAACCACAAAGCTAAAGCCTGGCTGAACATACATTTACCTGAAATCACAAAGTGTGAGAACAGTTCACTCTTGTGGGCAACTGGTACATATAAGAGAATAGCCATAACTGCTCCTCCATCTAGAATGGCGTTTGAAACTGGAGCCAATAAAACCAATATTTGAGCACCACATAAAATTCACTCATGTTAACATGCCTTCCTGGCTACATGCCGGGTAGTATATGTGGAGACATCTCACCCTCAAACTGGTCTTATCGAATTACTTGCAAATGAATAGATTACTAAAACACTTTCATAGAAATATAAAGGGATGTGACAATAAAAAATGGCAAATAAAAATACAAATAGCAGATAAATATCCACTGTGCATCAATAAAATTCTTATACAAGAATATTAAAATGTATTTTTTATATAATATTTCTAAGAAATTCCCCCAAAAATTGTTTGCATTATTTTCACAAAGTTATACAGATTTTTTTGTAAGAGATAAACGGCGAATGTTGAGTGCCTGAGGAGAAATGGGGAGAGCACAAAGACATAATCAAGACTCATGGATGTCAAAATGTGTCAGTGGGGGTGTAACGGGAGTAATCCCTGTTCAAGTAATGTGCCTTTAATCTAGCAGTGTGGTGGTTAACTGCTGGTAGTCAATTAATAAACACCACCTGCCTGATTTAGATTGCTTACAAAAGCCTGTCTTGTGAGACAGGAAGTGACTCCTTAGCTCACACCTGAGCTGAACTTTCGAGACAGAGCAGAGATTGTCTTTGACTCTCACAAACAGTCTTGAGCCCTGCCAGAAGAGTCAGCAGAGCTGTTTTCAAGACACAGGGAAAACTTCTAAACCAGAATGCTGACACACCCTGAGGGAAGGGAGCTGAACCAGGAACAGAGGAGATTTTCCCTCCAAGGAACAGATAAGACTTTCACTCTTAAGAGACTTCTTATATCTGCTTATTTCATGCTATGTGTTTGGGGCTGGGAGATATGCTTAACTTAGGGAGTTGTGAATTAATTGCATAGTATTTCACTAGAAATACTCCCAGGTGAATAGAAGCTTTGTTCCCCCCCCCCCCTGTGTTTGGATGGTTTCCTGATGAAAAGGAAAAGGCACAATAAAGCCTTGTTATAATTTCACCTTACAAAAGTCTCCAATTGTGTACCTCTGTGAACGTCCGTCTACAGGGGGCATAAGTAATTTTATTGAAAGGCCCCAATATCAATCTCAATGTTCAGGCCTAAAGGCGCCAGGGTTTTTAACTTGAAAATCCAAAGGGTCTCCTTCCTAGCCAGATGAGTTAATCTGTCTCCACCCCGCCAGTTGGGGGGAACTTGTTCTATCGCCCTAAATGATAGGCCCGATGGATCTCCAGCGTGTATTAAAGCAAAGTGTTTAGATACACTATGTGTCATAAGTCGTCGCCTGATGTTGCCCATGTGTTCCAGTATGCGGACCCTCAGTGGTCTACTGGTACGTCCGACATACTGGAGACCACACGGGCAACACAACATATAGACGACGAACTCCAAGCGACAATTAATAAAATGCATAGTCTTAAATTGTTCTCCTGCTGTGTTTGAGACAAAATTGATCTTCTCATCTGAGCCCTGCTTGCAAGCTTTGCAAGTAGTACATTTAAAATAGCCCTTTTTGTTAGGTAGCCAATTGAATTCCCTATTAGTGACCTCTGATTTAAAAAGGCTAGGGGCTAGTTTGTTCTTTACATTGTCTGCCCGCTTAAAAATAACTTTCGGTTTGTCTGGAAGATAATCCCTTAGTGTAGAGTCACCCTGGAGAAGATGCCAATGTTTTCTCAAAATTGATTGTATTTTTCCAGAATCTTGATTGTATTGGGTTATAAATGTAGCATCAAACTCCCCTTTTAATTGCTTAGAATTGGTTTTAAAGATATCTTCACGTCTCAATGCCCCTGTCTTTCTAATTGCTTCGTCCATGGTGTCATTATCATATTTCTTTGTGATAAACCTATTCTTTAGGATCTCTGCCTGTTCTCTAAAAACTCTGTCATCACTACAGTTGCGCTGTACACTCCAGAATTGGCCCGGGGGTATTTTCGTGAGCCATCTCCTATGGTGGCAACTATACCTTAATAAGTAAGTTTTGCAATCTACCTGCTTAAAGAAAGCCTTGGTTTTTAGCTGGCTATCCTCCACATAAATCGTTAGTCCACTGATTCAAAACTGCGGTAGGACGTAAATGCAAGATTAATCTCGTTATTGTTAATATAGTCTAAAAATAACGTAAGGATATCATCACTCCCCTTCCAAATAAAAAAGATATCATCTATATACCTCCGCCATAGGACCAGGTCTGCGCCAAATTCATGGGTGGACCAAATAGTGTCCTGTTCCCAGATGTGCTTGCTGATCTGTTTGGGGAAAAAATGATTGGCAATGTGGGGTTTTAATAGCGAGGCATGAAAAAGTCTGGTATCCTCATGGAGGATGGTAGTTTAAGGCGAAACACCACTGGGTTAATCTGCTCCACGACGGGAAAGGGGCCCAAAAACCTAGGAGCCAATGTGGCTAACACAACGACTCTGGACTCCATTCTTCCCCCCGTGTACCTCCCTTTCCGCGCGGTCTTTAACAAGGTCCACTGAAAACAATTGCCTCCTCACCTGTCCTACGACTCCCCCATCGATTTGGTCCCAGGATGCATCTTGCCCAAGTCCAAGACTTACCCATGAGAAGAAGCAACGTTGGGTGCGCGCGGAGCGGCGATTTTGTGCCGAAGGCTGCGGCGTAGAGCGTGGGGAAAGTACCTCATGGAGAGTCCTACCATGCCGAGGGGTAAGCGATGCAGCTGAAGGAGGCTTGCGTGGTAGTAGCGGAAGGGTCTGCGCAGTGTAAGGAGAGAGCCATGAGCGCCGCCTGTGGTGTTGTGTGCTTGTGACGATAGCCTGCCACAGGTATTAAAGAGTTACACAAATACTTGGCTGAACTGAACGAGTCTTAGATATAATAAAGTATATTTATTCCTTTGGATAGGTGAACACACGAATAATACAGTAACAAACAAGAAGTACACTTACTTTGGGGTTGGGGAATGAGAAGTATGAAGCATAGCAATTCTCTCGCAATCAGGTAGCAATCAGATGATATTTTGAAGACAAAGGATACAGGGGAACAACAGTTTATAAACCTTTTGTGCCCTATCCTTAACATTGAGTACCGTGGATTGGTTTTCAATTACCTCTAGCCACTCGTTAACGTGGGAACACAATTTGACTCATGCCCCCTGCTAGTTGGTACATGCGCAGTAGAGCTCTGGGGTCTCATTTCTATAACCCCTCCTCTACATCAGGAATGCCAGCTAGTCTACCAATTTGGGATTCTGGCAGGATATTCTTTGTTTGTGAGGTGTGAAATGGAACACTTGAAGACTGCTCTGGTTTGAGTAATCTCCGCCCTCATGCAAACAGTGGAGGTGACAAAATCCTTTGAAACATACTCAAGTCTTAGACATTGGGTCGCCTTTCTGGCCATATGCTACCCTGGTATGCAAAGGAATTTCCTCTGGGTTTTACCCATACCTTGAAATACAGTATGTTGGATAAAACATGAACATATTAAAATATCCGGTTCCTTTGGGTCCAGCAGGTCCAAACTCCCCAGTTCTCAATGCCGGAACTGGGACACCCTATGGTCCAATTTGCGACTTGCTACGACCTTGGGAACCGGAGATACAAAAATACACTTAAAACCGTTTGACATTTTAATACACAAAACTCCGCTGTAAATTAAATCACGGTTTTTCACTAAATCCCCATTGAAAACAACGGGCTTCGCCGCCATAGGCTTTCAATGGCAAACCGCCGCCGTTGGCGGCTATGGGAATCCCCGCCATAGACTTTCAACGGGGCGATGCCGCCGTTGAAGTCAATGGGGTTTTTCCGCCGTAGCCGGTCAATAGGGTTTGGCCGCCATTGGAGTCTATGGGGAAAATCCCGAACTTTCAAGGGGGTCCATACTCCGTCGAGTTGGTCCAAGAGGGTCAAGGATGGTTCTGCAGCGATGCCGGAGCAGTGGCTACAGATACCCCAAACCCTGATCCTCTGGGCCCTCCGTAACCGGAGCTATGGATTACCAAATTTCAGCTTTTGACACTTAGCCGTTTTCCTGAGCTGTTTCTGCTGCCGCCATTGGAACCTATGGCGCGGACCGCTCTTCTCGGTTCGACCCTTATCGGGGGTCCAGGATACGGGGACGCGGTTGTGGTCGAGTGGGGGGAGGTCTAGGAACTAGGGACAGAAATAATTTTATTTCTAGGTGCCCTAGAACTGTTTATTCCCACGCCACTTGTAGTTGAACTTGACTTGTAAATGATCAAAGCTCTCCTATTGAAAATGTATCCGCTTTGCAGTTAAGCGGTTTGGACGGCAGCCAACTCGTTCCTGGAAAGCTCTCTCGAGGATTTCTCAATTGAAGTCAATGAGCCCATTAACTTTCAATGGGAAACCGCCGCTCTCCCTCTCGGACGCCATCTGCTGGTCTTCTCAGGAACAGGACTCACCAGCAAGATTCGCCATTGAAAGACATGGAGTTCCAATGGCGGCCTATGGGAGCCTGCAAAATGGTGCCTGAAAAGGCGGGAAATTTACACAAAGGGCTATAATCACTATACCACTATTAACCCTTGTGCTCCCGGATGGATCCCAGTGTGTGTGTGATGCAGACACTGATTAACCAGATGTTACAATAAAACTGGGGGAGCAGGGAAATACACATTACATGTCATAACAGGAGTTAAATCGCAGTTCTGGGTCTCAGCCCAGTTAACCCCTTGTCTCCCTGGTGAGGTCAGGGGATGGCCAAATGGGGTGTAACCCCTTTAATCTCGGGCCACCCACTTTCTCCCTCTACACCTCCCCTTCTTAATGGGTGACCTGTGGCCCACTGGCCCTAACGGGGAGTGGGACACTGCTGGCACCATTAATGAATTCAGTCTCAGAGGGATAGTCCTGGCGTGAAAGTCCATCGGCATTGCTGTTTTCACTGCCCTTTTTGTGTTGAATGGTAAATTCAAATTCTTGCAAAGCCAAGCTCCATCTCAGCAACTTGGCATTCTCCCCTGATACCCTCTGTAGCCAACTCAGGGGATTGTGGCCTGTGATGACCGTGAAAGCCCTCCCATATACATTGGGCTGGAGCTTTTTGAGTGCCCACACAATGGCCAAGCACTCCTTCTCAATGGTGGCATATGCCACTTCCCTGGGGAGCAGTTTGCGGCTGAGATACACCACAGGGTGCTCTTTGCTGTCGTCCCCACCTGGCTCAACACAGCCCCCACACCAAAGTCTGAGGCATCAGTTTGTATAAGAAAATGCTTGGTATAGTCTGGGGCAGCCAGTATAGGGGCTCCAGCAAGTGCAGTTTTCAGGGCCTGGAAAGCAGTTTCACAGGCAGGAGTCCAGGTAATAAGCACAGGCAGTTGCTTCTTGGTCAGATCAGTCAGGGGTTTAGCCAGGGCGCTGTACTGTGGGACAAATTTCCTATAGTACCCTGCGGTGCCCAAAAATGCCATGACCTGTTTCTTGGTTTTTGGAACAGGCCACTCAACTATGGCTTCTACCTTGGCTGGCTCTGGTTTGAGATGCCCTCCACCCACCCTGTGCCCTAAGTACAGGACTTCTGCCATCCCTGCCATACACTTAGTGGGTTTTAAGGTAAGCCCAGCCTCCCTGATCCTACCCAGCACCGCAGACACATGTCCTGTGTGGGATTCCCAGGAATTACTAAAGACAGCAATGTCATCTAAGTAAGCCCTGGCATAGCTCTGCATCCCTTCCAGTAACCTATTGACCAGGCGTTGAAAGGTAGCCAGGGCATTCTTCATCCCAAATGGCATCACCAAGAACTCATAGAGGCCACTTGGAGTGATGAATGCTGACTTCTCCCTAGCGTCCAGGGTCAGTGGGATTTGCCAATAGCCTTTGCTCAAATCCATGGTGGTCAGATACTTTGCCCCCGCGAGTTCATCTAGTAACTCATCCATGCGGGGCATGGGGTAAGCATCTGACACCGTCCCAGCGTTGAGCAACCGGTAGTCCACACAAAACCTGGTGGTCTTGTCTTTTTTAGGAACTAGGACTACTGGACTTGCCCAAGGGCTCTGGGACGGAGTAATTACCCCTAGGGTCAGCATCTCCTCAATCTCTCTCTCCATACTGGTCTTGACCTCTGCTGACACTCTATAAGCGTGCTTATGCAGAGGTTGCAGGTCCCCTGTGTGTACTGGGTGTTTTGTGAGATGTGTGGTCCCTGGCATGTCAGTGAAGAGGGCGCTAAACTGAGCTAGCATGCCCCTGGCTTCTCCCTTCTGCCTAGCACTCAACTGTGCCCCTATCTCTACCTGCTCTACAGTGTTTCCCTGCCTTGCCTCCCCTAGGAGATCAGGCAGAGCATTGCTCATCGGATCTTCCAGCAGTGGGCTACAAATGGCCAGCACTGCTCCCATACTCGGTGCTCTGTATTCTTTCAACATGTTGATGTGGTATGTCTTGTGCCTCTCAGGCGCTACCTGTACAACATAGTTGCACTCATTCATCTTTCGGATAACTGAGTACGGTCCCGACCAGGCAGCCATCAGCTTGTTCTCCTGAGTGGGTTTGAGAACAAGCACCTGCTGTCCTGGGATGAATTCTCTGCTACGGGCCTGCTGGTCATACCATCGCTTTTGCTTGGTCTGAGCAGCCCTGAGGTGGTCCTGGGCCACCCCCATGAGCATCTCTAACCGGTCTCGGAGATCTACTACATACTGGATCACTGAAGCATCAGTAGCAGTAGTCTCCCCTTCCCATCCCTCACGGAATAGGTCCAGAGGTCCACGTACCCTGCGGCCATATTGTAGCTCGAAGGGGGAGAAGCCTGTAGATTCTTGTGATACCTCTCGGTATGCAAACAGCAAGTGCTGCAGGTGAATCTCCCAGTCTTTCCCCTCCGCCTCTATAAAGTTCCAAAGCATCTGCTTCAGGGTCCCGTTAAACCTCTCACATAATCCGTTTGTCTGGGGATGGTAAGGGGTAGTGCGCCGGTGCTGTACACCGCAGGCATCCCAGAGACAATGTAACAGTTCACTCATGAACTGCGACCCCTGATCGGTTAGGATCTCACTAGGGAAACCTACCCTAGCAAAAATGTTCAGCAAAGCTGCTGCCACTGTCTTGGCACTTATGGTTCCAAGCGCTACCGCCTCAGGGTACCGGGTGGCAAAATCCACCACCGTGAGGATGTAGCACTTCCCTGACCTTCTAGGAATCATGAGGGGTCCTATCAGGTCCATCGCTACCTTCTGGAAGGGTTCTCCTATTATCGGTAGGGGTTTCAGGGGTGCCTTCACACGGTCGCCCGCCTTACCTACCCGCTGGCAGGCATCATAAGAGCGGCAGAAATTGCTCGCATCTCGAGATGCCCCCGGCCAGTAGTAACGCTGCAATAACCGGGCTCGCGTCCTGGTGAACCCCTGATGTCCCGCTAACGGAATAGAGTGAGCTACCCGTAACAATTGCTGTCGGTACCCCTGGGGCACTACTAACTGTCGCTTACCGGTCAATCCCTCCTCTATCCCCGGGTTCCCTTCTTCTCTGTATAGGAGTCCCTTATTCCATATGCAGCGCTCAGTGCCCTCCCCTGCCTGAGATTCGGACGCCCGAAGTCTCATCCTGGCCAGGGTAGGGTCTGCCTTCACTGCCTCCCTAAACTGGGCTCCTAAGTCTGGCCACCCATCAGTCATGTCATTGTCAGGGGAAGGGGACAGAGTGAGAGGGAACAGTAAGTCAGCCTGTGGTTGCAACTGATCCTGGCTTACCTCCCCAGGCTCCTCTGCGCCCTCCGCTAACGTCGGTCCCAAAGGCTGGAGGACTGGAGAGGCTGCCGCCGGCATTGCCGCGCTCTGGCTCCAGGTAACCGCCGCCACTGCAGCGGGCTGGGACACACGGTCGTAGGTGCAGGTCATCGGTCCCAGGTCGTTGCCCAAAAGAATTTCAGCATCCACACCGGGTAAAACCCCCACCTCCAGCACACCCTTGCCCACCCCCCAATCCAAAAAGATGCGGGCCACCTGCAGGAACGTGGCTCTCCGTCGGCCACAGTGATCTGCATCCCGGGGCCTGGGAGCAATTCCTCTGACCGGACCATATCAGGTCAGACCAGGGTCACTGCAGTTCCTGAATCAAGCAAGCCGACTGCTTGCCGGTCACCGATTGTGACTGGGGTCAGATGTTTGCTCCGGCCGTCCGTCGGCTGTAGGTCTGCGCTGAGATGTCCTCCGCTCCTGGCTGTAGGCACCGATGAAACCGGGATAGGGGTGACATGGGACGTCTCGCTGGGAGTTGTTTCCATTACCGGTCCTGGTTCTTTGGTGGAAGCCACCCGCACGCGGGCTACCGGCTTCGCAGCTGGGGTGCGTTGCCCCCAATAGGGTCCGTTGGAACGCAGGAGTTCTGGGCAATCTGGTCTGAGGTGACCAGTGCTGTTGCAATTGTAGCACAGGCGCTCATGCCGGAGCTCTCCCGCCTTCTGTGAACTGCTGCCCGCAGGCGGCTTTTGGGTCCACTGGGGGGTACTCACAGCTTTCTTGTCCGGCACCGGCGCGGTCGCCGCTTTGGCTGGTACCTTGGTGGTCATCTGGGACCGGCTGACCACATAGTCATCTGCCATCCTCGCCGTCTCGGTGTAGGTCTTGGGCTTTTTATCATACACAAAAGCCCTCACCGCCAGCGGGCACTGCTGCATGAGCTGCTCCTGAAAGATGAGGTCTAGCAGGCGTTGGTAAGTCCTGGCCTCAGAGCCCTCCACCCAGTGTAGCCCGTACAAAGCCATGCGGGTCACATAAGTGACGTAGGTCTCCTGAGGGTGCCTCTCCTCCAGCCGGAACTTACCCCGCTAAGCTTCAGGGGTAAAACCGTGCTGAAACAGCAAAAGTTCTTTCAGGTGGTCATAGTCATCAGCAAACTCCTCTGTAAGCGCCATCAATGTCTGCTTAGCCAAGCCGGAGAGGAGCGGTTCCAAGCGTGCAACCCTATGCTCGGGAAGCACCTTGTACCGCCGGCACTGCGTTTCAAAGTTCCTTAAAAACATGTTGATCCGATCAGTGCCTTCCACGTACTTGGTGAGACTGTGCTTGTCCAGTTGGAGTTCATCTTTGCGGGTTTGGACCGGGGGGCAATAAGCGGATCGGTTCACTGCCATTGAGATAAACTTTAGCCGCTCCTCCGCTGTCCCTCGGTCTCCCCACGTTGTAATCAGTGCCAACATTTCAGGGGTAAACGGACTGGTGGCCGCAGCCATCATTGCCCCTCTTGTCGCACTTGTCCCGGGAGGTGCACTTGTCCCCTCCCTGGGATCCTGCTGCTCTGGCACTGGGTTCAGTCCCTGATCTCCGGGCGGCTGTACAAGGGCAAGCTGAGTCGTATCCTGAGACTCTGCAAGCTCGGCTTCATGTGCTGTGATTGCGGCAATCATGTCCTCGACCTCCTGGTCCACATATTCCAGTCTGGGTTTTACCCATACCTTGAAATACAGTATGTTGGATAAAACATGAACATATTAAAATATCCGGTTCCTTTGGGTCGAGCAGGTCCAAACTCCCCAGTTCTCAATGCCGGAACTGGGACACCCTATGGTCCAATTTGCGACTTGCTACGACCTTGGGAACCGGAGATACACAAATACACTTAAAACCGTTTGACATTTTAATACACAAAACTCCGCTGTAAATTAAATCACGGTTTTTCACTAAATCCCCATTGAAAACAACGGGCTTCGCCGCCATAGGCTTTCAATGGCAAACCGCCGCCGTTGGCGGCTATGGAAATCCCCGCCATAGACTTTCAACGGGGCGATGCCGCCGTAGCCGGTCAATGGGGTTTTTCCGCCGTAGCCGGTAAATGGGGTTTGGCCGCCATTGGAGTCTATGAGAAAAATCCCGAACTTTCAAGGGGGTCCATACTCCGTCGGGTTGGTCCAAGAGGGTCAAGGATGGTTCTGCAGCGATGCCGGAGCAGTGGCTACAGATACCCCAAACCCTGATCCTCTGGGCCCTCCGGAACCGGAGCAATGGATTACCAAATTTCAGCTTTTGACACTTAGCCGTTTTCCTGAGCTGTTTCTGCCGCCGCCATTGGAACCTATGGCGCGGCCCGCTCTTCTCGGTTCGACCCTTATAGGGGGTCCAGGATACAGGGACCCGGTTGTGGTCAAGTGGGGGGAGGTCTAGGAACTAGGGACAGAAAGAATTTTATTTCTAGGTGCCCTAGAACTGTTTATTCCCACGCCACTTGTCTTTGAACTTGACTTGTAAGTGATCAAAGCTCTCCTATTGAAAATGTATGCGGTTAAGCGGTTTGGACGGCAGCCAACTCGTTCCTGGATAGCTCTCTCGAGGATTTCTCCATTGAAGTCAATGAGCCCATTGACTTTCAATGGGAAACCGCCGCTCTCCCTCTCGGACGCCATCTGCTGTTCTTCTCAGGAACAGGACTCACCAGCAAGATTCGCCATTGAAAGACATGGAGTTCCAATGGCGGCCTATGGGAGCCTGCAAAATGGTGCCTGAAAAGGCGGGAAATTTACACAAAGGGCTATAATTACTATACCACTATTAACCCTTGTGCTCCCGGATGGATCCCAGTGTGTGTGATGCAGACACTGATTAACCAGATGTTACAATAAAACAGGAGGAACAGGGGAATACACATTACATGTCATAACAGGAGTTAAATCACAGTTCTGGGTCTCAGCCCAGTTAACCCCTTGTCTCCCTGGTGAGGTCAGGGGATGGCCAAATGGGGTGTAACCCCTTTAATCCCGGGCCACCCACTTTCTCCCTCTACAGTGCTCACATTCTTAATACTAATGTCTATTTTCGCAGGAGAAACAGTTATCTGTCCTTGGCAACTCTTACCCATATAGTGTGTGATATGATTTGTCTTATATCCACTATGCCACACCTGTTATTATGCATAATAGATTATTAAACATGATATTCTCATTTTTAATAAAGTGCTCCAACTAAGCGGTGACCTGTTTCTCACCTCTCTCTGGGATGCACAAGAGATCATACAAGAATGTTTTTGTTTTCCTTGAGGCTGACAGCCTAATACAGTATGTGACTATGGTTTATAGCCTTCTAAACGACACATCACTTTTAGTGAACCATCTGTGATAACCGCCCCCCCAATTAGGCACTCTTTGAAGATCTGCACAGACCCAGGAAGGGTTTTGGTTGTCATTAACCCAATATATTGTATTTTAAGACCAGCAGTAACCAAATTAACACCTGAAGCACCAGATTGATTAAAATATATAATATCTCATGATCTTATCGTGACATGCTAATAGTCTGTTTTTATTTTAATGGTTTCAGTTACCTCATTTAACCCATTAAACGTGCCATTGCCGTTAGTTCACTTTGGTCCCAGGGTCGACTTGACAGTAATATTTGGGAAACTGACCTTGGCTAAGGAATTTTCTGAACTAGCGTAATTTTCCCCAGCCCCCCATAAGTACTAAAAGACACAATAAGATTATAAACACATAATAGAATTTCTCCACTAAGCCGTAGGTGGTTGCTGTGCTACAGCGTCCTGGCGATGTGTAAAATAACAGCATGGAGGAGGAATACTAAATGACAGGGTGTATAGTTACACACTCAGAGAGAGACTTAGCCAGAGCATTGGAGATGGGACTTGCAAACAGGTTTCCAATGCACGTAACTTGATTCACCCATTGTCCGATGAAGAGCTGGCATTAGCTTGCAGACTGGATGACATTGTATTTGATCTCTTCCATTGGTTTGGTGAACAGGTAAAGAGAAGCAGCAGCGAGGAGAGCAGGGAGAAGAGAGGTGAGACATCCAGAACGGCTTGTAGTTTTCTGCATTTTTGCCAAAGTGATGGGAACATCCGTTTGGTTTTGGCAATGTGTGGCTGGATTCTCTGACCGCAGAATAGGTTAAATGGACACCGAGAAAAGCGGATTGAACATGTCTTTGTGATGAGCCCATTTGTTAAGCTGCAGAAGTGCTGTTATTGACTTTTAACTAGTGTTGGGAGCAATTTGAAACATAGCCGTCTATACGTGAATCTACCTTGTGGCCGCAGCAACTCTGGGTTCAAATCCGGGTCACAGCATACACCTTTTTTGTGGACAAAAAGTGACCATGGAAGGGTATGAATCTGGTTTGAATCCCACTGTCCGCTCGCCCTGTGCTTCATAAACTAAAAATAGATTGTAAGCTCTATGGGGCAGGGACTCCTTGTGCCTGCAAAACAATTCTGTTGCGCGCTGTGTACGCTGTCGGCGATCTATATAAGAAAAAGTTTTTACCCTGTATGTTTCAGATTTTGATTTGGCGAGTGTCCATAGGAGGAGTTATAGGGAGAGATAATATGGGGTAATAGGAGGAGTTATAGGGAGCGGTTATATGGGGTAATAGGAGAAGTTATAGGGAGAGGTTATTTGGGGTAATAGGAGGAGTTATAGGGAGAGGTTATATGGGGTAATAAGTGGAGTTATAGGGAGAGGTTATATGGAGTAATGGGAGGAGATATAGGGAGTGGATATATGGAGTAATAGGAGGAGTTATAGGGAGCAGTTGTAATGGGGTAATAGAAAAGTTATAGGGAGTGGTTATATGGAGTAATAGGAGTTATAGGGAGACGATATATGGGGTAATAGGAAGAGTTATAGGGAGAGGTTTATTTGGGGTAATAGGAGTTATAGGGAGTGGTTATATGGGGTATTAGGAGGAGATATAGGGAGCGGTTATAGGGGGAGGAGATATAGGGAGTAATAGGAGGACTTATAGGGAGCGAATATATGGAGCAATAGGAGGAGTTATAGGGAGAGGTTATATGGGGTAATAGGAGGAGTTATAGGGAGCGGTTGTAATTGGTAATAGGAGGAGTTATAGGGAGCGGTTATATGGAGTAATAGGAGGAGTTATAGGGAGGGGTTATATGGAGTAATAGGAGGAATACAGGAAGCCGTTAAATGGAGCAATAGGAGGATATATAGGGAGCGGTTACATTGAGTAATAAGAGGAGTTATAGGGAATATGGGGATTTAGGAGGAGTTATAGGGAAAGGTTATATGTGGCAATAGGAGGAATTATAGGGAGCAGTTATATGGGGTAATAGGAGGAGTTATAGGGTGGGGTTATATGGGGTAATAGGAGGAGTTATAGGTAGGGGTTATATGGGTCAATATGAGAAGTTATAGGGAGCGGTTGTATGGAGTAATAGGAGGAGTTATAGGGAGAAGGAGTGGCTCAGTGAGTAAAGACACTGACTGACACTGAGTTTGAAGCAGGAGAGCCTGGTTCAATTCCCGATGTCTGCTCCTTGTGACCTTGGGCAAGTCACTTTAGTTCCCTGTGCCTCAGGCACCAAAAACATAGATTGTAAGCTCCAAGGGGCAGGGTCCTGTGCCCGCAAAAGGTCTCTGTAAAGCGGCACAAAAAACTAGCAGCGCTTTACAAGAACAAATTATTATTTAGGGAGAGGTTATGTGGAGCAATAGGAGGAATTGTAAAGAGAGGTTATATGACGCAACAGGAGTTATAGGTAGCGGTTATATGGGGTAATGGGAGGAGTTATATGGATTATAGGAGGAGTTATAGGGAGCGGTTATATGGGACAATAGGAGGAGTTGTAGGGAGAGGTTATATGGGGCAATAGGAGGAGATATAGGGAGCGGTTGGTTATATGGGGTAATGGGAGGCGTTATAGGGAGCAATACTAGGAGTTATAAGGAGCCGTTATATGGTACAATAGGAGGAGTTATAAGGAGACATTATATGGGGTAATAGGAGGAGTTACAGGGAGCCATTAAATGGGGCAATAGGAGAAGTTATAGGGAGGGATAATATGGGGTAATTGGAGGAGTTATAGGGAGCAGATGTATGGGGTAATAGGAGGAGCTTTAGGTAATTGTTTATGGGTTAAAAGGAGGAGTAATAGGGAGCAGTTATATGGGGTAATAGAATGAAGTATAGGGATTAGTTATATGGAGCAAAAGAAGGAGTTCTAGGGAGCAGTTATATGTGTCAATAGGATGAGTTATAGGGAGTGGTTATATGGGGCAGATGGGAAAAAAACATTTTCCCTGCGGCCCCCCCCCTTTCTTACCTTGGCTCCAGGGTTGGCGTCATGATGTCACGTTGCCATGGCAAATGTCAAATGACGGCGTTAAGTGCCGCTTCCCCGGCACTTAATTTAAGTGCCTTCGGGAAGCACGTGGGGCCTCTGTAAACCCCGCATCCCCTGCAGACAATTTTGCGCCCCCCAGTTTGCGCACCGCTGATATGAGGTAATAAGAGAAGTTATGGTGAGAGGTTTTATGTGGCTATAGGGAGGTGTTATATAGGGCAATAGGAGGAGTTATATGGAGGGGTTATGTGAGGTAATAGGAGGAGTTATTGGGAGAGATTATATGGGGTAATAGTTTTAGGGACGGGTTACAAAGAGCAATGAGATGAATTAAGGAGAAGCTGTTTTCCAAATAGCGATCAGTGAGGTCTGATATGAACCTCTCTGGCTAACAGATCAGCGTCAAATATAATTAACACATTTTCTACATTCAACAGAAATGCAGGCAGCATGAATAGTTTCATGGTTTGCACTATGAGTTTCATTATTATTTAATCTTGTACAGTGCCGAATATGTTGTTATCACTGTAGAAAATTAGATATAATTTAATTAAACAACAATATAAAGGTAAGTGCTACAAACATAATTGGAATCCAAGTAAGGCCCGGGCCATAGAGGTGTGGGGAGAGCGGAGGCGCGCTAACGCTGAGGCTCGCCTGCTTCAGTCAGCGCGATTGCACGGACTTGCAGGCGAGCCAGCGTGCGCGAAGGGAGCCGGGGGGAGGTGGTTGGAGGCGGGGCAGTGACGTCGCTGGGCCAATCGCCCGCGACGCACTGACGTCAATGTCACGGCGCCGACGTCACGGCGCCGTGACGTTGACGCTGCTGTGCTGTGATTGGAGGTTTTCAGCCGACAGCGCGCTGAAAAACAGCTTGGCACTTGGCTGAAACCTCCAACTCGTCAGCACGCCTGCGGACGCTCGCGTGAGCCCCCTCTCAAGGCATCCTCATTGAGGATGCAGGGGCTCAGCGTGGAGCGTCCGCACGCCTCAGCACGGCTGGTCCATCTATGGACGCAGCCTAAGAGGGAGCCCCTGCCATTGGGAGCTTTCAATGTAGTTTTTGTGTATATTGTTATTTTGTATTTCTACTATTTATATCATGTTTTAAAATGTAACAAAAACATGTTTCGTATTGAGAAGACATTAATTTGAATTTACAATTCCAGTATTTCTTTATGTTAGAAAGCAGTTAAAATGCTAATGAAATACATGTGTTATGTTACTGTACGGGGAAGACTCGCGACACCATTTGTAAAACCTAGGCTCCTACTGCTTAAGTGTAAATGTGTTCTCTGTAACTGCTGTACAGAATGAAAAGTAACAATGATTCCAATATTCTTCTTTTTATTACGGGAAACAGCCATGTTTGTTCGTGATAGCGGGAGTATCAGGATCTGAGGTACATTGACATTCATTTTATTACTATTAACTAACATCATAAATCAAACAAGGTTGGTTCCTGGAAAGGTATAGCCTAACTTTAAGGGCAGCGCTGTCCGTTAATGTTATAGAGCTTTGTTGAATAAATATATTGTTCTTATTTACTAGAGTTCAACCCATGTTTCCTGCTTACTACCCATGATTCCTGCATGGAGCGTTCTGCAGATGACCAAAACATTAACATTTTATGCCGACCACTAGATCAGCTAAAGGACTTATGGGGCAATGCGGCAAGTGACGATGGTACAGTAGACTCAAGTGACGACGAACAAGAAGACCTACCTTACGATGGTAACCTTGAACGCTATTTAATTCCAAGTTCACACTACAAAGAAGTTAACAACTGTGGCGACCATTCTGATCTTCACCAAAGTTTGACCAGTCTCGCAGAAGACAAAGAGGCCAACGATGTAACTGAATCTGAAGGTGGTAAAGATAAAGACCTTTTTCCTGTAGTAAAATCCAATGCATTTAGTATTTCCGAGGGAGTTTTCAAATGTACAACTAAGCCTGATGATGGTACATCGCTGGTTGCGACTAATGAAGGCAAGAGCAAGAAGTTAGAGTTCTCCAGCACAATAATTCCCGATGTCCTCCTACGTCATTTTAGTGACGACAGTCTGCTGAATCCATGTCAATTCATTGATCATGAAACTATTCCGGAAATATCCATTGCTGAAAGCAGTGACGAAACAGTCATCAACAGAAAATGCCGCACAAAGTGTAGCCAGGATGATTTTGGAATGGGGCAAGATGAAGATTTTGAAAGTTATCTGCTGGGAAGACACGAAAATGACGGCTTTGGCTACCAAGAAGAAAATGTGACCAGTGAAAGTAATTCAGATGTGGATGAAGCAACATCTCATGGGAGCGATGGAGAAAAGAGTCCTATACTAATACAAGAGAACACAGATCTAAATGAAACACTCATTGATAACATTGATAAGGAAAGCCTAGATCATAAATATGAGCTGGAAAGGAGACCTTCCCATGAGATCAAGTACGGCCAAGGACAAGTTCATTACAAGCTCCCTGATTTCTCAAAAGTGCCTCCAAAAGTCAAAATACCCAAAGGGAACGGTCCTGTCACACCCATGACTAAATTAAAGAGAGCCAGATCCTCTCCCAATCTGATGGGCCAGTCAGTAGTTATTAGAGACATACTGGAATCCATGCAACCTTTCAATGATGCTGGAAAGAATAAGGAAACATGCCAAACTCCTGAACTGCTGCACCTACAGGTGAATATAATGGGGTTATTGATGATATAATAGATACATATAGCTTAATGTAATATTTATGCCTTTTATATCTTAGGAAGAATATCACACGTTACTGACCAAACACGCGGAAACCAAGAATCTTGTTGATAAACTAAGAGTGGAAACAAAGGTAAATAGGAATATTATCAACGCCAAGTGAACAAGGCCACCTTTCAATAGGTGATAGTGCCTTCCAAGGAGTGGACTTAGTACAAATAGTTGAGGCTTCCATCCAGTGGTTGAGGTCTACACCCTAGGAATGCAACTTAATTGATACACACATCAAAGAAGCTAGATTGCCCTTAAATCAAGGTACTGACTCCACATGAGAGAAACCAGTTTCTAGTAAGTGACGCACATACACAATTTTGACATCCAAAGATGAGATGTGTAGTCTCTCAAGGTTATACACAAACTACATCAAAGTTTGTACATGTCGGTCTATTAGCTCATGTTGCCTCCCCATTCCTATCCTGCTGAGTCGCCTCTTTGTGAAACCATTCAGGAGTTCTGTTTTGGAAGAATATCAATGTCAAAATATTCTTCTGGGGGCCTATTAAAGAAGGCCACCCTCTTTATAGAGTTTATATATAAAATGCTTATAAATTCAGCCCTTATTACCGTAGCTTTGGAATCTTCACTGCGTTCTATCTTCGGGCAGATTCGAGTTCATCACCAGAGAGTCACAAAAGCATTGAGTAATGAATATTCTGTGATATATGGTATGGAGGTTTTTACAGATCGGCTTATAGATCTAAATTTCACTGCACGTTATATCAATACAACATGCACACGAGTGATTATTGATTGACCTCTAGCGCTCACGTTAAATGCTATACCTTGGTTTTCATCTCTCCCAGGCCTCACTTTACTTTCCCGATTCCAGTAATGACAACAAATCTGACTCTTTGGGTTCTCCTGCCTCTGACTGTTTCACAGCAAATACTCTTAAACCCTCTGTACTTCAAGCAGAACCAACTGAAGGGGTCTCCCAAGGACTTGTGGAAGGTATATAAGTAATCTCTTCCTCCCTGGCATCTTTTATGATGAAAACGACTGGCCCTACTTAATATATTCTTGATTCACTTCCTTGTGTGGGAGCAGACTTCAGCTCCACTCAAATTAATGGAACTAAAATATTTTCTAGCACGGCAAAGCATCTTGAATATGGGAAGGAGTGTTCCAACTCTGTGATCCAAAGACATGGAAGTTAATCACAGGGGTTACCAGTGCTATTTTCCATTCATTCTTTGCAGGTGATGCGTCTGAAACAACCATTGCAACAATATGCGCTACTGAAGGATCTCTGAATCCCACCAGCTTGCAGGTTCCAACGGAGGGAGAAAAGATGTCTGGGATGCTGAGGGAACAAGCCGAACAGCTAAAGACTAAAGTAATACGAGAATGTTTGCTATGTTGTAGCTTTTAGTAGCAATGCAAAACATGTTAAAGTGTTTGTTTTGTGAATTTACCCTTTGCGGGGACAAACTATCAAAGGACGCCATGCCCTTAATGACCTTCATCGTGTGCCCCTAATGCCCTTTATCATCTACCATTAATGCCCTTCATCCTCTGTCTCTTCCCATCAGTGTGTTGAGTTATTGTTTTACCCACATCTGCATCACTGTCCGGGATTAGTTTAAAGCTGCAGTCCCTTTCTAGAACCATATAAACATGATGAGCTGTGAATTGGGAGGGTTCTGATTTCCGCTGGCTGCTCCCTTTAGTTGGATATCACTATGTGCGGAGGAGGCGTTTGTGCAGGCAAAGACCCCCTCTCCCCTCCCTCCTTATCTTTATTGGCTCTAACAGGGACAGGGTGGGCTGACGTTTGGGGAAACCCTTGCCCCAATGATGAACAATTTCTTCATTTCCAAAGAAACCAAAACAGCCACAAGGGATTGAAATCAGGAGGTCCCCAGAGCCGAACTGGGTTAATTTCCGTTCCATACATACTTGGAAAGGTGTTTCCGTGTGTTCACATCCTCCTTGTCACGTGGGCTAGTAGGATGCAGGGCAGCTTCCTATTGGCCCATGTTACGTGGGAGAGTTAAACCTCCATTTTCTTTCCACCAAGAAGGGACATGCGGCGCTAAGTTCAGTGGTAAATATCTCGGGAATCGGGGCATGTTTCAGCTTTGGGCAAACTACACCTTTTACGTCTAATGATATTTGTAGACAATTACATTGTTAGGTTATTAACAAGCTAACTGGAATCGCACTAGAGTAGTGGTGGCCAACTCCAGTCCTCAAGGGCCACCAACAGGTCAGGAGATACAGATCGAAGACTGAACCACTGATTGAGCCACATGTGCTGAAGCAGGGATATCCTTAACACCTGACATGTTGGTGGCCTTTGATTGGAGTTGGTCGCTTGACACAGTGATTCCCAACTTCAGTCCTCAGGAACGCCCAAAATGCCAGGTCTGCTTGGACATAGGTGGCTCAGTCATTTAGCCTGATGAAGGGATATCCTTAAACCCTGACCTGTTGGTGGCCCTTGAGGACAGAGTTTGTCCGCCTTAGAAAGTACAAATGTAAAAAAAACAATCCCTTGCTCTCTTCTTGTAGGTTGAAGAATTTTCTGATTGTCTAATTAAGGAGTCATTACCTTTGAAGGAACAGCACCTGGTAACCATGTTTGATGTCCCCCTTTTGTTGTGTGCTGTGGTTTGGTTTGTCCTGTCCTTGTTCTACATCGTAATGAACACGACTCTTGGAGTTTCTGCTTACAGGAGCGTTCTGAGGGTGTCCTTCTGCTATTAAAAGATTAGGGGGCTTATGCAGAGAGGAACGTTAAAAAAGTGTAAAATGGCTATACAATAGCCACAGATTTGCCGTTAGTGAAGGTGTTATGCAGAGAACGTCGTTAACTCTTGTTACACATTTCGGCGAAAAACTGCTACTTGCCATTTTTTCCTGGCTACTTGAAACTCGCCATACTAATGCACATATTGGCGTGTTCCAGCGATTCGGAGCTCCTGGAATACCACGCTATATTAGCATGGCGAGTTCCAGGTTCTCGCCACGAGTTTGGCGACTTTTACACCTCTGAAAATTTTTCTGGCCACTTTTAAAAATCGCGCCATTTTCTCCCGAGTTTAAGGATTTCTGGCTAGTTTTTTCGCCAGAAGATGGCGCTATTTCCTTATCTATGCTCTCTGCATAAGCCCCTAGGTTTCCTCTGTGTCTAGGACGGCAGCGAGGAACTCCAGGAGTTAGTTTACTAACTGGAGTCTGTGACTGAAAAATGGGGGAGGGGGAATCATTGGGAAAATGCACAGATTTATGGACAAACTCATAGAAAGGAATGGAAGAAGAAGATGAATGGCGCACAGCCAGAGAGCCAGGTGTAGGATAAAACTGCTATTCTTTATTCGTGCATGCAGGAAGACAGGTAACCCCCTTGGGGAACAAAACAGGAACCTCCTACGCGTTTCGGACCTGGGGGTCCTTTATCAAGGAGTATGGGATGTGTTAGGATAAGGCCCCTTATATACCTGATAGATAATTGGTAAATCAAGGAAATCTGCGTGAAATCGCCGCCGCCACCCAGTGCGCATGCGCGTGACGTCACCTGAGGCGCCACACCACCAAGCCAAAGGATTGTGGGTAAGTACCGCCCCCTGTCACTGTCCGCGCATGCTCACATCGGAGCGTGAGGCTGACAAGACTCATCTAATCAGTGTCTCTGCTCCTGCCAGTAGTGACGTCATCGCGGGTCTCCCATAGGCCGGTATATGTCGCTGGCCCACCAATGAAAGTGGTGCACGGCCGACAATGCACCAATCGGAACGGGTCCCCTGCGCCCACACTAAAGGCAGTCACAGAACACACAGGCTAGGACTAACCAAAAACAAATAAAATTTGTATATAACAAGGGATGTGAAAACAAAGTCTAATTATTGGGTCTACCTGTCATAAGTGATGGGCCTTATCCATGCTGATCCCACATATAACAAAACATACAGTGTGATACATATAGCACTCTGATGAAAAACAAACAAAAACACATTGTTAACATGATGCAATATGCACCTTGAGACATAATTCAAAACAAGTAAATATTAAAAAATATATTAAAAGCAATAAAGACATTTAACAAGACTTGTTGGTATGTCTTGTCCTCAATGTCCCCAATACTGAGGAACAACAAATGTAATATACTTTTATATATACAGTTACTTATTTTCCTCCATAAGTCACATAATTTGTATAACGACAGAGAAACTGTATAACTACCTTTTTAATATATTTTTTAATATTTACATGTTTTGAATTATGTCTCAAGGTGCATATTGCATCATGATAACAATGTGTTTTTGTTTGTTTTTCATCAGAGTGCTATATGTATCACACTGTATGTTTTGTTATATGTGGGATCAGCATGGATAAGGCCCATCACTTATGACAGGTAGACCCAATAATTAGACTTTGTTTTCACATCCCTTGTTATATACAAATTTTATTTGTTTTTTGGTTAGTCCTAGCCTGTGTGTTCCGTGACTGCCTTTAGTGTGGGCGCGGGGGACCCGTTCCGATTGGTGCATTGTCGGCCGTGCACCACTTTCATTGGTGGGCCAGCGACATATACCGGCCTATGGGAGACCCGCGATGACGTCACTACTGGCAGGAGCAGAGACACTGATTAGATGAGTCTTGTCAGCCTCACGCTCCGATGTGAGCATGCGCGGACAGTGACAGGGGGCGGTACTTACCCACAATCCTTTGGCTTGGTGGTGCGGCGCCTCAGGTGACGTCACGCGCATGCGCACTGGGTGGCGGCGGCGATTTCGCGCAGATTTCCTTGATTTACCAATTATCTATTAGGTATATAAGGGGCCTTATCCTAACACATCCCATACTCCTTGATAAAGGACCCCCAGGTCCGAAACGCGTAGGAGGTTCCTGTTTTGTTCCCCAAGGGGGTTACCTGTCTTCCTGCATGCACGAATAAAGAATAGCAGTTTTATCCTACACCTGGCTCTCTGGCTGTGCGCCATTCGTCTTCTTCTTCTGCCTTTACCTGGATTGTGGATCCTTCATGGCTGGCACGCCTGCTTATCACCCCTGGAGATGACGTGAGTGGGTTTCTTTATGGGTATTAGACCATCATGGTTAAGTTTGACAATTGTCATTTATACTTACAAGTCTATGTTGCACCCACCCACTCCCATTGGTATCTCCAGGGTTATGATTTATGATCCACTGAGTTGGATGGATTTCATCTGGGTTTGAGCACCCTAATTTTTCTACCTAGAAAGGAATGGAAGCCTGCTCTTTGTATTATCTGGTGGGGCTTCATGCATCAGTTTACCTGCAGTTTTGCAATATAGAGACTTTATTAAAAAGATTGCACTGTCTTAAAGAAGCAAATCCCCCCCAGAAACCTATGTGAGTTTAACTCATATAATGTTAGTAGTTTACCCCCATGGCCTTCTGTTAAATGTTTTTGTTTAGTGTTAAAAATCTTAATCTAGCATCTGAGGTTACCATGCTAACCTTCAGACTCCACTGGGTTACATAGAGCTCTATTTTAACTCCCGTACATCTATCTATCTATCTATCTATCTATCTATCTATCTATCTATCTATCTATCTATCTATCTATCTATCTATCTATCTATCTATCTATCTATCTATCTATCGACATATATATATAATCAAAAGAAAGAGTTTAGAGCACTCCAAAAAAATATATAGTAACAAGTGATGCAAATTACTTTTCTTGGGACGTACTCGGATCACCTCACTACATCGGGAGAATATACGAGGTCCACATCACAGCACTCTCTGTTATCACCGCACTACACTGGGAGAATATACGAGGTCCACATCACAGCACTCTCTGTTATCACCGCACTACACTGGGAGAATATACGAGGTCCACATCACAGCACTCTCTGTTATCACCGCACTACATCGGGAGAATATACGAGGTCCACATCACAGCACTCTCCGTTATCACATCACTAAACTGGGAGAATATACGAGGTCCGCACCACAGCACTCTCCGTTATCACCTCACTACACCGGAAGAAAATATACAAGGTCCGCACCACAGCACTCTCCTTTATCACCTCACTACACCGGAAGAATATATACAAGGTCGGCACCACAGCACTCTCCTTTAGGATTAAAATGTGTATTCAATGCATCGTATTAACAGAGATCAAGTTCCTAGGAACGGGACAAAGCGCTATATAGGCCAGAAACGTCTCCCCTTTTTGAGTATGTTTTTCTCTGTTAATATATGTCGGATTGAATAAACTGACATTTTTATTATAACTGAGAGTACTAGGAACCTCCTATTTTTCTACCTATAAATATATGTATTTATTTGTAAGAATTCTCTTTACTGGAGCATCAGATTTGAAACATAAAAAAAGCTTTAGATCGCTTAGGTAAAAAAAAACAAAATGGCGGTTAGCACAGCTGGCGGCTTTAACCCCTTGAGTGCCGGAGGGGTGGGCGGTACAATGGTACCACGGCCCCCCAGGCACAGTGTGGTCACGTGACGGTGGCAGTCATTTTTCAGTGAGCGGAGGAGGCTTCGGCCGGTTCCTCACAGGGCAAATAGCGCTTTGCGCTCCCATGGGAACCGTGCTGCACACGATCTAACCTCGGAAAACTCTCACTCTTTGTATATGGTGTAGTCGCTGGGGAGTGCCAGTCACCATGACATACCGACTATGTCCCCATGCACCCAAAGGGTTAATACTCAATGTTATACATTTATATTTTTTGATTGCGTCACTGCCACCATGAACTATATGGCTAAGGGGACACACCCCAACAGTGTGATTAGCCAATGTTATACAGGCCGTGCAGGCAGCTATAGTTAACGGTATTGGAGTGCTATTAATACTACGATGTACCGTATGGAGATAGGGATGCAGTATATATGCAGAATATGCCCAGTAACGTGCTGTGAAACCTCACACCCCATTAGATCTTTTTTTTTTTTTTTAAATTTAGGATTTTGCCTTCTGTGTATCCCAAGCATGTGTGACTTCCCTTACTGTATTACCCCCTACCACCTCTGCTGGGAGGCCGTTCCATGCTATTCTGATACTATAGAGCAGTGGTTCTTTACCTTTTTGAACCTACAGACCCCTAGATCCTCAAGTGTTTACCTACGGACCCCCACACTATAAAATAATACATTTTCATAAAAATGTGTTAAAATTTTGCAGGGAAAAATGTGAACTCAGGATAGGATACCGTGAGCGACAGAAATATGAGGCCTTTGTGGTTGCTAATAGTGGTTTGCAGAACTTAAATATCGTCAGAGTTTTAATTAGTTCTGTTGCAGGCAGTTCTGAAAATGTATATTTTTTTTCAGTGTCTCTTAAACCAGGAAGTGATGAATTGGTCATTTCTCCTCTGCAGTAGTGCTTCAAATCGCTTCTGCATGTGCACATGTAGCGTCACTACGATGACATCACCGGATCTCTTTGCAGCACTGCAGTTTCTTATATAATTGAGGCCTAAGACTGCGCTTATAGTGCCGGCGAGAGCGACGCAACGTCGCTTCAAAACAAATGCATTGTCGCCGTCGCGTGCGCTTATAGTAAGAGCGACGTGACGGAGTGACGGCTTGGTCGCGATTGCTGGAAGTCATCTCAATCTTATTTTCCAGCAACCGCAGCCTGACGTCACCGTAACGTCGCCGGCACTATAAGCATAGCCTTAGGCTAAGGCCCCCGCTCCCTCAGTCAACGTGCTCGCACTGCAGACAGGCGGCGCACTGACAGGCACAGACCGCGATATGCGGTCTGTAGGGAGCCGGGAGCTGGAGCGGGAGGGGGGCGGGAGCGGGAGGGGGGGTGTGGTTTGAGCGGAGGGACCCGCTACTCCCCCTCCTCCCTCCCTCCACGGGCTCGGTCTCCCGGGCTGCAGGAGGGAGCTGCTGCGGGCTGCTGGAAGGTAAGCAGCTCCCGCTCCCTCTCCCTTCCCCCACAAATGCCCTCCTCACACACGCTGATACACACACACACACCACCCCCTACCTTGTGGAGTAAGCTGTCTGACAGCTCCCGCTTTCGCCCCCGCCGCTGATAGGCTCATCAGCGCACCACGTGATGCGTCACCGCTCGGGATCACAATTTTCTTGCATCCCCTGGTGGCTGACGCGTCACAGCACGTTGTGAGCCGTGCAGCGAGGGGGGACTGGGACCGGCTAGGAAAGGATACCCCTGTTGGTGAGGAACGCGCATGCAGCTGCACGCGCCGCCGGACACAGCAGGACCACAGCCTTAGGAGGCAGCCGGAGGAGACAGGGAGGCGGGGCGGAGGCGTGGCCTTGAGCAGTTCACCCTCATAGACTGAACCGCTCAGGTGACGCGGCCATCGCCTGCTCAAAACATAATCTCATGTTTGCTCTCCAGTCTGCTGCCACGCAGTTCCAGGCGGCGTGCGCGACGCGCGAGCTATGTTAGCTTTAGTCTTGGGGTTTTTAGGGTAAGGGTTTAGGATAGGGGACATCTAGTGTGATTACAGTTGTTACTCCAGCTGAAGCAGAGCACCATCTAGTGGAGACCGCACCCACCGTTTGGTAGACCACAGATATCCAGGTAGATCTCACACTATAGTAGCGCCCAAAAGCTTGGGAGGTCTGTAATTTTTACAATCTTTATCTAATGTCTTTTGGTGATCCGACTGCCCATCCTCAAAGCCACATGTACATTGTTCTGGATCTGTACTTTGTTTAGAAATGATTGATGAAGCCGCCATTAGTCAGACCGATAAAACAGGCGCTGATATACTGGAATTCAGTGTTCCCGCAGAAATGAAAAACGTCTTTTTTTTAAAAATATTTTTATTTTTTACAAGAAACAATTAAATAAAACTGTTACTATAGTATTGGCGGCTGTTTTTCCGCGACCAATTGACCGCCTGCGCTTAGCCGCAAGTGACCTTGCCGCAGGAATACTCGGCCTTCCGGCCACTTCATCGCTAAGGTAAGTTCCTAACCTTAACCCTAAATCGCCCTAATCTTAACCCCTAATACTAAGGCTACCTCCTAGCCTAAAAACCTTAACTCCCTACCCTAACCGCTAAAACCCCTAAACTTATCCCCTACCCTAACCGCTAAAACCCCTAAAGTTATCCCTGAACCCTAACCGCTAAAACCCCTAAACTTATCCCCTACCCTAACCGCTAAAACCCCTAAACTTATCCCGTACCCTAACCGCTAAAACCCCTAAATTTATCCCCTACCCTAACCACTAAAGTTATCCCCCTACACTAACTGCTAAACCCTAAAGTTATCCCCCTACCATAACCGCTAAAACCCCTAAACTTATCCCTCTAACACTTCCCTTCCCATAGAAGCGGCCGGCGGGCAAGGGGCCCTCTGCGAATAAACACTGGCGGGGACTTGGTCGAGACCAAATGTCCCATTCCGTATGTTCCAAAGTCCTGTATTTGGCCCTTGTAATGTGCCCACAATAGTTAAACGTATAATGAGCGGATATTCTGTAACAGGCTCTTTCTTATATGAGTGGATGGATATCCTGTAACAGGCTCTTGCTTATATGAGTGGATGGATATCCTGTAACAGGCTCTTGCTTATATGAGCGGATATCCTGTAACAGGCTCTTGCTTATATGAATGGATGGATATCCTGTAACAGGCTCTGGCTTATATGAGCGGATATCCTGTAACAGGCTCTTGCATATATGAATGGATGGATATCCTGTAACAGGCTCTGGCTTATATGAGCGGATATCCTGTAACAGGCTCTTGCTTATATGAGTGGATGGATATCCTGTAACAGGCTCTTGCTTATATGAGCGGATGGATATCCTGTAACAGGCTCTTGCTTATATGAATGGATGGATATCCTGTAACAGGCTTTTGCTTATATGAGTTAATGGATATCCTGTAACAGGCTCTTGCTTATATGAGTATATGGAGAAATGGGTGCTCCACAGATGGTGGAACCTCAATAATAAGTGTCCATAATAATAGAGCAGGACTGACGGGCAGAATGAGTGACGGAGTGGGTATCAAGATAGACTGTGATGCGTGAGTCAATAAAACACTCGTCTCCTGAAGGTAACAAATATGAGTGCTAAAAAGCACCCTAAAGTGACCTCATTGGAGACCTCACGGTGTAGTAAATAGTACTCACCTATAAAAATCACAGTAAATAATGCGATCAATCTTACCCACTCCGTCTGTGCTTGAAAGTCCTGCTAGGTATATCCAGATGGCGTGCAATCTGCAGTTTTTGCCTTTTTTCTTCTCTTACTTATGAGTGGATGGATATCCTATAACAGGCTCTTTCTTATATGAATGGATGGATATCCTGTAACAGGCTCTTGGTTTTATGAGTGGATGGATATCCTGTAACAGGCTCTTGCTTATATGAGTGGATGGATATCCTGTAACAGGCTCTTGCTTATATGAGTGGATGGATGGATATCCTGTAACAGGCTCTTGCTTATTTGAGTGGATGGATATCCTGTAACAGGCTCTTGCTTATATGAGCAGATGGATATCCTATAACAGGCTCTTGCTTATTGTCACGCCTGTATGCCCGCAGACCTGGCAAGACCCCAGTACTGAGGTGGGAACGGTATTACACCACACACCCACAGCAGTGGGAGCAAGCCCAGAGTGTGGTATAGCGTTGCTGGACCTGTAGAAAGAGTGGTTAGCGATACTTGCAACGTCTTTAGGAGTATGTGTAGGGATAGTCGTGCCCATGTGCCAATGTCCAAGGGGTCCAGAGTGTAGAGTCGTCGGGGTACAAAGCCAGGTCCAAGGGTTCCAGAGAGCAGCGTGGTCGAGAGTGTAGCAAGGTTCAAAGGGGTACAGAGAGCAGAGAAGTCCAGAACAAGCAGGGGTCAAAGCCAGGGAAATCCAAAGGTAAACACAGGAGCAGGATACAGCAGGGACACAGAGGGAGCACAGCATAGGTCAGCACACAGGGAAACAGGAACTACAGTATGCAGAGCGATGAAGAAGTGGACAGACAGGGATTATAAAGGAAGGTGCACCAATGAAAGAGAGGGGAGGAGCAGAGAGAGAAGTGGGAGACGATAGAGATAGGTCATGGAGAAGAGAGGAGGAGACAGAAGAGGCAGCCAGGGGAGTGACCAGTAGGGATTGGGAGGAGGAGTCAGGATCGTGACGGAGCAGAGAAGAGGAGCGTGTGCACGCGCCCTCTGTAAGATGAGGGTGTGCGCGCACAGGCTGCGAGAGTGAGATTGCCCGCAGGGACCGGGAGGAGGAAGCAGAGGACGGACAGAGCCCAGAGGAGGCGCGTGTGCACGCGCCCTGCGTGAGCGGAGGGGTCGCGCGCATCGGCCGCGTCACCAGGCGCTTGGAGATCCGCACCACGGGAACACTGCTGGAGGGGGGCAGAGGAGCGGACGGGACCGCCAGGGATGGTGAGGTATTGGCCGTGGATATAGCGGGTGTCTGGGAGCGGGGAGCGTCATTACAGGAGCTCAGGGGCCGCGCGGGTGCGCGAGGTCTGCGGGGCATGCGCTGAGGCAGTGGGAGAGAGGTAGAAGGAACGGGACAGGAGTGGGAAAGGGTAGAAGGATTGACAGGAGATGGGACAGAGGGAGATGGGACTGAGACTGAATCGTCACAGTATCCCCCCCTTGAGGATCGATCTCTGAGCGATCCAACCACGGCTTGAGAGGGAACTTCTGGTGGAAGTGAAGAAGAAGTCTTGGGGCATGAATATGATGTGCTGGGACCCAAGAACGTTCCTCCGGACCGTAACCTTTCCAGTGGACTAGAAATTGTAGACTATTCTTCGACCAGCCGGAATCAATAATAGATTGGACCTCATATTCTTGTTGACCAAGTGTGGAGACAGGATTGGGTTTCCGAGAGGGCACAGGAAAATGAGGACTGGGTACGAAGGGTTTGAGAAGGGAAGCGTGGAATACTGAAGGAATCTTCATGGTGTGAGGCAGGTCGAGGCGGTAAGCCACAGGATTAATCCTCTCCAAAATCTTGAATGGACCTAGAAATCTAGGAGATAATTTCGGCGATGGTGTTTTCAGCCTGATATTTTTTGAGGATAACCACACTCAGTCGCCGGGTTGAAAGAGGGCCCAGGTTGACGATGACGGTCTGCCTTGGTCTTCTGTTTGGCCACTGCCGATTGTAAGGTCTTGAGGATCCTTTTCCAAGATTCTTGAAGATTGACAACATGAGAGTCGGCCACAGGAACGCCCGAAGGGGAGGGCGAGAGAGGAAGGCTCCTGGGATGGAAACCGAAGTTTATAAAAAATGGAGACTCCTGAGTAGACTCGTTTCTAATAGAATTTATGGCGAATTCGGCCCATGGCAAAAGATCCACCCAGTTGTCTTGTGAGTCCGATATGAAACATCTTAGATATTGTTCAAGGGTTTGAGTCATCCTCTCTGTTTGACCATTGGTTTGAGGATGGTATCCTGAAGAAAACAAAAGAGAGATACCGAGTCTTTGAGAAAATGCCCGCCAGAATTTCGAGATGAACCGTGATCCACGGTCAGAGACAATAGAAATGGGAACGCCATGTAACCTGAAAATTTCCTTGGCGAAGACATCAGCCAACGTGGCAGAGTTAGGAAGACCCTTGAGGGGAATAAAGTGTGCCTGTTTAGAGAACCTGTCTACTACGACTAGAATGGTGTTCATCCCTTTGGAAATGGGCAGTTCAACAATGAAATCCATTGAAATATGTTTCCAGGGTTGTTCCGGAATGGGAAGAGGTAAGAGAAGTCCAGAAGGTTTGTGATGGATTGTCTTACTCTGTGCACATACAGGACAGGTGGTGGTAAAGTCGAGAATGTCTTGGTTAATTTTAGGCCACCAAAAAGTCCGTTTAATGAGATCTGCCGTCCTTTTGAAGCCTGGATGTCCAACTGCTCTGGACGAATGACCCCAAAGTAACACTTTATGGCGAAAGCGTGGAGCTGCATAAAGGCGACCTTCCGGTACCCTTAACCTGCTGGGAATGTGAGCTTGAGCCTTGTTGATCTCGTCCAACACATCAAAGTTGTTAGCAGAAATTATACATTTGGCAGGAAGAATAGGCTCCGTGGTTTCATTAGCTTCGGTTTCGGTGGCGAACTGGCGAGAGAGAGCGTCCGCTTTGACATTTTTAGTACCAGGAATATATGAGATGGTGTAGTTAAAGCGAAAAAAGAAGAGTGACCAGCGGGCCTGGCGGGATCCCAACCGACGAGCCCCCTCAATATATAACAATTTTTTGTGGTCTGTGAGAATAGCAACTGGTTCATTGGACCCCTCCAACAGGTGTCTCCATTCTTGAAGATCCAGTTTTATGGCCAAAAGTTCACGATTACCGACATCATAATTCCTTTCGGCAGATGAAAATTTCCGTGAAAAAAACCATAGGGGTAAAGTTTCTCTTGGGGAGAAGTCCTCTGGGAAAGGACTGCGCCAGCTCCTACGTCCGAGGCATCGACCTCCAAAGTGAAGGGGAGGGAGGTATCCGGATGACGATGGATGGGTGCAGAAACGAAAGCCTTCTTAAGAACCTCAAAGGCATGAATAGCCTCAGGAGACCAGGAGGCAATATCGGCGCCCTTCTTGGTCAATGCAGTGATGGGAATAGCAATAGAAGATTTTTTTTTATGAATTTCCTGTAATAGTTGGCAAAACCGAGAAAACGCTGCACAGCCTTGAGTGAATTAGGCAGTGACCAATCGAGAACAGCTTTCAGTTTCTCTGGATCCATGGAGAAGCCTTGGCTGGAGATGATTTAGCGTAGAAAGGCAGTAGAGGACTGGTGGAACAAACACTTCTCCATCTTGGCATATAGTTGATTAGAACGGAGTCTAGAAAGCACTAGTTTGGTATGTTGAATGTGTTCCTCCAGATTTTTAGAAAAAATTAGAATGTCGTCTAGGTAGACTATAACAAATGTTCCCAGTACATCGCGGAAGATGTCATTCATGAACTCTTGAAAAACGGCAGGAGCATTACACAAACCAAAGGGCATAACAAGATATTCATAATGTCCAGAACGTGTGTTAAATGCAGTCTTCCACTCGTCCCCCTCCCTTATGCGAATGAGATTATAGGCACCTCTTAAGTCGAGCTTTGAGAAGATAGAGGCCCCCTGGAGACGATCAAACAGTTCTGAGATAAGCGGAAGAGGGTAGCGGCTCTTCACCGTAATTTTATTGAGTCTGCAGAAGTCAATGCACGGCCTAAGCAATCCATCCTTCTTCTTCACAAAGAAGAAGCCAGCCCCGGCAGGGGAGGTAGAGTTGCGGATGAATCCCTTCTCCAAATTTTCCTGTATATAGGACGTCATGGCCTCAGTCTCCAGGACGGAGAGTGGATAAGACTTCGACTTCGGCAGGATGGTCCCTGGAATGAGATCGATAGGACAATCGTATGGACGATGTGGAGGAAGAATCTCCGCTTGTACCTTGTTGAACACATCCAGGTATTCATGATACACGGTACAAAGGGTCAATAGATTGGAAGAAACGGAATCCAGACCAGCCAGCACCGCAACAGGAGACTTCAGAGGAGCGGCATCTGCCATTGGAGAAGCAAAGTACCGGTCCAGTCAATATGCAGATTGTGTAGTTGAAGCCAAGGCAATCCTAAAATAATTTGCACAGTAGGAGATTGAAAAATATCAAAGATGATTACCTCCTTATGACCATCAGCCAGGGTTAACGTAAGAGGAATAGACTCCCAAATGATAAATGCCGGCTGGAGTGGTCGGCCGTCGATGGCCTCGGGGCCAATGGGGGTCTTCCTTCTGACCATGGGGATTCGGTTCTCCGATGCGAACTTCTGGTCCAGGAAGTTACCACCCGATCCTGAGTCAATGAAAGCTTCAACCTTCAGAAAAAGGTTTGGACCCTCCAACGTAGCAGGAAGCATCAACTTCTTAGGAAGAGCTTCAGGAGGAGAGGGGCAAGGAGAGACAGTACCCAGTAGAAGCCCCTCTACCTTTACTGGGTGTGCCCGTTTCCCGGCTTCAGAGGACAATTCTGGAGACGATGTTCCGGGGAGGCACAATAGAAGCAAAGTTTATTCAGGCGACGCCGTGCTCTTTCCGTGGCCCGAAGTTGCTGACTGCCGACCTGCATCGGTTACGGAGATTCCAGTGCCAGGAGCGGTGTTGTAGGCGACCTGTGAGAAACAACAGAAGAAGGAGAGCGAGAACAGTGCCTTTCATGCCGCCGCTCCTGAGTATGCTGATTCATGCGTACACTCAGGGAAATCAACTCCTCCAGGGAGGAAGGCCGGGCATGAGTCGCTAGGTCGTCTTTCAACGTATCCGTGAATCCATTCCAGTACGCGGCAGCGAGTGCCTCATCATTCCATTGGACTTCAGCGGCCAGCGTGCGGAACTCGATGGCGTATTTGGCAGCGGATCTTCGGGCCTGTGAAATGTGAAAAAGAGAGAAGGCGGCTGTCTCACGCCGTGCAGGGGTATTAAATACAAGTTGAAACTCGCGTCTGAAGAGAGAGTTATCTTGGGTTACTTCACTTTTACACTCCCACAGAGGGGAAGCCCAGGCGAGAGTGTCTCCGGTGAGCAAGGCGTAGACATATGCTACTTTAGCACGGCCAGTGAGAAACAGGGAGGGGGACATCTCAAACTGCACCTCACATTGCTTTAAGAAACCGCGGCAGGTGAGGGGGTCCCCATCGTAGCGATTCGGAGAAGGAATCCGGGGCCCAGAGTTGGCGTAAGTTGTGGCCACCGGTGGCGTAGGGGCCAAAGAACTCTCCTGAGGGGAGAAGTTAACCAATTGTTGGGAGACAGTAGACAGCTGGTTACTGACAAACTGTAAGGCCTATAAGGAAACACTAGTACCACCTCAGGGGGGTCTGCATTTGTTGGGCTCTGCATAATGTCACGCCTGTATGCCCGCAGACCTGGCAAGACCCCAGTACTGGGAACGGTATTACACCACACACCCACAGCAGTGGGAGCAATGCCAGAGTGTGGTATAGCTGCTGCGCCTGTAGAAAGAGTGGTTAGCAATACTTGCAACGTCTTTAGGAGTATGCGTAGGGATAGTCGTGGCCGTGTGCCAATGTCCAAGGGGTCCAGAGTGTAGAGTCGTCGGGGTACAAAGCCAGGTCCAAGGGTTCCAGAGAGCAGCATGGTCGAGAGTGTAGCAAGGTTCAAAGGGGTACAGAGAGCAGAGTAGTCCAGAACAAGCAAGGGTCAAAGCCAGGGAAATCCAAAGGTAAACAGAGGAGCAGGATACAGCAGGGACACAGAGGGAGCACAGCATAGGTCAGCACACAGGGAAACAGGAACTATGCAGAGCGAGGAAGAAGAGGACAGACAGGGATTATAAAGGAAGGTGCACCAATGAAAGAGAGGGGAGGAGCAGAGAGAGAAGTGGGAGACGATAGAGATAGGTCAGGGAGAAGAGAGGAGACAGAAGAGGCAGCCAGGGGAGTGACCAGTAGGGATTGGGAGGAGTCAGGATCGTGACGGAGCAGAGAAGAGGAGTGTGTGTGCGCGCCCTCTGTTAGTTGAGGGTGTGCGCGCACAGGCTGCGAGAGTGAGATGGCCCGCAGGTACCGGAAGGAGGAAGCAGAGGGCGGACAGAGCCCAGAGGAGGAGCGTGTGCGCGCGCCCTGCGTGAGTGGAGGGGGCGCGCGCATCGGCCGCGTCACCAGGCGCTCGGAGCTCCGCGGGAACCCCGCTGGAGGGGGGCAGAGGAGCGGACGGACCGCCAGGGATGGTGAGGTATTGGCCGTGGGTATAGCGGGTGTCTGGGAGCAGGGAGCGTCATTACAGGAGCTCAGGGGCCACGCGGGTGCGCGAGGTCTGCGGGGTATGCGCTGAGGAAGTGGGAGAGAGGTAGAAGGAGCGGGACAGGAGTGGGAAAGGGTAGAAGGATTGACAGGAGATGGGACAGAGGGAGAGACAGAAGGGGAAGGAATCCCCTGAATCGTCACACTTATATGAGTGGATGGATATCTTGTATCAGCCTCTTGCTTATATGAGTGGATGGATATCCTGTAACTGGCTCTTGCTTATATGAGTGGATGGATATCCTGTAACTGGCTCTTGCTTATATGAGTGGATGGATATCCTGTAACAGGCTCTTGCTTATATGAGTGGATGGATATCCTGTAACTGGCACTTGCTTATATGAGCGGATGGATATCCTGTAACAGCCTCTTGCTTATATGAGCGGATGGATATCCTGTAACAGGCTCTTGCTTATATGAGTGGATGGATATCCTGTAACAGGCTCTTGCTTTTATGAGTGGATGGATATCCTGTAACAGCCTCTTGCTTATATGAGTGCATGGATATCCTGTAACAGGCTGTTGCTTATATGAATGGATGGATATCCTGTAACAGGCTGTTGCTTATATGAGTGGATGGATATCCTGTAACAGCCTCTTGCTTATATGAGCAGATGGATATCCTGTAACAGGCTCTTGCTTATATGAATGGATGGATATCCTGTAACAGGCTGTTGCTTATATGAGCGGATGGATATCCTATAACAGCCTCTTGCTTATGAGTGCATGGATATCCTGTAACAGGCTCTTGCTTATATGAGTAGATGGATATCCTGTAACAGGCTCTTGCTTATATGAGCGGATATCCTGTAACAGCCTCTTGCTTATATGAGTGGATGGATATCCTGGAACAGGCTCTTGCTTATATGAGCGGATGGATATCCTGTAACAGGTTCTTGCTTATATGAGTGCATGGATATCCTGTAACAGGCTCTTGCTTATATGAGTGGATGGATATCCTGTAACAGGCTCTTGCTTATAGTCAAGTTGTTCAGAAAAAGTTTCTAAATAGTTTCCTCTCCCCTCTGCCAACTATTCATATAATTGTGTTTATAGTTACAAACAAATATAGCTGTTCCTAATTTTGTATGAGTTAAAGTAGTTTTTTTTTTTAAAGTGAAACTTCTTTGGGCACACCTACCACATGAGCAAATTTGCCTGTCAGTGAATGGAGTTGATGGAGACGGAAGTCGGTGGTGACGGAAGTGACGTCACTGTTGGCAGAAGAGGCCGTCAGTGTTGCCAGCTTCCACCAGGAGGAGTCACCAGAGAGGAGGAAGGCAGTGATCCGCCGAACCCCCCCCCCTGAGTGATGCGCTGAACACCCCCCCTGAGTGATGCGCCAAACACTCCCCCGAGTGATGCTCCGAACACCACCCCCCTGAGTGATGTGCCAACCCCCCCCCAGTGATGCGCCGAACACTCCCCCCCGAGTGATGCGCTGAGCGCCCCCCCCAGTGAGCCACAGAGAACCCCACCCCCAGTTAGCCGCCTAGCACCCCCTTTGTCCCCGTACCTCCGCTGGTGGGCTGGCTGCACCAGCAGCAAGACACACACAGCCGTGTCCGTAACTCCGCTGGGGGAGAGAATGGCGGTTGCTCCGGGAGGGGGCTGCTCCGGCCGTGTCTCCGTACCTCCGCCGGGGGACGGGGGAGAAGTGAGGGGGGGCACCAGCAGCAGGACACTCACAGCCTTGTCCGCAGCTCCGTTGGGGAGGAGATTTAGACAGGACCCCCCCCCCCTGTGTCCGCAGCTCCACCGGGGTTGGGTGGAGTCAGGAGAGAGGGGGGCAGAATAACACACACACACACACACACACACACATACACACACTGACTGACACACACACACACACTGACTGACGCACACACACACACAGACACACAAGGAATTCAGTTACTATAAATATAGAAGTGCAAATAGCTAAAACACGCCTTCTAAGTCAAACTTCTTTGCGTTTTGGTACTAAATATGTTATGATGTTTCATTTAAAACATCACCTTTACGAATACAATTTCTGTGACAAAACAGTGACAAAAGACAAAGAAGATTAACTTAAAATGCGCGTGATCGGCACACACACAATTTTATTTAGTAGGTCAGGTTTTCAGGAAATCCCTGCTTCAGCACAGGTGGTGAAGTCAAAGACTGAGCCTCTGATTGAGCCACATGTGCTGAAGCAGAGACTGATTAAGCCACCTGTACTAGGGGGGGGGAGCTTGAGAATTGGAGTTGAGCGCAACTGTGTTAAAGGAGAAATCCAAGCAGGCCTTTTTTTTAATTTGTTTTAATAATTTTTTAACAGGATTGATGCAGGGGTCTCTGAAGCTGAACCCCGTTAATTTCAGCCCCGGGGACCCCCTGCTTCCAGAGATACAGACCTCTGTATAGTGTGCCGGTATCTCAGCAAAGTGTAAAGCTCCTGAATCAACTGGATGACATCACGGCTTCCTATTGGCCCGCGGGAGCTTTAAACCTCCGCCATTAGGTGAACCCTGCTGGCCGAGCGGCTTCCTGCACCCCTATGAAGGTCTGTATCTCCGGAGGAAGGGGGTCCCGGAAGCTGAAATTAATGGGGGGTCAGCTCCGGAGACCCCCTGCTTCAATCCTATGTATAAAAAAATAAATTAATGGTAGAAAAACACAGCATGGATTGCTACTTTTTTTACCACCTATTATTACTGAAGTAATTATGATAAACTGCTATACAAGGACACACACACACACACACACACACACACACACACACACACACACACACACACACACACACACACACACACACACACACACACACACACACACACACACACACATCTGTACCATATATATTTACAATACTGTAGCTTTTATTGGGGAAAACTGCACTTTGGCCGCCTAACTAAGTTGTATGAAATTAGCCGGAGCAGTGAGTCCGAGGGCCACACCTAAGCAAATCCATTGCTGGCTGAGAATAAACGGGACTCACGTTTATTCCCATTTGGCACCCGACCAATGACCAGGTACAGGAGGCGTGCGGAGGGCCCCCGGCCAGGCCTGGATTATCCACTGGGCACTATGGGGCCCCCGCCAGGCCTGGATTATCCACTGGGCACTATGGGGCCCCCGGCCAGGCCTGGATTATCCACTGGGCACTATGGGGCCCCCGGCCAGGCCTGGATTATCCACTGGGCACTATGGGGCCCCCGGCCAGGCCTGGATTATCCACTGGGCACTATGGGGCCCCCGGCCAGGCCTGGATTATCCACTGGGCACTACGGGGCCCCCGGCCAGGCCTGGATTATCCACTGGGCACTATGGGGCCCCCGGCCAGGCCTGGATTATCCACTGGGCACTATGGGTTCACTGCCCATTGCCTTCGAAGCTCCCAAGGGCTGACGGGAAACCTTTTAGGCCCCAAAATAGTCTCAATGATTCAAAAAGGAGAAAAGAAAACTGCTAAATCAAATTTAATCATTTGCTTTAATTGAATTACTTTACAGAACCTTTTTATTATAATAATACATCTACAAATGTTGAAGTATACACATACACACACACACACACACACACACACACACATTATAGGACCTATACATTGTATACAATGCAAATATTTATCTATAGATCTATCTTGGGGGCCTACGATTATGATAGTGCCCACAGCCTACACAGATTTAACCCGCCCCCGCAAGGCAGGAGATTTAATCACTTCAGTGCTGTAGTGCCCAGCAATGCAATTTGTTAGGGAGAAGCACAGCGGTAATGTCACTGTTTGAGGAGGGTGAGCCAAGTTCAAAATCCCAGTGCTAGCTTTCCTTGGGCAAGTTACATGGGCACCAAAATTAGATTGTTAGCTCAAGGGGGCAGTGCCAGCAAAAATCCCACGAGCGTTAATGATGGGAATTTCTTTCCGCTGCAGGTTGTTCAGGACTTGAGAGCTTGCATGGAGGCTCTGGAACGCGATTACTTGTCCACCAAAGAGACGCATCGGGATTTGCAGCTCCAGAGTCACAGGACGGGATCCCAAACCATGGGGGGATTCGACACAGAGAGGTCTGATCCATTTAGAAGGCTGCTTGAGTTCTGTTACAAGGAACAGGGCCTAGACCTTTCTTAGCGAGGATCAGATAGCTTCGTAGCGAACAAGGGCCTCTATCTTATGTGCTCGCTGGTCATCATATGATGCGGATCCAGACTTTTGACACTGGAAACAGACACAATTAGCATATGATGGGTGAAACGGTGACTCCACCGCAATACAGAGTATAGCAGAGAGCCCATGCGTGTCTCAATGTTATCCATAGGTCCCCAACCCTTCTTAAAGCTCACTTAGTCAGCCAGAAAATACTGGCTTCCCAAAACAAATTTAGTAATGCTAATAGTGAAGGTCGGGCTGCTTCCAATTGTGGGAAATTAGTTCCATGTTGAATTTGCTTGGGGGCTGTGAATGGGGAAAGTGTTTGTCAGTCAGTTGTGTTTTTATGACCCTTATCCCACACTGCCCTTATCAAAAACCAATAGAGGGAAGGGTAGGGGGAGAGGGATTTTGCCCGTGCAAACTCTTGTTGATTGCACAGAGGCAACAGACAAAAAGAGAATCACACCCCTAGTATAGCTTCAGAAATCCAGGTGTCCGATGTGGATAAAAAAAAGGACCAATCACCCAGATGTGACCCCCTTTACCATTGCAGTGAAATGAGTTCGCTCTGCCCCTTAAATTAACCCCATTGTAAAGAGTCAGCCCATCCTAGGGTCAAAGTGCACTATTAACATGTTTAAGGGGTCACATCTGGGTGACGGATGTCTTTTTTTTTTTACCCAAATCTAACATGTATAAGCATTTTTTAAATCTTTTTTTTTTTAACGTTAGTTTGTAAACATGGCGCCCATTGTCGCATTGAGACAATCACAGAAATGGCGGCGATGTTACAATTGTAGCTCTGCGACATCACAATTCCTGGAATTTGGAGACGATTTTAAGATGAGGCGTTAAAGTCGTTAGCAGCTGGGCTCTAAAATATGATAACGAGGTCTGTGATTAGCGCCGTTGGCTATGTGCAATGTTAATGTCTTTGGTAATTATTCTCTGGTGCGTAATAATTCCGTCTGCGTAACATTGTCGCTTTATTACACAGTAACGAATGGAAACATCGCTCTACTTAGATTACCTTTCAATTATGTTATAACCTTTAATTGACAAATTATATGTGGGTGCGGCCTAGGGATACGTAACGATATACAACACGTACACAATGAGAGACAGAGACAGTAATCCCTTCGAAGCTGGAACTCTCCTTTTAATACAATAGCTGCTGTCCAGTATTACCGGATCCACTGATTAAACAATATTTGGTGTTTGTGGGGGTTTTATATTGTTAATATTGTAGAACATTACTTTTAATAACTCATTAATGAGTTTGCCCAGGCAAAACCCCCTCTCCTGATCTTTATTGTCTCTCTGATAAGGACAGGGATGTGATAATATCATGAGATATTATGTATTTGAATCCATCTGGTACTTCAGGGGTGAGAATCAGCACGCCCACAAAGGTGAGCAAAGTAACGATAACGAGCAGGGAACCCAAAGAGACCCATTAATACCTTAATACTGTGTAGCCCTCTTACCCCCACCCTAAGTGAGATTGAGGTGGGTAGGTGCATCTGACTACTTGTCAGTGTGGTGCTGTACCTGTTTGGCAACCAGGAGGGCTGAGCTTTCGCCACGGGGAACCTGGGGTATGTACTTACACTCGGTGCAGCGCCTCCACTGATGAGGGATCCCAACGTAGTGGGAGTGTGCCCTCACCAGAACAACCATACAGTAAATACACACAATGTGAATAAACAGTGAAGGAAAACCTAATTTCCTCGCCTATGCTTCAGAACCGAGAGGAACCTTTCCTCTGCCAGGTACACTGAAGCCTTGTGACTGGATACTACACCATCTGCACCGTTTGCAGCAGACTTCCCAGGAAACTTTCACGCCCTGCAACTGTTATCTTCGATCTTTGATGAACTATCAGGCCTGGAAGACGAACGAAATGAAACGTAACGCATGCCAGGTTTCAAATCCTTTGTCTCAATTTATTACTCATAGGGTAATGACTTTTATACAGAAAAAAGAAGATATTGGTTAGAGGCGTAACATAGGCGTAACATAGGCGTATCCTAGGTGTAACATAGGCGTATCCTAGGTGTGTCTTGGGCGTAGCTTTGATTAGAGGCGTGATTTAGGGGCAGGACATATTAGTGACGTGACTTTTGGGACGTGTCTTTTCCCAATACAAGCAATTGTCTGAATACATAGCTTATTCATTGTCTGTTATCAAAAGAGACCTTGAGTCTTTAGCAACTATATTACACTATTTTGCTTCTTGCAGAGAACCATTCTATTATACTGTATTCTAACTAAAACATCAGGAAATTGACAACACAAAAGTATCTTAGCAATATCCTTAGCAGGAAGAAAAGAAATATAATTTAGCAGAAACTGAGTGCGTTAGGAATTATATTTCAGCAAAAGGCTGACTACAGAATCTTAACTAGTTATGACCAGACAAAATGGAAGCTTAACATGAGTGCAGATTCTGGCCTGACATATTGGTCCTAACAAACAGTATTTACTGAGCATGAACGATAACTTCAATGAAACTCTCTTTGCATAACATCAATACATCATTACATCATATGAATAACATTGCATCACCCTGAATGCATACCATCCCCTCACCCGCATGTCCATCATCCCATCACCCTCAGTCCCTTTGATAATACTGTGCTTGGGCACTTATCCCTTGCGTGTCCACAACAATAAAGAGAGTGTGAGTGTGAGGGATAGCGCTTCCCTGTGTTGGGGCCCGGTGGTGCACTTAATATATACTACCTCCCTTATCAGTCCTGATCAGGAAAATCCTTGGAACTCAGCAACACCGCACAGTGATCCCACACCGCACTGCGCTGCTCTCTGCAGGAATGGATACACACGCTGACTCCACAGGGGAGGGATCCCCAGCCGGAATGATCCTTTACCACAGTCTCTGCTATGGAGTTAGGCACTCTTCCTGCTACACGCTGTACTGACAGTCAGGCACTGTCATGCAGCATTCCTCTTTCTCTCTGAGTATGGTGAAGGAGTCCCTGTCTTAAGGCAGACCCTATAACATACAGTTATTCCTCTACAGTGTCTCAGGGGACTAACTGGGCCCTGGGGATATACCTCTAGCCTAGTCCTTGCATGCGGAAGATCTCTTGCTGTAGATTCTGTCTGATCCCAGACTCTGGCAGCTCACCACATGCAACTGGCACTCCTTTAATACTTAGACACACGTGAGTCACATCAATAGATTCAGGTGCTCATGGCAGACGCAAAGAGAATAAGTATAACCATCTTACCCCTAATTTTGAGCGATAAATGGATATGTGTCCCTTATTACCCCTTACCCATGCAGTGTGTGGTCTTGTTACATGCCATTCTGTGACACGATGACAGATCTGTAAATCTTGGTATGTACAGTAGATGGCGTCACATGATATTCTCATTTTTAATAAAGTCCTTCAATGAGAGCATAGCCTGTGTGTCACCTTTCTCTGGAATCCGCCAGTAATTATTCATAAACTTTGACGCTGACAGAATAGTTTCTGGTTAGCATTTACGACCTTCTAAACCCCCACCCTTCTCCCTGTGTGTCACTTTGTGGGCTATCCATGATAGACCTCGCCCACCCCCCAATTAAGTCTTTGAAGATCCCAGACCCCGGAAAGCTCTTGGCCCATCATAAACCCAAAATATTGTATTTTTAAACTCAAATTGTTGTATCATTAACCCCTGAAGTACCAGATGGATTAAAATACACAATATCTCATGATATTATCATGGCAGGGTGCGATAAATATAAGAAAATACTTGATTGACAAACACTCCCCCATTCAGAGGTGATCTAGGACAGGGGTGCACAAACTTGTCAACCAGCGCCCCCCTACCGACTCTTCCCCCCCCCCCTGCTCGCGCCCCCCATCCTTACTTTGTCTCCAGAGATCTGACATCACGTGACCCTGCGGTGGAATTTGACACCGCATTGCCATGGCGATCAGTCACCAGAAGCCGCCGGAGCAAAGATAAGGGACGTTACAAAGACCTTTGCCCCTCCCCCGCGTTTAATTTAAATGCCTTCAGGAAGAGAGCAGGGCCTCTGTAATCGCCGCCCCCCCCCCCCCCCCGAAAATCTCGCTCCCCCAAGTTTGTGCACACCAGATCTAGGACATTAGGCCGTGGCCACACATGTCGCCACCGGAACAACTCGCATCAGGGCAGCTCGCCTTGGTCTGACGCCATCTTTATATAGCAATGTCCAGCCGCGCTCCCCCACGTGCTCCGTCCGACAAGCTCGTCACCGCCTTTGCTCCGACAAGCCCTATTTAAATGTCCCGTGCAGGACCACTGCACGCCTTAGACCGCCCGCTGCCAAAGCGCCATCTTTAAATGTCCCGCATGTGACATTTGAACATGGCTGGTCGGTGCATGAGGTGTAGGACGTGTAGCGGTCCCACGCAGGACATTTAAACATGGCTTGTCGGCGTGAGAGCGGGACATTGCCATTTAAACATGGCATCAGAGCGCACTGCGGCGAGGTACCCTGCGGCCAGGTGTCCCGTCGCTGAGTTGGGGTGGCGGAGTGCTTGCGGTTGTATGGCCGAACGTCCCATTCCTATTCAGAGGCCCCTGAAAAAAATGATTTCTCACAAATTTCTAAGCAAATCCGTTACATTGATTTAAAGAAGCCAGTTAGACGTGGGAAGCCATCCTTAGGCTGCAGCGGTTATTTCAAACGTATTCATTCGGTCTGCGCGTGGCTGTGTTTCAGAGAGCTGGAAGGACAGATATTTTGGCTTGGCATGCTGCTGGAAGACCTTCAAGAAGTAATAGACAGAAGAGCCGGATGTCTATCTCCCGCCATCGCCACTCTACTCTCTCCCTGTGATACCGCTTCATCTACACATCCCGAGGTGCCACGTTGTATGTTCTCACCTGCAATGCACGTAAAGCAGCAATCCTCGCTACACCTTCTCTCACCCCCCCCCCCTTATTCTTACTGAGGGGAGTCTCCAGTGCCGAGCTTAGCTCCGGGAACCAACACAGCGAAGTCACCTGCTTCAAAATAAAACAGAGGGCAAATCTCCAGCCAATAGGAAGCTGCAACATCATCGTTGGCAGCTTCCTACTGTGCAGCCATTGAAATCCCCTTTTATTAATGCCAGTCACTTAACTAGCAGGTTTCTCGGGATGCATGGGGTCCCCTGAGCTGAGAATAGCGCGGTTAGACACCGGAGACCCCCGCCCCAATAGTGGGAATTGCTGCTTTATAGGAGCAATTCATGCCGTTTTAATTTTTTTTACCACAGGTTTGAAGCAAGGGGGTCTCTGGAGCTGAACCCCATGAAGTTCAACTCCAGGGACCCCATGCTACCGGAGATACTTCCGTAGGGGGCACCGGTAGCCGCTCCGGCTGAGCTAGCTGGGGTTTAAAGCTTAAAGCTCCCGCGTCACGTGGGCCAATAGGAAGCCGAACCTGATGATGTCACGGCTTCCTATTGGCCCGCAGAGCGCATGATCATTGAAACGCCGCCATTTTGTGAACCCTACTAGCCGAGTGGAGCGACTACCGGCGCCCCCTACGGAGGTCTGTATCTCCGAAAGCTGGGGGTCCCTGGAGTTGAAATTCATGGGGTTCAGCTCTGGAGACCCCCCGCTTCTATTCTATGTCAACAAAAAAAATGAGAAAAAAAAGGGCATGGATTGCCGCTTTCACATTACTAATCTGTAGAGCGCGGCGCACCTTTTCAGTGCTATAAAATACACCGTGCATTGTAATAGACACCAGTAATGCCCTTTCCCCCATTCTAACATGTGTTTCATATATTTAAGATGAAATTCAGGCCCAGCCACTTAATTGAAAACACGAGATTAGGAGAAATGGTCTATAGCGCTTGTATTAACCTTGAACACAGGCCCTCTGGTACCGAGCGATCACATGACCCTGGAACAGCACAGAACTGCGCAATATGACAAACACTCAAAACAAAGGGATAATAAAATACCTAAAATAATCAATCTCTCCCTGCAGCTTGATCTTGATCACATGACCCTGACTGGCAGCTGGAGGGGGTTCCGCTTCCATTTCAATTAGGCCCCATTTGAGGAGTCAGGCCGCTCGCCTGATAGAGAACGAGCAAGTGCATGTGACATAGAGGCCGGGTACATTATTAAAGCGCCAGGCGTGCCACGTAAATCCATAGACCACCTGGTGTGTCTGGTACATCATTAGACCGCCTGGCAGGCCAGGTACATCATTAGGGTGCCGGATACATCATTAGACCGCCTGGCGTGCCAGGTACATCATTAGACCGCCTGGAGTGCCGGGTACATCATTAGACCGCCTGGAGTGCCGGGTACATCATTAGACCGCCTGGCAGGCCAGGTACATCATTAGGGTGCCGGGTACATCATTAGACCGCCTGGAGTGCCGGGTACATCATTAGGGTGCCGGGTACATCATTAGACCGCCTGGCGTGCCGGGTACATCATTAGACCGCCTGGGAGGCCAGGTACATCATTAGGGTGCCGGGTACATCATTAGACCGCCTGGCGTGCCGGGTACATCATTAGACCGCCTGGGAGGCCAGGTACATCATTAGACTGCCTGGCAGGCCAGGTACATCATTAGGGTGCCGGGTACATCATTAGACCGCCTGGCGTGCCGGGTACATCATTAGACCAAAAGAAAAAACAAACAAGTGCGCACAAGAAATATATCTCTAAAAAAAAGTGTACAAGTGGTAGTGATTAGTTATATCAAAAACACCCAAAAAAACAATGTGTGGTTGAAGTGTATCAGATAAACAAGTGTTACCAATGTAGATGAGCGTCTGCTGCTGAGTAAAGGGTAGCCCAAGACCCTAGAATCTACAAACAACAAAACAAACCAAAGCGCAAAACGCTCCTCGTGAAGTCATAAAAAACAGTGTTTATAAAATAAGTAGTTCAAGGTTAAGCGTACATCATTAGAGCGCCTGGTATGTCAGGTACATCATTAGAGTGCCTGGCCTGCAATGTACATCATTAGAGCGCCTGGTATGTCAGGTACATCATTAGAGCGCCTGGCCTGCAACGTACATCATTAGAGCGCCTGGTATGTCAGGTACATCATTAGAGCGCCTGGCCTGCAACGTACATCATTAGAGCGCCTGGTATGTCAGGTACATCATTAGAGCGCCTGGTATGTTAGGTACATCATTAGAGTGCCTGGCCTGCAACGTACATCATTAGAGCGCCTGGTATGTCAGGTACATCATTAGAGCGCCTGGCCTGCAATGTACATCATTAGAGCGCCTGGTATGTCAGGTACATCATTAGAGCGCCTGGTATGTCAGGTACATCATTAGAGCGCCTGGTATGTCAGGTACATCATTAGAGCGCCTGGCCTGCAACGTACATCATTAGAGCGCTTGGTATGTCGGGTACATCAATAGAGCGCCTGGTATGTTAGGTACATCATTAGAGCGCCTGGTATGTTAGGTATATCATTAGAGTGCCTGGTGTGTCAGGTACATCATTAGAGCGCCTTGTATGTTAGGTACATCATTAGAGCGCCTGGTATGTTAGGTACATCATTAGAGTGCCTGGTGTGTCAGGTACATCATTGGACCGCCTGGCATGCCGGGTACATCATTAGAGCGCCTGGCCTGCAACGTACATCATTAGAGCGCCTGGTATGTCGGGTACATCATTAGACTGCCTGGTATGTCAGGTACATCATTAGACTGCCTGGTATGTCAGGTACATCATTAGAGCGCCTGGTGTGCCGGGTACATCATTAGATCGCCTGGCATGCCGGGTACATCATTAGAGCGCCTGGCATGCCGGGTACATCATTAGAGCACCTGGTCTGCAACGTACATCATTAGAGCGCCTGGTATGTCGGGTACATCATTAGACTGCCTGGTATGTCAGGTACATCATTAGACTGCCTGGTATGTCAGGTACATCATTAGATTGCCTGGTATGTCAGGTACATAATTAGAGCGCCTGGTACATCATTAGAGCGCCTGGCCTGCAATGTACATCATTAGAGCGCCTGGTATGTCAGGTACATCATTAGAGCGCCTGGTATGTCAGGTACATCATTAGAGCGCCTGGTATGTCAGGTACATCATTAGAGCGCCTGGCCTGCAACGTACATCATTAGAGCGCTTGGTATGTCGGGTACATCAATAGAGCGCCTGGTATGTTAGGTACATCATTAGAGCGCCTGGTATGTTAGGTATATCATTAGAGTGCCTGGTGTGTCAGGTACATCATTAGAGCGCCTTGTATGTTAGGTACATCATTAGAGTGCCTGGCGTGTCAGGTACATCATTAGACCGCCTGGCATGCCGGGTACATCATTAGAGCGCCTGGCCTGCAACGTACATCATTAGAGCGCCTGGTATGTTAGGTACATCATTAGAGCGCCTGGTGTGCCGGGTACATCATTAGATCGCCTGGCCTGCAACGTACATCATTAGAGCGCCTGGTATGTCGGGTACATCATTAGATTGCCTGGTATGTCAGGTACATAATTAGAGCGCCTGGTACATCATTAGAGCGCCTGGTATGTCAGGTACATCATTAGAGCGCCTGGTATGTCAGGTACATCATTAGAGCGCCTGGTATGTCAGGTACATCATTAAAGCGCCTGGTGTGACAGGTACATCATTAGAGCACCTGGTATGTTGGGTACATCATTAGAGCACCTGGTGTGTCAGGTACATCATTAGAGCGCCTGGCATGTCAGGTACATCATTAGAGCGCCTGGTGTGTCAGGTACATCATTAGACTGCCTGGCATCTCAGGTTCATCATTGGAGCGCCTGGTGTGTCAGGTACATCATTAGAGCGTCTGGTATGTCAGGTACATCATTAGAGCGCCTGGTATTTCAGGTACATCATTAAAGTGCCTGGTGTGACAGGTACATCATTAGAGCGCCTGGTATGTTGGGTACATCATTAGAGCACCTGGTGTGTCAGGTACATCATTAGAGCGCCTGGCATGTCAGGTACATCATTAGAGCGCCTGGTGTGTCAGGTACATCATTAGAGCACCTGGCATGTCAGGTACATCATTAGAGCACCTGGCATGTCAGGTACATCATTAGAGCGCCTGGTGTGTCAGGTACATCATTAGACTGCCTGGCATCTCAGGTTCATCATTGGAGCGCCTGGTGTGTCAGGTACATCATTAGAGCGTCTGGTATGTCAGGTACATCATTAGAGCGCCTGGTATTTCAGGTACATCATTAAAGTGCCTGGTGTGTCAGGTACATCATTAGAGCGCCTGGCGTGTCAGGTACATCATTAGAGCGCCTGGTGTGTCGGGTACATCATTAGAGCACCTGGTATGTTGGGTACATCATTAGAGCGCCTGGCATGTCAGGTACATCATTAGAGCGCCTGGTGTGTCAGGTACATCATTAGACTGCCTGGCATCTCAGGTTCATCATTGGAGCGCCTGGTGTGTCAGGTACATCATTAGAGCATCTGGCGTGTCAGGTACATCATTAGAGTGCCTGGCATGTTGGGTACATCATTAGAGCACCTGGTGTGTCTGGTACATCATTAGACCGCCTGGCAGGCCAGGTACATCATTAGGGTGCCGGGTACATCATTAGACCGCCTGGCGTGCCAGGTACATCATTAGACCGCCTGGAGTGCCGGGTACATCATTAGACCGCCTGGAGTGCCGGGTACATCATTAGACCGCCTGGCAGGCCAGGTACATCATTAGGGTGCCGGGTACATCATTAGACCGCCTGGCGTGCCGGGTACATCATTAGGGTGCCGGGTACATCATTAGACCGCCTGGCAGGCCAGGTACATCATTAGGGTGCCGGGTACATCATTAGACCGCCTGGCGTGCCGGGTACATCATTAGACCAAAAGAAAAAACAAACAAGTGCGCACAAGAAATATATCTCTAAAAAAAAGTGTACAAGTGGTAGTGATTAGTTATATCAAAAACACCCAAAAAAACAATGTGTGGTTGAAGTGTATCAGATAAACAAGTGTTACCAATGTAGATGAGCGTCTGCTGCTGAGTAAAGGGTAGCCCAAGACCCTAGAATCTACAAACAACAAAACAAAACAAAGCGCAAAACGCTCCTCGTGAAGTCATAAAAAACAGTGTTTATAAAATAAGTAGTTCAAGGTTAAGCGTACATCATTAGAGCGCCTGGTATGTCAGGTACATCATTAGAGCGCCTGGCCTGCAATGTACATCATTAGAGCGCCTGGTATGTCAGGTACATCATTAGAGCGCCTGGTATGTCAGGTACATCATTAGAGCGCCTGGTATGTCAGGTACATCATTAGAGCGCCTGGCCTGCAACGTACATCATTAGAGCGCTTGGTATGTCGGGTACATCAATAGAGCGCGTGGTATGTTAGGTACATCATTAGAGCGCCTGGTATGTTAGGTATATCATTAGAGTGCCTGGTGTGTCAGGTACATCATTAGAGCGCCTTGTATGTTAGGTACATCATTAGAGCGCCTGGTATGTTAGGTACATCATTAGAGTGCCTGGTGTGTCAGGTACATCATTGGACCGCCTGGTATGTTAGGTACATCATTAGATTGCCTGGCGTGTCAGGTACATCATTAGACCGCCTGGCATGCCGGGTACATCATTAGAGCGCCTGGCCTGCAACGTACATCATTAGAGCGCCTGGTATGTCGGGTACATCATTAGACTGCCTGGTATGTCAGGTACATCATTAGACTGCCTGGTATGTCAGGTACATCATTAGAGCGCCTGGTGTGCCGGGTACATCATTAGAGCGCCTGGTATGTCAGGTACATCATTAGAGCGCCTGGTATGTTAGGTACATCATTAGAGTGCCTGGTACATCATTAGAGTGCCTGGTATGTCAGGTACATCATTAAATCGCCTGGCATGCCGGGTACATCATTAGAGCACCTGGCCTGCAACGTACATCATTAGAGCGCCTGGTATGTCGGGTACATCATTAGACTGCCTGGTATGTCAGGTACATAATTAGAGCGCCTGGTACATCATTGGAGCGCCTGGTGTGTCAGGTACATCATTAGAGCGTCTGGTATGTCAGGTACATCATTAGAGCGCCTGGTATTTCAGGTACATCATTAAAGTGCCTGGTATGTCAGGTACATCATTAGAGCGCCTGGTGTGACAGGTACATCATTAGAGCACCTGGTATGTTGGGTACATCATTAGAGCACCTGGTGTGTCAGGTACATCATTAGAGCGCCTGGCATGTCAGGTACATCATTAGAGCGCCTGGTGTGTCAGGTACATCATTAGACTGCCTGGCATCTCAGGTTCATCATTGGAGCGCCTGGTGTGTCAGGTACATCATTAGAGCATCTGGCGTGTCAGGTACATCATTAGAGTGCCTGGCATGTTAGGTACATCATTAGAGCGACTGGCGTGCCGGGTACATCATTAGAGCGCCTGGTATGTCAGCTACATCATTAGAGTGCTTGGTGTGTCAGGTACATCATTAGACTGCCTGGCGTCTCAGGTTCATCATTAGAGCGCCTGGTGTGTCAGGTACATCATTAGAGCGTCTGGCATGTCAGGTACATCATTAGAGTGCCTGGTATGTTAGGTACATCATTAGAATGACTGGCCTTCAACGTACATCATTAGAGCGCCTGGTATGTTAGGTACTGTGACAGGGTAAATAAAAGCCACCAGCTATATGCCTGGCAGACATATGTTTAGTCTGCAGTGCAGCAGTGATGAGGTTAACTTCAGCTGGGAAGCTCATGGCAATTAGTTGAATCCCAGCTGCCTAATCAAGGTGTGTTAAAAACCCCAGGATGTGCACACATGCAGGCTAGCTGGTCAGGAGACAGGAGTGAAATACTGAAGTAGATTACTGCTATAAGGTCTGTCTTTTTGTATGCTGTCTGAAGCAGGGAACTACCCTGAAACTCTGGAGAGAGAACAGCTTGATATAAGGTCTGTTTTGTAAAGTACATGTTTTATGAACTGTTGTGTTTGCCATGCTGAAGAGAAGATATTTTGTTTGCCATGCTGAAGACAAGGAATTTTGTTTTGTCTGCTGAAGAGAAGCTATTTTTGTTTTATGTGCTGTAAATTTTTTAAGGCTAAATAAATAAGCCTTGTCAAGAGACCCCGCGTGTGTATTTGCATGTACTCTGCAACAGGTACATCATTAGAACGACTGGCGTGCCGAGTACATCAGGGCACCGCAAAGCTTGAAGTGACACAATATTGTGGAGGAATGCCAGTTACTGTAACTGCAGAAGCTGAAAGCCACTTGGCAGGAAATTGCCAGCACTGTACTAACTGTGATTAACCTACTTTTCTGTTATATATAACTTCTATTCCCTTATAGGCCCACATTCACTAAAGAGTGCTAAGCTTCAATGCATTCATTGAATGCATTCAATCCCATTCATCACGCCAAAGCATAGCATCCTTTAGTGAATATGGGCCAAAAGGAGATGTTATTGACACTCAAGTAGGTGAACCTGGTTCACATACGATTGTCAGCTCTTGTGACATTGTCACGTTATCTCCCTGTGCCTCGGAGAGCAATATTACATTGTACGTTCTATGGGACACGGGTTTGCTTTGTCTATTATGATTGAAAATTAGATAAGCATAAGAGACAGAAATATTATAAATAATGTGCATTAACATTACAATAATAATACACAATTGTTGTTATTATAAATACAAAACCACCTTTGTACAAATGGTATAAGAAAAGAACCAAGAATTTCACTAATCTCTCATTGAAACAGGAAAGTCAAACCAGTGTGATCAGTGCAAGCCCAGATCCGGACTACACTCCCCGCTCACCCATCCTGTCCGTGTAAGTACCCCCCCCACTCACCCATCCTGTCCTGTGTAAGTACCCCCCGCTCGCCCATCCTGTCCCGTCCCGTGTAAGTACCCCCCCGCTCACCCATCCTGTCCCATCCCGTGTAAGTACCACTCACCCGTCCTGTCCTGTGTAAGTACCCCCTGCTCACCCATCCTGTCCCGTCCCGTGTATGTACCCCCCCCGCTCATCATCCTGTCCTGTGTAAGTACCCCCCGCTCGCCAATCCTGTCCTGTGTAAGTACCCCCCGCTCGCTAATCCTGTCCTGTGTAAGTACCCCCCGCTCACCCATCCTGTCCTGTATAAGTACACCCCGCTCGCCAATCCTGTCCTGTGTAAGTACACCCCCTGCGCATCCATCCTGTCCTGTGTAAGTACCCCCTGCGCATCCATCCTGTCCTGTGTAAGTACCCCCCGCTCACCCATTCTGTCCTGTCCCATGTAAGTACTGTAATGTAACACAATTTACACAGTTAACACACTTACTGGGAACAGGGCTAACGAATAAACTTGTCCTTTAAACGAAATTCACAAAGATGACCTCTGTAGTAGCCCTTTCCAATGACCGGGAGGTACTCGCGAAAGTCCTGGAACTGATTTCGGCTGCAATGCTAGCCGCGACCGCTACGTTCTCAAAAGCGGGACTTAGAAATCCTTGAAGCCGGTTCGCGTCTATTCAGCACAGAGCACCTTTGAATTTGCCGCTGTTGGTTTGGCGCTTAGAATCACCTCTCCCGATTGGCTGCAAGGTTTCTTATGGGTTTCAGTGTCCCATTCACCAACCTCTACAGCCTATCAGAGCGTGGGAATTCTCCTGCCAGCCAATCACCGATTTGCCGGTATTGTAAAGTCGGGTGGGCACCTTTTTTCGTTCTGCAATGGGGCATGTGCCAACCTGGCACCTCTGCCTCTTTGCATACTGAGCCCTCCGTGGCTCCAGGCTCCACAGAGTCTGGACTCTGGCAAATGGTGGCCGTATAGCCCTGTGTTAGCCCAGGATGTGGGTACTCAAGCAGAACTACAGTTCCCCTCCTGGTCTAACACCTTGGCATCCCTGAGGCTTTCAAGTCCGGACTCCGAACAGACCCATAGGCACCAAGCTTGGTAGCCATCTGGTCCCTCTGAATCCATGACTTGGAAATCCCACAGTTCATTCACAGGCTATCAGTACATATCCCTATTAAACATAACCATTTACTAAAATATACTGTGTCCTGTGTGTGATATAAATGTATGATATAAATGTGATATAAATGTATGTGATATAAATGTATAAGTCCCTGTGTGATATAAATGTATAAGTCCTTGTGTGATATAAATGTATAAGTCCCTGTTCTGGTGTCAGGGATGGAGTAAGTGTATATATTGCCTACACTCACTAGCCTCATCCCTGGCACACTCTAGAAATAACTTCTAAACTTCTTACACACAAAACCACTCTCAGCTTTATCATATAGCTGGAGCATCCCCTGAACCCCTATTCCAGGTTCAGGGTACCTGGGCATGTAGTATGGCAGCCACCTTTATACTTGGGATCCCCTGTATGATTGCAGGTATACATTAACCCCTTCATGCCCCGTTTACCTTGTCTGGATGATGCTGCAGTAGGAATCCTGGCGGTGAATCGCAAGAATGTTTTCAGGGTCAGAGTTTGCCCGGAGCAATGTGCTTGTCTGCATCCGAGAATCTCACTCGATTCCCGGATCCAACTTTTGGGGTATCCCAGAACTCCAGAACCCCGATACATAGCCACATTCTGTGAAGACTTTCTCTGGCAAACCCACCCTGAAACTTACAGCCTAGAAATCTCCTGGTCCCAGCACCCCAGGAAAGGCAAAACACAACCAACTCTTTAATGTCGCATAATTTGCACACAGTCACAGTAATGCATTTCTGACATCTGGGTCCAAGAGCTGACACTCTAGGACCTCCACACACGGATCAGGGGTAACCAAGAAGGCTAAACCTTTATTAGTGAGCCTGGGTACCCCTTCACCATCACACACACCCCCCTCACCCATCCTGTCCTGTCCCATGTAAGTACCCCCCCACTCACCTATCCTGTCCCGTGAAAGTACCCGCCCCTCACCCATCCTGTCCCGTGTAAGTACCTCCCCCTCACCCATCCTGTCCCATGTAAGTACCCTCCCGCTCACCCATCCTGTCCCTTGTAAGTACCCCCCCTCACCCATCCTGTCCCATGTAAGTACCCCCCCACTCACCTATCCTGTCCCGTGAAAGTACCCGCCCCTCACCCATCCTGTCCCGTGTAAGTACCTCCCCCTCACCCATCCTGTCCCATGTAAGTACCCTCCCGCTCACCCATCCTGTCCCTTGTAAGTACCCCCCCTCACCCATCCTGTTCCATGTAAGTACCCCCCCTCACCCATCCTGTCCCATGTAATTACCCCCCGCTCACCCATTCTGTCCCGTGTAAGTACCCCCCTAACTCACCCATCCTGTCCTGTGTAAATACCCCCGCTCTCCCATCCTGTCCCGTTTAAGTACCCCCCCACTCACCTATCCAGTCCTGTGTAAGTACCCCCCCTCACCCATCCTGTCCCATGTAAGTACCCCCCCACTCACCCATCCTGTCCCGTGTAATTACCCCCCGCTCACCCATTCTGTCCCGTGTAAGTACCCCCCCAACTCACCCATCCTGTCCTGTGTAAGTACTCTCCCGCTCACCCATCCTGTCCCGTGTAATTACCCCCCGCTCACCCATTCTGTCCCGTGTAAGTACCCCCCCAACTCACCCATCCTGTCCTGTGTAAATACCCCCGCTCTCCCATCCTGTCCCGTTTAAGTACCCCCCCACTCACCTATCCAGTCCTGTGTAAGTACCCCCCACTCACCCATCCTGTCCTGTGTAAGTACCCCCCACTCACCCATCCTGTCCTGTGTAAGTACCCCCCACTCACCCATCCTGTCCTTTGTAAGTACCCCCCACTCACCCATCCTATCCCGTGTAAGATCCCTCCCCCCCTCACCCATCCTGTCCCGTGTAAGTACTCTCCCTCTCACCCATCCTGTCCCGTGTAAGTACCACCCCCCCCCACTCAACCATCCTGTCCCCTGTAAGTACCCCCCTCCTCCCTCACCCATCATGTCCCGTGTCAGTCCATCCACACTAACTGCTGGTACACTTGCGTTGTACACACAATAAGTTCACTCTCTACTCGCCATCTTGTACACGGACAGTACATTTGTTTATACACGGGATTTCAGTGTATGGAAGCGGTTTTGATTGTTTGAGTATGTTGCCATTATAAATGAATGTTAAAGCAGTAAACCCCCCCAGGTTATAAACATAATTTTATCGCCAGCTTCTGAGATTACCTTTAGTTTCCAATTACTTAGCTTTTTTGTTGTGCATTTTTATTCATTTTATTCATTTTCTTGTGTATATATGCTTTGCCAAAAAGTAGGGGAGCCCCTGCTGCTGTAGCTAGGGACAGAATAAGGTAAAGACCACCTTAGGTGAGAAACTGCCAAAAAGTAGGGGAGCCCATTATTTTATTATTGTGATATATTAAAGTTTCGTTTTAAATCATTCACTACACACACAGAACTTGAACTTGAGTGCTATAATTGGGTTCTATTTCTACTCCATTCTCGTATATATGCTTTGTACAGATTTTCTTATGTTTTTTTAAAGGCATTTTGAATAAATAAAAGAATATCTATATAATTGATGCTATTAATTTAACCCTCCTGTTGCTGGACGAAGCAATGCATTGTATCCCATTCAATGATGTTCAAACTCTGTAAACGCTTTTTTAACTAAGCAAATGTCAGATGTAACATCTCCTATTTTATATTTATCTCTGAATAGAAGAGCAGCTCCAGAGAGGCCGATATATGAACAGGATAAAGTGCTTGTAAAGGGAACCACAGACTCTCCACAGCTGCCGGTATCAATATCTAGTTTCATAAATATAACTCCTCATATTCCCCCATATAACCTCTCCCTATACTGTATGAGGGGTGTTGCTGGTTTATATATCAGGGGTGTTGGGGGTCTCTTTAAGGGTTGGTTGGGGGGAGGGGGGGCTCTATGTTAGATGTTGTTGGGTGTCTGTAAGGGGTGTTGGGGGTCTATATGAGGGGTGTTGGGCGTCTGTGAGGGGTTTTGGGAGGGGGTCTGTATGAGAGGTGTTGGTGGTCTGTGTGAGGGGTGTTGGGTGTCTATATGAGGGGTGTTGCCACTACTGGGACTTAGCGTGACGTTAGTTAGGTCATACATAAACTTGTGTTACTCACATCCAGGCTAATGATGTACCGAGCACCAGGTAATTACCTGGTACCCGGCTTACCCGCCGCTTTTTCAGCTAACCAGAAATTACCTGGACCTGGCAGCAAGGGGCTGGGACCGGCATCGGGTCGGAACCGGCACCGGGTAATTTCAGAGTAGCTGAAAATACTTCAACACTTACCTGCAGCCGGCGACGGAAGGTGAGGAAGACGGCGGAGTGAGGAAGACAGCGGCGACATCTGGGAGCAGCAGCAAACGTCCTGGTGGCGGTGGCAGCATCAGAAGTCCGTGTTCAGCCGGCGGGAGCAGCAGGAATACAGCACACAGCTGATGCTGGTGGGAGCCAGGGAATCATGTGACCAGAGCAGGAGCAGAGCAGGAGCGTTCCTATTGGACAGCCGGATCCTCCACTGCATTCCAATAGGAACGCTCCTGCTCCGGTCACATGGTTCCCTAGCTCCCACCGGCATCATCTGTGTGCCGTGTTCCGCTGCTCCTGCCGGCTGAACACGGGCTGCTGCTGCTCCCACAATGTCGCTGTGGCCCTCCGCAGCGGTCTTCCTCACCCTGCAGGTAAGTGCCGTCCAGGTAACCGGGTACCTGGATAGGTAAAATGGTTCATTTTGCCCGTATACCCGTTACCTGTTTTTTTTCCAGAAAATGTAGGACCCGGTACAACACTAATCCGGACGCTGACATAGGGTTTTAACAGGGTCTGGATGGGGGTAACCCCACAGTGAGGTGATATAACTAACAAAGCGTTATTTTCCTCTCTCACCGTGAGATAAACCCCTATTTCCGGGTCTGGATGGGGGTAACCCCACAGTGAGGTGATATAACTAACATAGCGTTATTTCCCTCTCTCTCACCGTGAGATAAACCCCTATTTCTGGCTCTGGATGGGGGTAACCCCACAGTGAGGTGACATAACTAACATAGCGTTATTTTCCTCTCTCTCCGTGAGATAAACCCCTATTTCCGGGTCTGGATGGGGGTAACCCCACAGTGAGGTGATATAACTAACATAACGTTGTTTCCCTCTCTCTCACCATGAGATAAACCCCTATTTCCGGGTCTGGATGGGGGTAACCCCATAGTGAGGTGATATAACTAACATAGCGTTATTTCCCTCTCTCTCATCGTGAGATAAACCCCTATTTCCGGGTCTGGATGGGGGTAACCCCACAGTGAGGTGATATAACTAACATAGCGTTATTTCCCTCTCTCTCACCGTGAGATAAACCCCTATTTCCGGGTCTGGATGGGGGTAACCCCACAGTGAGGTGATATAACTAACATAGCGTTATTTCCCTCTCTCTCACCGTGAGATAAACCCCTATTTTCGGGTCTGGATGGGGGTAACCCCACAGTAAGGTGATATAACTAACATAGCGTTATTTCCCTCTCTCTCATCGTGAGATAAACCCCTATTTCCGGGTCTGGATGGGGGTAACCCCACAGTGAGGTGATATAACTAACATAGCGTTATTTCCCTCTCTCTCTCACCGTGAGATAAACCCCTATTTCCGGGTCTGGATGGGGGTAACCCCACAGTGAGGTGATATAACTAACATAGCGTTATTTCCCTCTCTCACCGTGAGATAAACCCCTATTTTCGGTACTGGACGGCAGTAACACCAAGACATACTTAACGTCACGTTACTGGGAGATAATGTGACGGTTACCCTATGTTAATGGGACATACAATGTGACCCCTTAAACGTGTCACTGCCGTTAATATACTTTGGTCCTTGGATGGATTGCCCTTTTAATACATAGACTGAGACTCCTTAGTGTAACATACTCCTGTATAAGAGAAGTGGTTAATCTGTGTTCCCTCTTCTTACCCTCTGTGTTATTAGCGCTCCCATCATGAGGCGTACCACATTAACTCTGAGGCCTCAACGCAAACCGCCAAGCCAGAGTTTAACACCAAAAATCAACATGTTACACCGAGGTAAGTGACTTTGGGTCATCTTACCTAAGCCAGGGGAGGCCAACTCCAGTGCTACCAACCGGTCAGGTGTTAAGGATATCCCTGCTTCAGCACAGGGGGCTCAATCAGTCCGGTTCCAGAGCACAGGGTGGTCTTGTTATACTTGTGGTCCGGTTTCAGAGCACACGGCTGTTCCGTTATTCTGGAGGTCTGGTTCCAGAGCACAGGGCGATCCCTTTATCTTGGGGGTCCGGTCCCAGAGCACATGGGGTTTGTCCCGTTACCCCGGGGGTCTGGTTCCAGAGCACAGGGGGTTTGTCCCGTTACCCCGGGGAGGGGGGGCAATTCCAGAACACATGGGGGTCTGTCCCGTTACCGCGGGGCGCCGGTTGTAGAGCACATGGGGGTTGTCCTGTTACCCCGGGGCCCAGTTCCAGAGCACATTGGGGTTGTCCCGTTATCCCGGGGACAGGTTCCAGAGCACAGGGGGGTTGTCCCGTTACCTCGGGGACAGGTTCCAGAGCACAGGGGGTTGTCCCGTTACCCCGGGGACAGGTTCCAGAGCATAGGGGGGGTTTGTCCTGTTACCCTGGAGGTCCGGTTCTAGAGCACAGGGGGTTTGTCCCGTTACCCCGGGGGTCCATGCTGGATCAGATTCTCTTTAAAAGGTCTCTTCCATGTTTTTCTTAATCTTCGTTTTATCGACTCGTTAGAAAGCTCCAACCGCCCAAAATGTAATCATTTGCTTCCTGCGTAAAATAAAACTACATTTGTAATTTCTTCCGGTCCGAGTAATTGTAATATTATCCGGCAATTACTCATTACTCGATTGGCAGATGATACCACCAAAACTGGTTTAAACAAAACAACAACAAACCATTGTCTGTGTATAAAACGGTTTATAATCGGGCTGAGATTAGATAAAGATTGTAAAAAACGGAAACACTCAAAGTTTAACAAATGATTTAAAAATACCATGCCATGTCTGATTGTTTTTTTATTTTTCTTAAAGTGTAAACCACTCACATTTAACCCATTAAACATGTGTCCCCCCCACTTATTCCATGTGTCCCCCCCACTCATTCCATGTGTCCCCCCCACTCATTCCATTTGCCCACGTCATGGTCTCGTCCGTGCCCCAGAGCATGCTGGGAAGTCTCCCACCCTCCGTCTGAATTCTCATTAGCCACTTAAACTCGAGGCCTGTCTCACCAAGGACGGCTCGTACATTATGCTAATGATTAAGAGACGTGGTAATGAGGTTTCAGGCGCCTAATTAGTGGAATATATGACTATATGCAATTTGGTAATGGACTGTGAAGCCGTTTAAAAGAGGGTGGCAAGCGAGTGTGCAGGAGCGCAGGGTGGGGGCAGGATTTGGGGGACTTGCCTGTCCGTGGCCCGCGAGGTGGGGGACACTGCAAGGTGACAGGGAGCCGGCTTATAGGGGCGGTCCCACTCAGAGCCAGAACCTCTGCTTTACTGATTCATGGTTCTGCGTGTTCAGCCCGATTACAGGCGTCACTGAGGAGATCGCCCCGATGTGTGTGTGTGAGTGTTTATATATTAGTACAGTAAATAAAAACCCCACGTGTGAGCACAGCCACATCTCAGACAGGTCAGCAGTCCTGCCCTTCCCCATTATCTCTTAGCACACACTGCTAGCCCTGCCCTTCCCCATTATCTCTTAGCACACACTGCTAGTCCTGGCCTTCCACATTATCTCTTAGCACACACTGCTAGCCCTGCCCTTCCCCATTATCTCTTAGCACACACTGCTAGCCCTGCCCTTCCCCATTATCTCTTAGCACACACTGCTAGCCCTGCCCTTCCACATTATCTCTTAGCACACACTGCTAGCCCTGCCCTTCCCCATTATCTCTTAGCACACACTGTTAGCCCTGCCCTTCCCCTTCCAACATGCAGGTAGGGGGCTGTTCCAACGCACGTCTCGTCACAGGTATGGTGACTTCATCAGGGAATAACAGCCGAGTGGCTGCGAGACCTTAAATAGTCCATTCCCAATCAACAACAGCCACACATGATAATAATCACATCTAACGAAGAGACACTGGTAGCCTGTGTATCAGGGGCTTCAATTCAAATCTATAATATATCAAACAAATGCAAACACAGAAAGGAGATGCGAGACAGGGGTGGGGGGTGGGGGGGGCACAATATCATATTATCATAGTGGAACCAATTGCAAATATACAATTCAAAATAGAGATCATCGCATAAGGATTCATTGGAAGTTACTTGGTGCCGGACCGTAATTACAGCAGTGCTGCTACAGTTGTAATAAATTCTAGGAGACAAAGATACAGAGTATGCAACATGTTACCATCAACAGTGTGTTATGTGCGGAAAATACTGCTATAGTGGTACTAGAGTTATCAAAATACAAATCCAATGTGTACTTCATATTTATAGACAGTAGTTAACGCTCCTAGTCCAGGAGAGTTTACATACTGTATAGGAGACAATGGATGAACGTGATAATATACAATTGATCTAAAATTGGAAGATACATACGAAAAAAACACATTTGAGATTGGTAACAGCAGTGATACTGCTCCTACACTTATTCTAAGAGAAAAAGATACACAGTAAACAGCATAGTAATATCAATAATTTGTTATGTGCAGAATATGTTTTTATTTTTCCATTCAATATGTGCATCAATACAATCTGCACACTGATAAGTGATTAGCTAAGCTGCAGATCGATCCGTTCTCCTGTAATCGATCGCTTGCCCGGGTTATTTAATTCAGTTCTTGCACAGCATTGTGGGCAACGTAGTCCAGCAATATCATGTGACTGGGCAGTTACTAGATACAATTGATGCACTGCTAGAGAGAGGGCGGGGCTCAAGAGCCAGAGCCTATCAGAAGGGGAAGGGCTGTGAATTTGGAAATGGTTTCTATAGAAACAAAAATGCTTCCTACTTTAATAAAATTAAAGTTTTTTTTATATGCTACAAGTATTTTCTCATAGTACAGAACTGATTTATTAAAAAAACAAAAAAAAAAAAACCACATGTAGGATATTGCTTCTACTGCAGCTTTAAAATACCAAATCCAATGTGTAATCCATATTTATAAACAATACTGTAATTAACGCTCATAATACAGGAGAGTTTACATATAAGAGACAAATGATGAACATAGTAATATACAATTGGTCTAAAATTGGAAGAAGATACATGTGAGAAAACCACATTTGAGATTCTTATCTTCTTATACTATATTAGTGAAAGCACTGTATGTTTGCCTGCCTGCCTGGATGTCCGGTGTCCCTAGGGGAAATCTCATTGGTCCCTTGGCCCGCCCGCCCCCGCACACCTCTCATTGGCCTGAGGCGGAGTGACGGGCCAAAGGACACACAGGGACACACACACACACAGGGACACACACACACACACACACACACACACACACACACACACACACACAGTGACAGACACACACACAATGACAGACACACACACAGTGACACACACACACACACACTGTTACATACATTAGCGGGGCTCACAGTGTTAGCAGCACCCGCGCGCACCTCCTCCTCTCCCCGTGTCTCCCGCGCTTTCACCCCGACCCCCCCTCCCCCGGCGCCGCTACAGTCAGCGGGACACACACACTATTATTACCCCTTCAGCGCCCCCCCTCCCACCCAGTGTCAGCGCCGTGCGAGACCCCCCCTCTATATCTCCAACCTCTCCCCCCCCCACACATATACATGCCCCCCCCTCCCCGGCGCTACAACTCACCCCTCCCCGGCGGGGGAACAGCCAGTGGCCAGGCAGGCTGCCTCGCGGCGCCGAGTGCCCAAGATGGCGGCGCCCGGGACACAGCGGGGGAGCGGCCACAACACGCTGCCTCCCGCCTCAGATCCATGTGGGACCTGCCGATGGGTGAGTGAGCGGCCTTCACCTCCCCTCCACCCCCCCTTCACCCGCCCTCCCCTCCAGTGTCAGTGTCTCCCCGATAGCCCCCCCGGCGCCGCTACAGTCAGCGGGGAGCGAGCGAGCGCCCGGGACACAGCGGGAGAGCCGGCCACAACACGCTGCCTCCAGCCTCAGATCCACGTGGGACCTGCCGGACGGGTGAGTGAGCGGCCTTCACCTCCCTCACCCCCCATCACCTCCCCTCACCGCCTTTCACCTCCCTTCACTCCACTTCTCCCTTCACCTCCCCATTTACCCCCCCCCCTTCACCTCCCCTCCACCCCCCCCTTCACCTCCCCTCCACCCCCCCTTCACCTCCCCTCCACCCCCCCCCCCTTCACCTCCCTTCCACCCCCCCCCTTCACCTCCCTTCCACCCCCCCCCCTTCACCTCCCTTCCACTCCCCCCCTTCACCTCCCCTCCACCCCCCCTTCACCACCCTCCACCCCCCCCTCCACCCCCCCACCTTCACCTCCCTCCACCCCCCTTCACCTCCCCTCCACCCCCCCCTTCCCACCGCCTCCCTCCCTTCCCACCGCCTCCCCCCCCTTCCACCGCCTAAACCCCCTTACCACCGCCTCCCCCCCCTTCCCACCGCCTCCCCCCCCCTTCCCACAGCCTCCCCCCCCTTCCCACCGCACCCCCCCCTTCCACCGCCTCCCCCCCTTCCCACCGCCTCCCCCCCCCCTTCCCACCGCCTCCCCCCCCCTTCCCACGCCTCCCAGCCCCCCTTCCACCGCCTCCCCCCACCCCTTCCCACCGCCTCCCCCCACCCCTTCCACCGCCTCCCTCCACCCCTTCCAACCGCCTCCCCCCACCCCTTCCCACCGCCTCTCCCCCCCTTCCCACCGCCTCCCCCCTCTTCACACCGCCTCCCCCCCCTTCCCACCGCCTCCCACCCCCCCTCACCCCCCCTTCCCACCCCTTCCCACCGCCTCCCTCCCCCTTCCCACCGCCTCCCTCCCCCTTCCCACCACCTCCCACCCCCCTTCCCACGCCTCCCACCCCCCGCCATCCCACCGCCTCCCACCCCCCGCCTTCCCCACCTCCTCCCACCCCCCGCCTTCCACCGCCTCCACCCCCCGCCTTCCCACCTCCTCCCCCTTCCCACCACCTCACCCCTCCCCCCCTTCCCACCACCTCCCCCCCTTTCCACACCCTCCCCCCTTCCCACCACCTCCACCTCCCCCCTTCCCACCACCCTCCCCCTCCCCCCCTTCCCACCACCTCCCCCTCCCCCCCTTCCCACCACCTCCCCCCTCCTCCTCCCCCTTCCCACCACCTTCCCCCTCCTCCCCTTCCCACCACCTTCCCCTCCTCCCCTTCCCACCACCTTCCCCTCCTCCCCTTCCCACCACATCCCCCCTCCTCCCCCTTCCCACCACATCCCCCCTTCTCTCCCTTTCCACCACCTTCCCCTCCTCCTCCTTCCCACCACCTCCCCCCATCCCACCACCTCCCCCTTCCCACCACCTCCCCCTTCTCCCCCCTTTCAACCACCTCCCCCCTCCTCCCCCTTCCCACCACTTCTCCCCTCCCCCCGCTCCCCTTCCCCCCCCCCGCTCCCCTTCCCCCCCCTCCGCTCCCCTTCACCCCCCCTCCGCTCCCCTTTCCACCCCCCCCTCCGCTCCCCTTTCCACCCCCCCCTCCGCTCCTCTTCCCCCCCCCCCCTCCACCTCTTTTTCCCCTTTCCCCTCCCACCCCCTCCCACACTTCCACCCCCTCCTCTAACCCTTCCCCCCCATCTCTAACCCTTCCCCCTCCTCTAACCCTTCCCCCCTCCTCTAACCCTTCCCCCCTCCTCTAACCCTTCCCCCCTCCTCTAACCCTTCCCCCCCTCCTCACCCCTTGCCCCCCTCCTCCACCCCTTGCCCCCCTCCTCCACCCCCTCCTCCCCTTCCGCCGCCCTTCGCCTTCATGCCCGCCTTACCGCCTCCCCACCCCCGCCTCTGCCTTTCACCCGCCCTTACTCCGGCCGCCTCTGCCTTTCACCCACCGCCTCACAGCCGCTGCACGCACTAAACAGACACCCGCCACACTCGACACATACCTGCCGCCACACACACCTGCTGCCTCCCACCCCTATGCACCGACATCACTGACCCACCGCCTCACACCCTAGCAGGACCCCCACTCACAGACAGCACTCACAACCCACGCGCCAGCCGCCGCCTCACACCCTTGCAGGACCCCCACTCACAGACAGCACTCACAACCCACGCGCCACCCGCCGCCTCACACCCTAGCAGGACCCCCACTCACAGACAGCACTCACAACCCACGCACCACCCGCCGCCTCACACCCTAGCAGGACCCCCACTCGCACACAGCACTCACAACCCACGCGCCACCCGCCGCCTCACACCCTAGCAGGACACACGACTCAGATTTTTACATTACTTATGTCACCAAATATACATTGTACTGTGGTGTGCTTACAATAAACCATTTTTATACAACATCGTATTACATTTCTTCCATCTTTCTTTTCAATATTATTATCCAACTTTACAACAAATACTCACCTATTGTTCCACAATTTATAAATAATACTACCTATTACGCATTTACATCCCGGGCAACGCCGGTCTCTCAGCTAGTATACTATATTAGTGAAAGCACTGTATGTTTGCCTGCCTGCCTGGATGTCCGGTGTCCTAGGGAAATCTCATTGGTCCCTTGGCCCGCCCGCCCCCGCACACCTCTCATTGGCCTGAGGCGGAGTGACGGCCAAAGGACACACAGGGACACACACACACACAGACACACACACACACACACACACACACACACACACACACACACACACACACACACACACACACACACACACACACACAGTGACAGACACACACACAATGACAGACACACACACAGTGACACACACACACACACACTGTTACATACATTAGCGGGGCTCACAGTGTTAGCAGCACCCGCGCGCCACCTCCTCCTCTTCCCGTGTCTCCCGCGCTTTCACCCGACCCCCCCTCCCCCGGCGCCGCTACAGTCAGCGGACACACACACTATTATTACCCCTTCAGCGCCCCCCCTCCCACCCAGTGTCAGCGGCCGTGCGAGACCCCACTCTATATCTCCAACCTCTCCCCCCCCACACACATATACATGCCCCCCCCTCCCGGCGCTACAACTCACCCCTCCCCGGCGGGGAACAGCCAGTGGCCAGGCAGGCTGCCTCGCGGCGCCGAGTGCCCAAGATGGCGGCGCCCGGACACAGCGGGGGAGCGGCCACAACACGCTGCCTCCCGCCTCAGATCCACGTGGGACCTGCCGGATGGGTGAGTGAGCGGCCTTCACCTCCCCTCCACCCCCCCTTCACCCGCCCTCCCCTCCAGTGTCAGTGTCCTCCCCGATAGCCCCCCGGCGCCACTACAGTCAGCGGGGGAGCGAGCGAGCGCCCGGGACACAGCGGGAGAGCGGCCACAACACACTGCCTCCCGCCTCAGATCCCGTGGGACCAATGCCGGACGGGTGAGTGAGCGGCCTTCACCTCCCCTCACCCCCCATCACCTCCCCTCACCGCCTTTCACCTCCCCTCACTCCACTTCTCCCTCACCTCCCCATTTACCCCCCCCCTTCACCTCCCCTCCACCCCCCCTTCACCTCCCTCCACCCCCCCTTCACCTCCCCCACCCCCCCCCCTTCACCTCCCTTCCACCCCCCCTTCACCTCCCTTCCACCCCCCCCCCTTCACCTCCCTTCCACTCCCCCCTTCACCTCCACTCACTACACCCCCTTCACCTCCCCTCCACCCCCCCTCTAACCCCCCACCTTCACCTCCCTCCACCCCCCCTTCCCCACCGCCTCCCCTCCCCTTCCCACCGCCTCCCCCCCCCTTCCCACCGCCTAAACCCCTTACCACCGCCTCCCCCCCCTTCCCACCGCCTCCCCCCCCCTTCCCACCACCTCCCCCCCCTTCCCACCGCACCCCCCCCTTCCCACCGCCTCCCCCCCCTTCCCACCGCCTCCCCCCCTTCCCCCCTTCCCACCGCCTCCCCCCCCCTTCCACCGCCTCCCCCCCCCTTCCCACCGCCTCCCCCACCCCTTCCCACCGCCTCCCCCCACCCCTTCCCACCGCCTCCCTCCACCCCTTCCCACCGCCTCCCCCACCCCTTCCCACCGCCTCCCCCCACCCCTTCCCACCGCCTCTCCCCCCTTCCACCGCCTCCCCCCCTCTTCACACCGCCTCCCCCCCCTTCCCACCGCCTCCCACCCCCCCTCACCCCCCTTCCCACCGCCTCCCCCCCCCTTCCCACCGCCTCCCTCCCCCTTCCACCGCCTCCCTCCCCCCTTCCCACCACCTCCCACCCCCCTTCCCACCGCCTCCCACCCCCCGCCATCCCACCGCCTCCCACCCCCCGCCTTCCCACCTCCTCCACCCCCCGCCTTCCCACCGCCTCCCACCCCCGCCTCCCACCCCCCGCCTTCCCACCTCCTCCCCTTCCCACCACCTCACCCCTCCCCCCCCTTCCCACCACCTCCCCCCCTTTCCACCACCCTCCCCCTTCCCACCACCCTCCACCCTCCCCCCTTCCCACCACCTCCCCCTCCCCCCCTTCCCACCACCTCCCCCTCTCCTCCCCCTTCCCACCACCTCCCCCCTCCTCCTCCCCCTTCCCACCACCTTCCCCCTCCTCCCCCTCCCACCACCTTCCCCCTCCTCCCCTTCACCACATCCCCCCTCCTCCCCCTTCCCACCACATCCCCCCTTCTCTCCCTTTCCACCACCTTCCCCCTCCTCCTCCTTCCCACCACCTCCCCCCTTCCCACCACCTCCCCCCTTCCCACCACCTCCCCCCTTCTCCCCCTTTCAACCACCTCCCCCCTCCTCCCCCTTCCCACCACTTCTCCTCCCCCCCGCTCCCCTTCCCCCCCCGCTCCCCTTCCCCCCCCTCCGCTCCCTTCACCCCCCCTCCGCTCCCCTTCCACCCCCCCCTCCGCTCCCCTTTCCACCCCCCCTCCGCTCCTCTTCCCCCCCCCCTCCACCTCTTTTTCCCCTTTCCCCTCCCACCCCCTCCCACACTTCCACCCCCTCCTCTAACCCTTCCCCCCCTCCTCTAACCTTCCCCCTCCTCTAACCTTCCCCCTCCTCTAACCCTTCCCCCCTCCTCTAACCCTTCCCCCCCTCCTCCACCCCTTGCCCCCCTCCTCCACCCCCTCCTCCCCTTCCCGCCGCCCTTCGCCTTCATGCCCGCCTTACCGCCTCCCACCCCCGCCTCTGCCTTTCACCCGCCCTTACTCCGGCCGCCTCTGCCTTTCACCCACCGCCTCACAGCCGCTGCACGCACTAAACAGACACCCGCCACACTCGACACATACCTGCCGCCACACACACCTGCTGCCTCCCACCCCTACGCACCGACATCACTGACCACCGCCTCACACCCTAGCAGGACCCCCACTCACAGACAGCACTCACAACCCACGCGCCAGCCGCCGACTCACACCCTTGCAGGACCCCCACTCACAGACAGCACTCACAACCCACGCGCCACCCACCGCCTCACACCCTAGCAGGACCCCCACTCACAGACAGCACTCACAACCCACGCACCACCCGCCGCCTCACACCCTAGCAGGACCCCCACTCGCACACAGCACTCACAACCCACGCGCCACCGCCCGCCTCACACCCTAGCAGGACACACGACTCAGATTTTTACATCACTTATGTCACCAAAATATACATTGTACTGTGGTGTGCTTACAATAAACAATTTTATACAACATCGTATTACATTTTCTTCCATCTTTCTTTTCAATATTATTATCCAACCTTTACAACAAATACTCACCTATTGTTCCACAATTTATAAATAATACTACCTATTACGCATTTACATCCCGGCAACGCCGGGTCTCTCAGCTAGTTATATATAAACCCGAGATCAGAGCCAGAGAATGAGACCAAAAAGTGAAGCAGCAATTTGAAAACGATATAGTCACAGAAGGAGTAATTAATCACACGATATTATTGATATAATACTATACAGTGTGAAATAAGGTAATACAAGGGTGGTGGGATACCAAAATACTTTCACTATCAAAGTGAAAAATACACATTTAAAAAGGGGAGGAATTTATTTTGAAAAAAGGAATAAATAATAATTATATGACTACAATTTGAATTGGAATTAGAAATAAATATCAAAATAAAGATAAAAATAGAAATATAAAATAAAACATGAACAATACTAAATAATCTATATATGCCAATATTAAGAAATGCTACATGATGAAAAGATATATTTGGGTGTATTTGTAAATTGAAAACCTAAATATTATAATTAATGAAATACAAAAATGTATCAATGGGAAATGAGAAACAATTAATGACCAATGTGTCATTAAAAAGAGAAGGGGGACCAGAGCTAAGAAGATCCAGAGACAGGAGAACCCCATTAGACTACTGTACTCACATCCAAACATTAATTGAAACCAGCAGAGCAAGTGTACCTAGTATGTAGATCCAATAGGACTCCACAGAGAGTCTTAAATCTATTGCTCCCCAATATAGTTGGGGGTATGTGTTCTAAACCTACAACCCTCAGAAGTTTCGGATCTTGGTTGTGATGTGTCCTTAAATGTTTGGGGACAATATGAGTGTTGAGACCTCTTATGACATTTCTCCTATGTTCAAAATATCTAACATTGAGGGGACAAATGTCCTCTGCATACTGCATACATTTGATGTTACCTGATGCAGAGTGTTGGTTCCATTGGAAAAGGATTGAAATGTCTTGTCTATGTATAATTGATGACACATGATACATCTATTTCTAAAACATCTAAAGTTGCCACATGTAGATGTGATGGAAGAAGCTGTATAATTGTTAGGACACCTGCTAGGGGCTGAAATGTTTCTTTAAATTAGTGGCTTTCCTGAACACTAGCGGAGCCCGAATGGGTAACTCTTTCACTAGATGAGGGTAAAAACGAAGATTTCCCATGTTTATTTAATATGTGGCAGATTTGATCTACTTGAGGATAAGTTCGGTAACAAATTTGGGATAACCAATGCTGGATTTGGATGCTGAAGATTTCCTAGAATTAGTCGAGGATTTTTTAGTATATTTAGTTTGGTAAGAGCAAGTAGTGTTTGCCTGTCTGTGTCTTAACTTTAGTCCCTCTCTCCCTCTTTCTCTCTCGTGTTTTTTTGGTTTAATAAAGCTGTTCTGTACTATGAGAAAATACTTGTAGCATTTTTTTAAACAACTAAATTACATTTTTTTAGGTATTATAATGTAACAAGCATGTTTTGTTTCTATAGCAACCATTTACAAAGTCACAGTTACTGAGTCAACACTCCTCTGCAGCCATTTAGTGAACTCCGAGCCGAATATTCGCAGATTGATCACAGGAGAAGGTATCGATTGCCAATTTTACATAGTTATGTAGCAGGATCCCCTTCTCACCTTCCTGGGGACAGAACAGCTCCGTAATGCAGGAGAATAACAGCCTTGCGTCAGCCATGTTATGGTTGGCATTGCCCTCCAGACACTGTAATATGTAATGCGGTGCCAGTCTTGGGTCTGGCGTGGCCGGAAGGAAGGGGCTGAGAGACACAGGATGTCCTCCGCGGAACAGGGGTGACATTGGCAGATCATCCAGAGCAGGGAAGAAGAAGGTAGTATCAGGGAGCCTGCCAAGCTCCCGGAGTAGGCCCAAACCTGCCACTAGGCCCTAGATAGATTCTCTTCACTTCAGACAAGTGTGCAGGGCTGGCCTTAAGTATAGAGAGCTCCTGTATAGAGAGAGCACAGCAGAACCCGTAGGAGCAGATCGGAGCGCAGAGGGAGGCTTCCCACAGCGGCCCTGCGGACCCTAAATTACCCGGGGACCCTATGGTGTGAGGGGCTTGTGTTGGAGACCCCGCAAATGGGACACGGTTGCTGTGCTTGCTCCTGCTGGAAGTGTGGCCTGGCTGGACACTGGTCACAGGTGCCCGAGCACCCTAGGTACTATTTGGGCTAGCTACCCCTGGACTATTTTTGTTACCATTGTATTACTGTGCATTGTTTTGTAATGTGTTACGTATGCTTTCTGTGGGACCCCAGTATTGGAGTTATATTTTATTGATTGTGAGTGTGTTATTGGAGTATACCCTAGGTATACGAGTCCTATGAGGAGTCAATCCTATTACCTCAGGATCCTCATAGGTGGAGGCGCTGCACCATTTAGAGATATATAGAACACACTGTCACCCCAGGCTCCCTATGAGCGGAGGCTCAGGCTTCTGTACATCCAACAGGTAGCACCATCACTGTAGTAGCCGCTGATTCCCTTAGGGTGGGGGAACATCTATTACAGTTACATAGTAGATGAGGTTGAAAAAAGACATGCGTCATCAAGTTCAACCTATGCTAAATTTAAACGACAGATACTTTATCCTATATCCGTACTTACACTATATTGGTCCAGAGGAAGGCAAACCAAAAACCCCAGTGTCACATCATCCAATGATATCTCATAAGGGAAAAATAAATTCCTTCTGGCTCCAAGAATTGCCATTGGCAACTTAGCAAATTACTTATCATTGTGTGGATTG